>NC_061112.1:82694972-82700602 GCF_002878395.1 Capsicum annuum
TATAAATTAGTATATAACTCTATATATATACTTATATATATTGTAGTATATATATGTTGTAGTATATGTTTTATTTAAAGTAGTACGTATAGTTGTATATATTGAATGTTACGTATATATGTGTAATTCTGTATATGTGTATATGTTTTTTAAATTCTAATGTAGTATATATTATGTATATAGTGTATATATATTGTTTAACGTATTTAAAATGTATATAAGTGGATATATATAGTGTATATTGGATTTTTTTATTAATTTTTTTTTAGCGGGTTTGATCGGATTTAGGTGGGTTAGACCTGATTGAGTTAAGTGGGTCGGGTCAAGGTTGCTTTTAAATATTTTACTATTTAATCTGGAACCGACCCAACCCGACCCACAAACCGATTAATTTTAACGGGCTGGTTCCGGGTTGACCCGGCCCGGTCAACTTAACACCCTTATGGACCACAAGATCCTTGAACATCGATAAAATAAATAAATAATGTACATAAATTTTGGTGATATTACAGAGCGAATATGATACTATGATCTATATCCATCGTTGATATTTTTTGGGTTCACAATGTCTAGCTAGGAATAGTGCGATTTTCTGAAATTTAACTTTTTAGGATTTCTAAGCTGATTAATAACAATTTGATATTTTTACGTTGAATGGTGAAGAAACGACAACAAATCAATAGTCAATAGAGGAAGCGAAGAAAGAGGGTAACTGATGGTTTTTCTGTTGTTATGATTTGACCTTGCAGTTTCAATTGCCACAAAGGCACAAAACTTAACTGCAATGCTGACCTAGTCATTTATTGAACTTTGAGCTCACTTGCCTCATTGGCAAGATTTAAGTTTTGTGTTTTGACTTAGAATGTTTGTCCGAGCAAAGTAAAAAATTGAAGATATGGCACTTCTAAGACCATCAGATATGATTATTTAAATTTAAGGGGTCGTTTGGATTGAACTCAAAAGTTATATTGAGATAAGTTATGATGAAATTAGTTATGCTAAAATCAGTTATCTTAATTAAAAAATTTATAACTGTTTAATTTATTGTACTAAATATAATGCATGCATACTTCCCAAGAATAAGTTGTTTCTTCACAAAAATATCCTCCACCTTATATATATATATATATATACTAGTTTAGGTGTACGCGCCTCGCGCGTGTACCTCACTTTATTGAGTTCAAACGTTATACTAAATAGGATATTTGTTTAAATAATAAAGATGAATACAATAATTAAATTCAACATCTTTTAGAGAATTTATTTAATTAAACCTAACATTTACCAAAAAAATTTGTCAAAGCTGATCGACATTCATCTACCACCTGTAACTGCAATAAAATAATATGATGATAAAGACATCAAAATAATATAATTAAATTTAACCTTTACACAAAAATTTTCTCAAAGTCGTCTGACACTCATCTACCATCTGTAAACTAATACGATAATAGAGTTATCAAAATAATACAACTAAACTTAACCTTTACACAAAAAGAATTATCAAAACAGAGATATAAAAACGAAACAATTAAACCTAACCGTTACCTAAAAAAATTTCTCAAAGTCGATCGACATTCATCTACCACCAGTAAATTCTTCTACGACCTGTAAACTACAATAAAATAATACAGCAATGATTATAAAGCTTCGGTTTTGATTAAAATAATCCCTGGCTGAGCAAAAAATTTGACCCTAAAAAATGACTTGAATAAAAACAAAGAAGATATATATATACACACACAGTGAATTCTATTATATTGACAAAAATAGTGAAGAAGTTGAAGGTTAGAAGATTAATCATCCGCCAATCTAGACATGCTTTTTGAATCAAGTTAGATGAACATCAATCAAATTTTTCCAATAAGAAAATCGATTTCTTTGGTAGTTTAACGTGCATCACAATATTTATAGAAGTATTTTCTTAATAGACTTCTATTTTAGGAGTATTTTTCTATCCTATTTTAGGAGTATTTTTCTAATTGATCAGTATAAAGAAAAATATTAATTGATTCTCCTTCCATATTATAAAGTGAACGTGTGTTTAATGTTAACTAAAATTAACATGAAATTATTTTATATTATGGATATTAATTAGATGATCCACAAAAATTTCTAAGATTAACATGAAAATATGGAGTTTACTTTTCAAGGGGACGTGATAGTTTTGTCAAGAAAACAAGACAAGAGTTCAATCACCTCCATTTTAACCCCTTGCTTAATTACGTAATTACATTAACATGAAAATATGGGCTTACTTTTCGAGTATCATGTTATAAGTTTTTTTATTGAGGTGAGAGTCCTCGAAAACATGTTTTCTATTTTTAAGGTAAATATAAAATTTTTGTGTATTATTATTGTGTATTTTTATTTGTGTATTTCATTAATAGAGTTCTATTTTAAGAGTATTTTTCTATCCTATTTTAGGAGTATTTTTTTAAATTGGTTAGTATTCTCCTTCCATATATTTTAGGAGTCCCGTGTATTTTAGGAGTTTAGTCAATATAATAAAATTAATTAAATAATAAATTAAAGAAAATAGTTAAATTGGAAAAAAATAGCGAAAAGACAGTTTTGTCTAAAGAAGATCTTTTAATGAAGGGTAAAAAGTTCAAATCACTTTTTTAAGGGTCTTCACACTTTTAATATTATATATATATATATATTATTTTAACTGCACATACCCAGTGACGGAGCCACATTATGATTAGGGGGTTCATTCGAACCCCTTCGACGGAAAATAATACTAGTTATAGGGTTAAAATTATTTTTTATGTATATATAATTGATGTTGAACCCCCTCTGGCTAGTTCGTGTGCCTACTTCTTTCGATTTTGAACCCCCTTAATGAAAATTCTGGCTCCGCCACTGCACGTACCTCGCACGTGTACTCTTTAATTATTTAAAATCAGATGATTTTGTTCATCGCAAAGGTTTTTAATGAAGTGCAAAAAGTTCAAATCACTTCTCAAAAGTCTTTCACACTTTAATATAATAATATAAATATAACATATATTTTATTGTACGCACATATATATTTTACCACCAAAAGGTTCAAGTGGTTAATGGATCATCATTTTTGTATTTGTCATGCAATACCTATTTTCGATGCTGCTAGAGGCTAAAAGGGACACATCGATTTGAATCATATTTGCAGTACAATTATATATTTTTTTCTATCTTTAAAATCTTTTGTTAATTTTAAAGTTAAATCTTTAGAAAATCTTTAATTAATTACTTAAAACTTTTAAAATTTGGTACTTCTTATATTTTTCTTACTCTAACGCTTTCATATTTATTTCTAGATTTTTCAAATCTTCTTAAAATCAACTTAAACTAATAAAAATATCTTATATTTATTAAAAATATCTTATATTTCTAATTTTTTCAAATCTTCTTAAACTAATAAAAATATATTAGTTGTTATTAATTCTAATGACTTTTAATAAGAAAAGGTTTTACTATAAATATTAATTAATTTTCAACTTTTAAATATTAGAAAAATAGTGAAGAGATAATTTTGATTAAAAAAAGATATTTTTAATGGAGGACAAAGAGTCCAAACAATATTTTAAGGCCCCTTCACACTTTTAATATATTATATAATTTATTAAAAGTGTGAAGCCCCTTAAAAAGTAGTGATTTGAGCTTTTTACCCTTCATTAAAATACTTTGCAATAGATAAAATCATCATTTACTCAATTATATAAATTTTTCTATTTAAATAATATAAGCATACAAAGTTAGAATTAAAAAAGGAAATCAAAAACATCTTAAAAAGGAAAAAATAAAATTAAACCATCAAAAGGAAGGCCATGCTATTTATTGAATTAAATAAATAAAAGAAAGAATACAAACTTAAAGTAAAAAAGGACACCAAAAAAGCGTATACAAATTTGAAGTTAAAAAGGACACCAATTATATTATTTTAATATTAATATATAAAAAATAAATAAAAATTTATCATATTTAGATTATTCCTTTCTCGTAGGAAATTACCCTTCATTAAAATACTCCGCAATAGATAAAATCATAATTTCTCAATTATATAATTTTTCTATTTAATTAATATAAGCATATAAAGTTGAATTAGAAAATGAAAACAAAAACATCTTTAAAAGGGGAAAAAAATTAAACCTTAATAAAAGAAGGCCAGGCTATTTATCTATATATATAATAAAGTAAAGAATTTTGCATAAAATCATGCCAAGTGGCATATTGAGAACTAGTCACTTGGTATTTTAGAAACAAAAATCTATTTTCTTGGCAACAAAATTTATTTTACTGATTAATTATTTATTTTATATATAGATTTTTAAATTTTCATATCTATTTTCATATTGTGGTAAAAAATATTGAATGTACACTACTATTTATTTTTATTCTGTTATATCATATTTTCATATTGTTATAAAAATAATTATAATTGACTCCTATGAATGAGCACTATTATAATTGTTTATATATTTCAACTCTTTATATATAATAAAGCAAAATGTTTGATGAATATTTTTGTTTATTTTTATTCTATTATTTCATATTGTGATAAAAAATAATTAGAATTGACTCCTATTAATGAACATTATTATAATTATTTATATATTTCACATTGTGGTAAAAAAATAATTTTAACTTCTATTTAATTAGTGTATAAATTATTTCATAGATATGTAAAAATTAAAAAATTTTGACATAAAAATTCCGTCAATTACTCCTAATTCCACTATCATTAGGAGTAATTCCACAATTTTTATTCTAAATATATATTTCAATCAAGCTATAGGAGTAATTCCACAATCTGTATTCCAATTTTCAAATATATATTCCAACCAATCAAGTGATTTAAGAAGATTATCCGTCAGTTACTCCTAATTCCACTATCATTAAGAGTAATTCTACAATTTGTATTCCAAATATATATTACAATCAAGCTATAGGAGTAATTCCACAATTTGTATTCCAATTTCCAAATATATATTGCAATCAAACGATATTCCTAATTCCATAATTTGTATTCCAATTTTCAAATGTATATTCCAATCAATCAAGTGATTTAAGAAGATCATACAAATGGTAGATGGATAAGGTAAGTGAATTATAGATTTCTTTACTCCCATGGATGAAAAGTAGATGACTATGGTAAGTGAATCGTATGTATATTAAATCATACCTTTACATTGCCAATCATTACCATATATGGCTATGGTAAGTGCTCTAAATTGTAATACAACTAATCATGATGGAATAATTTTATATGGAAAAGTAATATATTTTCATCATATATTCTGATCATAGTTGATTCTAACTAATTTTATATAAAAAAAATATCATATAATTATAAAAGAAAATGCATATTTAACATAAGTATTATTAGTTAAGACGAGTGTCATCTTTAGAACTAACTATTTGAAATCTTATAACAAAAAACTATCATTTCATAACAAAAAGCTATTTTGTTAATTATTTAAATATTAAATATTATTTCATATTGTGGTAAAAAACAATTAAGATTCATTTCTATTAGAGGAAAACTATTATGATTTAATATTATTTCGTTTAATGTTATTTCATATTTTGGTAAAAATATGGTAAAAATCAATTAACATTCATTTCTATTAGATGAAAACTAT
>NC_061112.1:82703602-82707816 GCF_002878395.1 Capsicum annuum
TAGTTTCTATTATACAAAAATGTAATTAGTGAAATTCTTACAAAGATTGTTTAATTAGTTGGATTAGTCTCAATATAGTATTAATGTCTAATTTTGACTATCTTTCAATTAAATTCATATTTTTGTTTTATTTGAATTCAAAATTTTATATCCTTCCATTAATACTAAAAGTTTCTCATCTCAATTAAAATATTTATTTTTCAATTATGTCTCTTGATTGTAATTGATTACCCTATCATATTGAGTTAATCAATATGTCTTTTCATATATGTCAAGTAATTGCACAACTAATACTACAGACTTTTTTAAACATACAAAGGCTATGAAATAAATAAATAAATAATCGAAAAAACATAAATTAATTAACTACTAATCTTAATATGAAATAATTGAACAATCGTTTATTTTTACCACAATATGAAATGTGAGATAATATTAAATAAATAAATAATCAATAAAAATATAGAATAATATGACATAATTAACTACTAATCTTGATATGAAATAATTGAACAATCGCAATGGTTTTCATTCGACAGAAATGAAATTTAATTATTTTTTAACCACAGTATGAAATAATATTAAATGAAGTAGTATGAAATCATAATAGCTTTCACCCAATAGAAATAAATATTAGTTATTGTTTTACCAAAATATGAAATAAGAAATGATATTAAATATTTAAATAATTAATAAAATAGTTTTTTGTTATAAAATGATATTTTTTTGTTGTAAGAATTCAAGAGGATAGTTCTCAAGATGCCACTTGGCTTAAATTTAGGTTAGACTATACAACTTTATTATGTATATAGATGTGTATATAAATATTTCACCAGTATATATACACACACAAACATACACGCGTATTCATGACCTCATTTGAAATCAAATAGGGAAATTCACCTTTTCTCAAAATGACACTTAATAATTTGCAATTCTGTTAGGTTTTGTATCTTACTTTCTTCCAAAAACTATATAGAAAAACAAAGTAATATCAGTTAAGTTTAATGAATAATTATGCCAATAATAAAAAATTCAAAAATGTAAACAAAATCGAAGTAATGAAAAATACAGGAAAGAGAATACAACTATTAATTGAAAGATAAAAAAAAATAGCAAGACTAAATAAGAAAATAAAATCAGTTGGGTTCATAATCTAGTAATCATCAACAACTCAGAAATAAATTAAAAAACAAAAGACATATCCTCAAGCAATTAGTATCAACTTTTTTTTTACGAATTGCAGAATAAACTATATTACAATAATTAAATCATTATAGAATATGATAGTGAGTATGTGAGTGAATATTATTCAGAGAAAAATAATCACGAACTTCAAAACTAACTCTCTATCGAACCGTATGCGTACACAACAATGTTCTTTTCTTTCTTCTGTGGAAATACACTAAGAGTTGAATAAAAATCCCTCGTTAGTCAAACAAGTTCTTGTTTCTATGCTTTCTTCTTCAGATAATCTCATAGATTGATATTGTGGAGTTAGAATTCACATATGTATAGTATTTTACGTAGAGATTTTTATATAGAAATGACTCTTAATTACAATATTATTTTACCATATATGTTGCTTGACTGCTAATCAATTAATAATTTTCATATAATTAATGTGATAATTAAAATATAAAATAACTTTTCCATATTAATATTTACTTAAAAATCTAAACAAAGTAAAAATAAATAAATTGATCAAATAATTTGGTCACGCAAAAGGTTGTGATTTAAATGAATAAGTTTGTTTACTTGTGAAAAAGAGTCCCTACGTGGCAGATAATTAATTGAGATTATAATTTGTAAGCAATTTATCATTTTTGAGCAATAAATTGGTAATAAATTATTTAGGTAGAATTAGCAAAAATATTTCTAGCTAAAAAAGGAAATAATCGATATTGATTGAAATTTACCATAAATCATTTGCTTTTATATTTTTTAAAAAATTCATTAATATGGGAAAAAAGAGATTTTATGTCAAGTAAATTATTTTTTTTATGGTAATATTATACACAATATAGTAAAGGTTTTATAGAATAACCTAACATGTTGAAAAGAGTCTATCTATAAAAGGAAATTAATACGAATTAATAATTTTATTAGCAATTTATAATTCTCAACCTACAGCTCAAGTATAAATCATTTAAATGTAAATATTATGCTTTAATTCTGATTAATATAGAATTGATGAAAAGTAAATACTCAAAGTTTTCTATTTTTGTGCACTAGATCTCCTGTAATTTTTTATATTTAATTGATTACATAATTGTATGTCTTTCCGAAATTGTAGTTTTCATCAATATTAGTCAAACTTAGTTGATTTATATATACCATAATATGAAATTTTTTAATAAATCTATAATATTAATGTTCCTTAACTCTTAATATTTTTCATCCAATATAAATAAAACTTAGTTAATTTTTATCACAATATAAAATAAATATGAAATAATTAATTATTTATAAAATAGTTTTTTATTGTCAAAACATCAAGTGGCTAGTTGTCAAGATGTCACTTGGCTTAATTATAGGCTAAAGTACTCTTATTTATTGTGTGTGTATATATATGTGTGTGTGTGTGTGTGTGTGTGTGTGTGTGTGTGTGTGTGTGTGTGTGTGTGTGTGTGTGAAACAATTAACTACTATTCTTAATATGAAATAATTGAACAATCATAATAGTTTTCATCTAATAGAAATGAATGTTAATTGATTTTTACCATATTTTTACCAAAATATGAAATAACATTAAACGAAATAATATTAAATCATAATAGTTTTCCTCTAATAGAAATGAATCTTAATTGTTTTTTACCACAATATGAAATAATATTTAATGTTTAAATAATTAACAAAATAGCTTTTTGTTATGAAATGATAGTTTTTTGTTATAAGATTTCAAATAGTTAGTTCTAAAGATGACACTCGTCTTAACTAATAATAATTATGTTAAATATGCATTTTCTTTTATAATTATATGATTTTTTTTTTTTATAAAATTAGTTAGAATCAACTATGATCAGAATATATGATGAAAATATATTACTTTTCCATATAAAATTATTCCCTCATGATTAGTTGTATAACAATTTAGTAGCACTTACCATAGCCATATATGGTAATGATTGGCAATGTAAAGGTATGATTTAATATATATATACGATTCACTTACCATAGTCATCTACTTTTCATCCATGGGAGTAAAGAAATCTATAATTCACTTACCTTATTCATTTACCATTTGTATGATCTTCTTGAATCACTTGATTGATTGGAATATACATTTGAAAATTGGAATACAAATTATGGAATTAGGAATATCGTTTGATTGCAATATATATTTAGAAATTGGAATACAAATTGTGGAATTACTCCTATAGCTTGATTGTAATATATATTTGGAATACAAATTGTAGAATTACTCTTAATGATAGTGGAATTAGGAGTAACTGACGGATAATCTTCTTAAATCACTTGATTAGTTGGAATATATATTTGGAAATTGGAATACAGATTGTGGAATTACTCTTATAGCTTGATTGAAATATATATTTAGAATAAAAATTGTGGAATTACTCCTAATGATAGTGGAATTAGGAGTAATTGACGGAATTTTTATGTCAAATTTTTTTAATTTTTACATATCTATGAAATAATCTATATACTAATTAAATAGAAGTTAAAATTATTTTTTTACCACAATGTGAAATATATAAATAATTATAATAGTGTTCATTAATAGGAGTCAATTCTAATTATTTTTTATCACAATATGAAATAATAGAATAAAAATAAACAAAAATATTCATCAAACATTTTGCTTTATTATATATAAAGATTTGAAATATATAAACAATTATAATAATGCTCATTCATAGGAGTCAATTATAATTATTTTTATCACAATATGAAAATATGATATAATAGAATAAAAATAAATAGTAGTGTTCATTCAATATTTTTTACCACAATATGAAAATAGATATGAAAATTTAAAAATCTATATATAAAATAAATAATTAATCAGTAAAATAAATTTTGTTGCCAAGAAAATAGATTTTTGTTTCTAAAATACCAAGTGACTAGTTCTCAATATGCCACTTGGCATGATTTTATGCAAAATTCTTTACTTTATTATATATATAGATAAATAGCCTGGCCTTCTTTTATTAAGGTTTAATTTTTTTCCCCTTTTAAAGATGTTTTTGTTT
>NC_061112.1:82710816-82711197 GCF_002878395.1 Capsicum annuum
ATATACTAATTTATAAAATATATACATATGTATACGTTAAATATATACGTCTATAAGGATATATACACATATACACGCACCATTCAATATACATGTACTACTTTAAATAAAATATACTACAATATATATATATATATATATATATATATATATATTAGTTATATACTAATTTCTAAAACATATACACATGTATACGTTAAATATATACGTCTATAGAAGATATATACACATATATACGTACCATTCAATATGTATGTACTACTTTAAATAAAATATACTACAATATATAATTATATATATAGTTATATATTAATTTATAAAACATAAACACATATATACGTTAAATATATACGTCTATAGAAGATATATATACATATATAT
>NC_061112.1:82711297-82758476 GCF_002878395.1 Capsicum annuum
TTATACGTCTATAGAAGATATATACACATATATACGTACCATTCAATATGTATGTACTACTTTAAATAAAATATACTACAATATATAATTATATATATAGTTATATATTAATTTATAAAACATAAACACATATATACGTTAAATATATACGTCTATAGAAGATATATATACATATATATAAATTAATAATACTTGATAGTAAATTAATAGTATATTAAAACTAAGTTATAATTAAATCCATTTTTTTTTAAAAGCTTAACCTGGCCGGTTAACCGACGGGCCCTGACCGGGCTTGATCTGGGCCGAGTTAACCGGGCCCAACCAAAAAAATAAATCGGCCCGAGACTCGGTATCCTACAGCCCATGGACTGATCGGACCAGGTCAAATCGGACCGGTTTTTGTAAGTGGGCCGGGCTGGGTCGAGTCAGCCGAGCCCATTTGACAGGCTTACTCGTGGAGTGATCAAGAAAAATGATGGTCATTTCTCTTATTTATAAGAGGGAGTTAAACAGCTTATGCTGCTTGTTTCATTCATAATTTTACTGTATCACCCTTAATTAATTATTATATGTCAGTTACGTATTAAAAAATTAATAATATTTCTTATTTATGAGCGGGAGTTAAGCGGCTCAAGCAGGTACGAGGTCGACATGCCTGCTTCAACTACTTCAATCATAATTTTACTGTATCACCCAGAATATTTAATAAAAATTAGTAAAATAGACTTTTCTGACATGTCTGTTTCAGCTGTTTCAATCGTAATTTTATTATATCACCCCTAATTAATTATTATAAGTCATCTAAGTATTAAAAAATAATAATATTTAATAGAAAAGGTAAAATAGCAATAAAATGAAAAATTAACTCTTGATATTTTAAATTAACTTAAAGTCTTATATGTGACTCATTTAATTTTTTTTTTTAAAAGAGTATTTTTTATAATAATTTTGTTGTATCACTTCTAATTACTCCCTCTGTTTCGTTTTAGTTGGCCTTCTTTCTAAAAATATTTGTTTCAATTTAGTTGTCCATTTGATAAAATCAAGAAGATTTTATTATGTTCTTTAATATTACCCCTAACATTAAATGACTAAACAAAGTGTATTTACTCAAATTTATAATTTCAAAGTATAATTAATAAGGCTAATTTGGTAAAATAGACCTCTAATTATTATTTTCTCAATGGGTGTGCCAAGTCAATAGGGGCCAACTAATATGAAACAGAGGGAGTAGTTAATTATATGTTATTTAAGACATGTCCGTTTCGTTGTTTCAATCGTGATATAGTAAGTTAATCTGCTGAAGTAGGCACAAGGTCGACATGTCTGCTTGTGCTGCCTACTTCAGCTGTTTCAATCGTGATTTTATTGTATCACTCCTAATTAATTATTATAAGTCATTTACATATTAGGAAATTAATAAATATTTTCTCCGTCCCATTTTACCCGTCCCAAATTGGAATGACACAACTATTAAGAAAACAATGATTGGTAATGTAAACTTTATCAGTTTATCCCTCTTAATTGTGTCTTGTTATTAGTTCAAGTGATTCGACACATAAATCTTCTTCGATTAATCAAATTTTATTTGATCTAAATATCGAATTACCTGTGGAAGATGATATACCATTTGAATCAGGACAACAGACAACACATGCAAAATCTAATTCGAATATTGGTATGCATACAATTTTTTTTCCAGTTGTTATCAATGTTTTTAATATTCCCTCTATTTATTTAGAAATCAGAAGGTGATAATTTTAAATGAACGGAGAGTATAAAACTTAATAGAGTATATTTCTATAGTTTCAAAAAGTGATGATTCCAGTTGTTACCAATGCTACTTTCATGTTTCGTAGTTCTTATAACACACGTAATTTCTTAAGTTACTTTAAACTTAACTTCTTTAGTTTCAATTGATTTATTATGGGGTGCAAATTGCAGTAACTATAATTGTTACCAACATTAGTTTCTTTTTTGGGTTCTAATGGCAGTTACTATATGCACCATTCTTAATGGCAGTTACTACTCAAAATAAGTATTCTATATTAATATAGGAGTATTTTTTTTATGCATTAAACAAATTGCTTAAAAACTTCTAAATTTCCAACACCGTTTCTTTAATTTTTGAAGAGTTCAAAAATCTTTGCAATATTTTTCAAGAATGCTAATAACAAGGAGTAATCAATTACACTAAAGGTATAATGGAAAAAAAAATTATCTTGTCTTGATAAGTAAAAAGTGACAAGTAAAATGGAACATCAAATTAGGAAATTTGGGATGGGTAAAATGGAACAGAGGGAGTACTTAATAAGAAAATAAAATAGACATTTATGACATGTCTGTTGCAGTTATTTCAATCGTAATTTTACTAAATCACTCCTAATTAATTATTATAAGTCATATAAGTATTAAAAAATTAATAATATTTAATAAAAAAGTAAAATAGACATAACATGATAAATTAGCTCTCAATTTTTTAAAGTAACTAGATGCCTTATATGAGGCCCACTTAATTTTTTTCCACAAGTATTTTTTATAGTAATTTCGCTATATGGCTTCTAATTAGTTATTATAAGTCGTTTAAGACATGTCTGTTTCGTTGCTTCATCGTGATTTTACTATATCACTCCTAATTAATTATTATGATAATCAAAGTATTAAAAAATTAATAATATTTCATAAAAAGGTAAAATGAATACAAAATGATATATCGACATACAAAATTTGATTGAGTATCAAAATTTTATTAGTGCCACCTAAATTGAGATGTGACAGAAAGACATAAAGTAACATATATTATTTGAAAGTGAGATAAAAAATATTGCAAACCACAATAATTATTAACTTAATATAAAAAATATTATACAAAAAAAATTAATTGACTGTCAAAATTTTATCACATAAACTAGCGCGGAGAGAGTATTCATATCTTATTGAAAAATTATGTAAAAGATATTATATATCACATAATTAATAACTTAAAAAAATTTAAAAATATAAAATATTTGTCAGACTCTCAAAATTATATCAATCACTTAAATTGAAATAGAATAAAAAATATTATAAATTACAATAATTAAAAACTTAAATTATTTCAATTATTGATTATCTAAATTTCATTTATATCACATAAATTAAGATTAAAAAATAATAAATATTAGGCCCGTGCGCTACCAGTTAACATTAATCAGAAAAATATCAAAAAAAAATCCACAATTATTCCAGATAGTATATACTACTTGTTAACTAATCAAAGCATGTGTTCGGATAAACTTGCAAGAAAGACAAATTCTCATCAATGACAACATAATTAATATATTCTTAAAGTTATAGAACCTGCCGTATTTCCATAGGCTCTTGAATGATGAAAGAAACAGAGGTGTTGTGTTAGGGGAGTTGGAGCTTTCCGAGAAATGTCGCGACTTTGGCTTTTGTTGGCGTTTTAAGGTAGAGGAGGTCAGTGAGGCTATTCGCAAGATGCGAAGGGGCAGGGCGACGGGGCAATGGGGCCCGATGAGATTCCGATGAATTTTTGGAAGTTCTCTGGCGGGGCAAGGTTAAGGTGGCTGACCAACTCGTTTAACAATATTTTCAAGTCAGCAAAGATGCCTGAGGCGTGGAGATGGAGCACGATGATTTCCTTATATAAGAACAAGGGTGACATTCAGAGTTGCAATAACTACTGGGGTATTAAGTTGTTAAGTCACACGATGAAGATTTGGGAGAGGGTGGTGGAGCGGAGGTTGAGAAAGATTGTGCCTATTTCGGAGAATCAATTTGGTTTTATGCATGGTCGCTCCACAACTGAGGCAATTCACCTTGTGTGGAGACTGGTAGAGCAGTATAGAGAGAGGAAGAGGGATCTTCACATGGTGTTTATTGACTTGGAAAAGACGTATGACAAGGTCCCTAGGGAGGTTCTTTGGAGATGCTTGGAGGCCAGAGGGGTCCCGGTGGCGTACATCAGAGCGATTAAGGACATATATGAAGGGGCGAAGACTCGGGTAAGGACTGTGAGAGGAGATTCTGAACATTTCCCGATCTTAACAAGGTTGCACCAGGGATCAACTCTTAGTCCATTTTTATTCGTTTTGGTGATGGATGTGTTGACATGGAATATACAAGGCGAGGTGCCTTGGTGTATGCTTTTCGCAGATGATATAGTTTTGATTGATAAGTCGCGACAAGGGGTTAATGATAAGCTGGAGGTTTGTAGACAAACCCTAGAGTCTAAAGGTTTCTGGTTGAGCACGAGCAAGAGGGAGTACTTGGAATGCAAGTTTAGTGACTCGAGGCACGAGGAAGAGGTGGTAGTGAAGTTGGATTCTCAGGCGGTTTGCAAGAGGGATAGTTTTAAGCATCTTGGGTCTATTATTTAGGGGAATAAAGAGATAGATGAGGATGTCTCTCACCGTATTAGGGCTGGTTGGATGAAATGGAGGCTCGCTTCAGGTATTTTATGCGATAAGAAGGTGCCCCACAAGTAAAAGGCAAATTCTATAGAATTGCAATCCAACCTTTTATGTTGTATCGAGCGGAGTGTTGGCCAGTTAAGAATTCTCATATCTAGAAGTTGAACGTGGCAGAAATAAGGATGTTGCGTTGGATATGTAGTTTCACAAGGGCTGACAGGGTTAGGAATGATATTATTCGGGAGAAGGTGGGAGTGGTATCTGTGGAAGAAAAATGTGGAAAGTGAGGTTGATATGGTCTGGTCATGTAATGAGGAGGGGTACGGATGCCCCAATTCGTAGGTGTGAGAGGTTGGCCTTGGAAGGTTTATGTAATACCCGCGTTTTTTTCTTAGCTTGAAAATCATCTCAAGGATGTTAGGACTTGCCTTGAAATAAGTCTTCATTTTTATACATGTGGTATTTTCATAATTTTCACATTCTATCACGTGAAAAGTTGAATAAGCTTTCCATCGATATATAATTCGCCCAAATTCGACACCCAGGCCAAGAGTTAGAGCCTTTTTAGTGAGACAGTATTTGACCTGAACCTTCAGCGCGTCGCGGAGATAGCTCAAATGACAATTGTCAAATTCCAGTGTTGCTCCGCAATACTGGCGCGTCGCGCCAAACTTACAGGTCGTAGACAAGGTGGCAACGCGATAGCTCTGCATTGCGCCACCGTGCAGTTTCCCAATTGTCAATTTCCAGTGACACGGCGCTAGAGCGCCGCGTCGCGCCAACGGCCTAACTCGGGAAATTTTACTGAAAATTTAATGATGTGTCCAGGGTTAAAAGGGTCAACTTCCTACCCCTATATAATCTTTTTAACACGTGATTCATCCACTTTTCACCCAAACATATTAGTTTCTCTCAAGTATATCTCAAGAACAAACTATGATTTCTATTGGGGATTCAAATTCAGGAAGGTTTCACCATCAATCTTCACGAAATCACGATCTAAGTTATGCATAGTGTTCATTCATGGACTCCTTTTGTCCATGAAGTTCAAGAATCCTTTTTAACTACAAGTTATGGATTTTTTTTCATGTTTTCATGCTTTGTATATTCTCTTTCATGTTGATAAATGAGGAATTGATTTCTATTCCATGATTTGATGATAAATTCCATGTGGGTTGATTAGTATAGATAAAGATTTACGAAATCTCATGACTAAAATCTTGTATGATAGAATTGGAATTGAAGCATGATGTTTAATTGTTGTATGATGTGCTTTACATGTACTATGCCTACAATATATTTGATTAAATGTTTAGATGAAGGAATATTGTCTAACTAGCATGATACCATGAAATCCCCATGTATGTACAAGATCATCATGTTTGATGAAATGCTCCTATGAAGGTAGTAGTATTATGATGATAGTCAAGTCTTCAAGTAAATCATGCAATGTAAATCATGCAATGTCAGTTTCCTTCATCGAGTCTTGGGGGTACTTGTACCCGAAATATTAGTTGTGTGCCTAGATCCATGTCATGTTTTTCATGATACTCTCAGTCAGCTATGAACTCTTAGACTTCAGATAGTTTTATGACTCACAAAAAATCTCCATGATCTCATGACTCAGTCAGTTGTCAGATATCAGCAGTATTCCGTCAGCCACGAAACTTCAGTAACTCAATTTATGCTCAGTTCAATTTGGTAAATCATGTTCAGTGTCCATTCAGATGGGAGTAGAAATTAGCACCGAGTGAGCCCAAGGATGGGGACTTACCTGTTACACGAGGGTGTGATTTCTAGAAGCAATCCTTGCGTTCCAGAACTATGTAGCCAGTATAGGTTGAGACATCGTAGCCTGCTATATGAGGGTAGATGAGGTGGCTTAACCTGTTATGTGAGGATTCCCACCATTCTCACTAGAGTTACCTGTTATATGGGGGTTACTCACATGTTGTCCTTACCAGTGGCGCGGTATTGACACGCTTCCAATCAGGGCATAGATTGGACCCCAGCTCAGCTATCATAGCACCTTTGGGGCATGTCTGTTAGATAATACTTCCCACAGTTTCATGTTACAGAAATCAGGACTGTCAGATACAGTCAATCAGTCTCAGTAATAGAACTCAGATAGTTCTTCAGATTTTAGGACTGTCAGATACAGTCAACTCAGATACAGTACGGAACTCAGATAGTTCCATCAGATTCAGGACTGTCAGCTACAGTCACCCATGTTATCAGTTATACTCAGCTACAGTTACCCATGTTATCAGTTATACTCAGATACAGTCATTCATGTTATCAGTCATGTCATGCTATCAGTATTCAGATTCAGTTATCACGATATCACGTTGTCAGTTACAGTTACGTAATTATGTATGCATTCTCACGTTCATGTTAGACAGTCAGCTAGCATTAGCATGCATGTGAACTCTTGGATTTAGCCTACCTCACATGTATACTCGGTACTTATGTACTGATGTATTCGCGCTATGGTGCTTTACTGATGCATTCGCGCTATGATGCTTTCTTTTTATGTTACACCATAGGTTCAGAGACGCGAGTTCCAAATCAGCAGTAGATTCCAGTTTCAGCAGTCAGAGTAGAAGTGAGTCCTCATCCTTCGAGGACATAATGATTTTCTAGTATCTCATTGATTAGCTTATTAGTTGGAGTTAGTTTGGGACATGTCCCATCTACTCCTTATTCAGATTCTTCAGACAGTAGAGACCTTCAAACTAGATTCAGACTAGATATAGACTATCATGTTTTAGACTTCAGTTTTGTTTTGGGTATTCTATTACCCCACACAGATGTTACGTTATTCAGATATGTTCATGATCGAACCTTATGGCCTTTCAGTGCATGTTTCCGCATTATTATATTATCTTATGCAGTATACAAGTACAGAGATCAGTCATGGGTTAGCTTGTGGTCCTTCGGTGTCATGAGCACCATGTAGTGTTTCGATTCAGCGAATCGGATCGTTACAGTTTCAAGCGGGGTAGGGCTAGATCGAAGAAATGCTGGAGAGAAGTGATTAAGCGTGACAAGGAGCAGTTACAACTGACTAAGGACATGACCCTAGATAGGAAGTTATGGAGGAAAAACATTAGGATAGAGGGCTAAGGGTGTGGATGAGTCGTAGCCTGTAATTAGGTGGACTTTGGTGTTCTTTGTTTGGCAATGTACAATCTTCTGTGGATGTCGTACCTATATTATTTTATCATGTTCCTTGTTTTTGATGCTTTTGTATACTGTCTTTAATCTTGAGCCGGGGGTCTATTGAAAACAGTCTCTCTACCTCTTTAGAGGTGGTAATATGGACTGCGTACACTTTACTCTTCCCAGACTCTACTTTATGGGAATATACTGAATTTGTTGTTGTTGTTGTTATAGTTATAGAGTCTGAAGAAATAAAATATACATAGATTTTATCCTACATTAAAAGATGAAGTGATTGTTTCTAATAATAAATTTTGATATAAAAGAAATATTTCAAAGCATGTCATAAAAAATATTCCCTCCGTTCCATTTTATGTGTCGCCATTTGATCGGGCACGGAGTTTAAGAAAAAAGGGAAGACTTGGTAAAGTTTACTAAATTATCCTTTATAAAAAAATGTGTTAATTTTTTTTTTTTAATTAAGTGGGACCAATAAGGATAAAAGGGTATTTGTGTCTTTAAAAAGTTGCCTAATAAGGAAAGACGATACTTATTTTAGGATGAACTAAAAAAAATAATGACACATAATTTAGGACGGAGAAAGTAACAAAGTAAAGATTGATAGAGAAAATATTATAGAAAACACGTAAAACACCCTGAATGAAGACTGATATGATCAATCTAATCATTTATAAATTAGTCGGTAGGTGACATATAAAAACAAGACAAAAATGACGGCTAATCCTATCTTTTCCATGGTCCAATATAGCAGATGACATATCATTTGACAGTCAGTTGGGCCCTGTTTTGTTCCCTCTAAGACCAGTAAGTTTAAGTTAAAATGATGAGGGAAGTGCCTTTTGTGTGTTCTCTATTAGAACACGAATTCCTCCAATTCTAACCATGCAACATCTGTCCCCCCAATCATATGCCCTTTAGAAACATTTTTGTCATCAATAGTCGTCAATCAAAACAACACATATCGAACGCTCTAATACATCGAATGTCCATATATTAATATATATATATATGATATACTTATATAATATACATTTTTAATAGAATACAATAAAATATATATGTTTTATGCATTTAACTTGCGAATATTATTATTTTAAGTTGACGGATCAACTGTGTAACATGTCTTTCCTCTTGTTGGATCGGATGCGTTCACGGAAATAAATTTAATCCGTGTGTCATTTTTTCTAAAAGAAAGTTAATGAAGACTTACTCATCTGTGTTTGTGTGTGTATGAGAGAGAGGGGGTCAATCACATTCCTTCAGATTCTTACATATTTAACCTTTACTACATTACCGACACTATATTTTTTATATTATTATGCTGCTTACCTACAAATAAATAACTGTAACCAGCCGAATTAATTATTTGAAACCTACCTATAAAATTACAATGAAATCGAAAAACATTATTGATGTGTACAAGTAAAATTCAATAATTCTTATTGCACTGCCAAACCAAACTGAATATCCAATAAATCACTCACACTCTAATAAACAAAAATGTCTATGTTTACATACCATAACCTCTTGGTAGTTAACAAAAGCTACGAAAAATAGAGGACAATTTCACACCTCTAAAATTAAACAATAACAACATTCACAGTAAAATCTCATGGGTGAGGTTTAGAAAAAGTATAATGTACACAGAACTTGGAGAGGTTGTTTCCGGAACAACCTCAACTCGAGTACAACAAATCAAAGTAGGTGTACACATATCTAAAATTAAGACAAACATATATATAAGTTGTTCATTTGATCTACATGTATCTTTGGTTGGAGGGGTGGAGATCAATCTCTTGAGTCCAAGCAGACCGATCTTGGATGTGCAAATGCCAGTAGGTCTGGGCCAGCCCATCTGGGTCCATCCACCCCTCTCCGGCCCATCCGTCGGTTGGTTGGTGATGCTGTTCCCCAACTAACAACCTGTGCTGGGAAGTTGATGCTATTGGCCCCCTGTATATTACAATTGAAATGTCATTTGCATACTACAGTCAAGATTTCAAGTTATATTTATTTGCAGTATAAATATTTGTAAAACTTACATAACTTTTAACAAGTTTATTCTTAATTTTTTTCTATCCCTATTTTTTGTTAAATTACAAATAATTTCTTATTTTGTAATTTTCGAATATATAATTAGCATTCGGATACGTAATTTTGAAGTTGAGATATATAATTTTGACTTTAAGAATGTAACAATTAATTACTCCATTTTTGCTCGATACATAATTAGCATCCGTATACATAATTTTGAAGTTGAGATACATCATTTTGCTTACTGAGATACATTTATTTCTGAACTCATTTGGTCGAGATACATAATACATTAACTAAATCAAAGGAAGATACATAATTAAAATTTGAAAATTTATGAATTTGTGGATGTGAAAAAAAAAAACAAATTTAGGTAATTAATAAAAAGAATAGGAATTATACATAATTTAATAAAAATAAATTATGATGTTGTGTTATTTTTCCTAAATATTTACATAAGTAGATGATCTATAAGGTAATACAAGTAATTAAATCTCTGGGAGACTTAGCATTCTTTGGTTACAAAAAGAAGAAAAAAATTAGCATGCAACTTATTAATTAGCTTTAGTGGAAAAAAGAAATCCTTATTCCTTGGAATTTCATTCTTTCGAACTACTCCCCATCACGAATACTTAACGCGTTAGCTACAATACTGTTCGGATTGATACACACAATATCTATTATTTTATTATTTAATAATAGTATTAGGGTTCAAATTCTAGTGTAGGGGTTTCATTATCGTAGGTAGAAATTAGGTTCAAGTTCTCCTCAACCTCTTCTCATCAATGGACTTCTAACGTATACGAAGGAGTGCTTTTATTTGAGAAATTCCTACCTTTCTATCTATTTCTGAGATGTTTGAATTTTTCAAAACTTCATGAATATGCATAAGAGATAGGGTACAACTTAAATCGTACATTAAAACACTTTTTATGAATCAAGTTAAATATAAATGGGTGTTTGAATTGATTTATTTTTATGTGTATTTGACTTTTAAATACTTTTAAACTTTTGAAGACGTTTGATAAAGACAAAAGCTTTTTATTTTAGGCTTAAAAGGAAAAAATAAATAAATTACAAGCTATCAATTTTTTTTCTTTTAACTTAAAGTCACTGAAAGAAAACCAATCCAAACACCATCTAAATCAACTCAGAGATAATGATAAGTGTTGATGTCAAGTTGGATCCTTTCCATTAAAACCAGATATTTTATGTGCTGAGTCATGTACAACAGCATATATGTCATGTTGCTTTCTCTTCCCCCCCCCCCCCCCCCCCCCACCCCCGGCTCCTCTTCTTATGGAATAATGACTAAGCTACGTATATTCTCAACGATTTTTCTGCAGGAAAAATATCAAAGTTTCCACCTGACCACCAAGTCAGCCAGGTTTATGCTTAGACCGATTTCCTTGCACTTTTTATGTTACCCTTCGGTTAGTTTTAGTTGACACTTTTTTTAAAAATATTTATTTTAATTTAGTTGTTTCTTTTATTAGGTTCTTTCAATATTATTCTTAACATTAAATGATTAAATAAAGTGTATTTACTTAAATTTATATTTTTAAAACATAATTAATAAGACTAATTTGGCAAAATAAGTTCTTTGATTAATATTTTCTTAATAAGTGTGCAAAGTCAATAGGGGTCAATTAATATGAAACGGGGAGAGAGTAGAACTTTAGAGTGTTATTAGTGCACTTTTTAGGAATCATTTAATAAGAGAGATAAGAAACAATTAATTATGGGATTAATTTTAGGATGAATTTATTTTGTATTTGATTGGGATGAAATAAAAAAATACTTTCTTTTTCTCAAATTATCTGTTCCAAATTGAAATGACACATTGATTAAGAAAAATAATTAATAACATGCATAATTTATCATAGTACCCCTATTAAATGATATTTACATTTTAATTTGAAAAAAAAAAAATTAATGCAAAGGGTAAAACATGAAAAAGTTTTTTGTATTTTCTTGATTAGTGAAAAAAGACAAGTAAAATAAGAAATCAAGTTAGAAATTTGAGATGAATAATTTGGGACGAAGGTAGTACCTTATACAAGGAGGAGCAGTTATTAGAAATTATTATGTTGTTGATATCCTGCACTTTGGACAAATTTATAATCCCGAGATGAGCCCTAATTAATACTCCCTCCGACTCAAGTTTTCTAATTTGATTTACTCATTCTACTTGTCTTTTTCATTATTTAAGAAGAGATAATTTTTTTTTCATGTTTTACCCTTTGTATTAATTAACTTTTTTCTTAAATTAAAATATAAATATTATTTAATAAAGATATTATAATAAACTAGTCATATTATTAATTATTTTTCTTAATTAATGTGTCATCTCAATTTAAAATGAATAATTTGGGACTACGGGAGTATTAAAATAGTGTCTCGTAATGGCCAAAGGCAAAATAGATTCCAAAAAATATCCCAACTTTGTGAGGAATCGTGAGTTGTCATTGGTACATAGGTAAATACAGCTAAAAGATTACTTGCATCTCGTGGAAGGTAGAATCTTAGGTTCCAATTACGGGTTTATAGATCAAATCATCAAGTTAAATTAAATTGAAGAATCAAATTAAATCAAGAAAAAAATTGATTTATGATTTGATTTAGTTGATTTGATGTTTGAAAAAAAAAAATCAAATCAAACCGATATAATATATATATATATATATTAACAAAAAAAAAATTAAATTAAACTCAAATCAAACCGACATAATATATATATGTTTGGACTTTTAAGTTGTAATATTTATCTATTAATTGTTAATAAAATAATCCAAAATCCAATATAAACTTAAAACCAAAACTTTTCACTCTTCATCTTACTTTTTAATTTCAAGAGAGTTTTTCGCTCCTTAATTTTTCATAATTATGATTTTTCATTAGCACATGAGTGAAAATATACTTGATATAGTCTTCAATCACAATATAATTGTAAAAAAGAAAGATTATCAAAAAAATCGAAAGAACCCATCAAAACCTAAATCGAAAAAATCAATTTTATGTTGGTTTGATTTGATTTATAATTTTAATAAACCGACATAATTATTTTTTTTTTCAATAAAAACAACCCAACCCAACTTATGTACACACCTAGTTGCAGTAAATCGTTAAGTTGGAAATTTAGAAATTTAGTAAGTTTTTCGCGTGAGATCTTTTTCATTTTCTTTTAGAAAATATTTCACTTAAAAAAAAAATATTATTTTACTCTAGTGAAAGTTATTTTTGAAAATAAATAAATAAATAAATAAAACTTGTTTATATTTTCTCTACTCTTATTTTTCTCACAAAATATCAAAACAATTATGATTTATATTCATTGTCAAACACAATATCAACCCTAACTCTAAAAAAAAATAGTATTTTCACGGTCAAATGGAGCCAAAACATAAGAGTTGTGATTTTTGAAATTTAAAATTATTTTTAAATATGTGTTTTACTTTAAAAAAATTGAAGTCCTGTAACGATTTTTTTTATAAATAATTTTAAAAATTGATCCAAGAGTTATAATTATGATAACTTTTTAAAAATTGACGCAAAATCGATAATTAAATCTGACTAAAAGAGCAATAAGACTAACCGTGGTATGCCAACGATACCGTGGACGATAACATGTGCCACATGTACTCCAAGCGGTTGGAACTCCTTTGCCAGACATTGGGATAATCCTCTCATTGCAAACTTTCCACAACCTGACATATGTATGTATTCATCTCCCTTTACATGTTCAAATTGTTTTGTGCATTTAACTTAGAGTTAATTATTTAAATGATTACTTAATTATGAATTTTGATCCCAAAAAATTATTTAACTTTGATTTTTATTTTCAAAATCATTCAATTATTGTATGTTTACGGAGTCATTCAACTTATTTAATTATTTTTTTAATAAAATTTGCTTATGTGAATTTTTATTTAAAAATAAAATTTTAAAAAATAAAAAATATTCTTTTTTTTTTTGGTTTGGTTTAAATCAATCAGTGTCCGGCATCCGCTTTTTAAGAGTCCGATTATATACGAATTCGCCCCACATCGGACCCCATTTAGGAAGAGAGCTACCAACAGAATGTCCGACTATATCCTTTTGACGACTTCTTTATCTTTATTTTCCTAAATTCATATCTCTCCATCCTCTTTCTCATTTTTCTTCTATACAACAGACAATACATATACCATGTATCAGACTGAGCTAGTTTGTTTTTTCTTTTTTTTTTTGTGTGGACTATAAGAATATAACTCTCAACACGTATACATTCGTATCATTATAATTCATATTCGGCCATATAAGATTGGAAAGATATTATTTATGGGAATAATGATAAAATTTATCATTATAGAAATATTTTTTATTTTTTAAAATCTAATTTTTAAATAAAAATTTCAGATAAATAAATTTTATTTTAAAAAATAAGAAAATGAATTGAGTGACTTTCTGATTCAAAATGTGATAATTGAGTGACTTTTGAATAAAAATCAAAATTGAGTAATTTTTTGATATAAAAATTCATAATTGAGTAACCATTAACTTATTTAACTCAAGTGCAACATATTAAAATGAAAACAGTAAAAAGAAAATTATCATAACATACATAATTCAGAATAACCGGCACCGCCACTTAGAGAAGCTGAACATCCGGTGAAAAGAATTGTCCCTCTTCCTCTTTCCACCATACCTGGAAGTACCTGACATTTTCAATTCCAAATTGCTCCAAATATCACTACCGATCGAACATATCGGGAGTCAACTAGAAAAACATGTTGGGAGTCAACTAAAAAATTCTAGTACATTAGATTAGGCAATGTACCAAGAATTAATACAATTAATTACCACAGCCAAAAGCAAAAACATTTAGCTTAATTAACTTCTAAATATTGTTATCGACTTAGTGTGTGAAAATTTCTATGATCACCTAAAGTCATTACAGGTAATATGTTCATACTAACCTAAAACATAAATCAAGTTTGGTGCTCTACAAGAAATTAAACTAGATCAAGTATAAAGATATTCACACAGTCTGCATCATGGGTGGATCTAATGATATATGTAGATTTTGGGTTCACTTAAACCCATAACTTTTAGCCTAGATATAAATTTATCTCTGTAAAATTCACTAGAAAATTTGTGAAAAAAAATTGAAACCCATAACTCAAATAAGGCGATGGTGTTTAGTGGCTAATTAAAACATGAAGAGTGAACTTATAAAATTAAAATCTTAAATTTGTCTCTAGTTAACCGACGAATTAATTCATGAAAAATATAATTAGGAATATGTGGTATGTAAGAATATGAGACCTGTTGAGCACAGTGAAAGGCGCCGACGGAGGAGACAGCGAGAGATTTCTCAAATTGTTCAACTTTAACGTCTGTGAAATTTGTTGGATGCCATGATGTTGGCTGATAAGCATTATAAACCAACACTTCTACGAAGCCAAGTGATAAAACTCCCTCGAATGCCTCTCTTATGCTTCGCGAATCTGAACAATCGATCCGGATGGCAAACACCTGTGCTTTTTCTTCTCTCGCTATCTCATCAGCAAATCTTGATAATCTACCTGTTCCAATTAATTAAATTGCACCACATATATATCACCAATGTTACTCTAGTTTAAAATTTAAAGTTAAATAAGTTTAGAATAAGTGTAATGGTATTACCTAAGTCTCTGGCAAGGATAGCTACCGTATAGCCTTCATGGGCGAACTTGCGGGCGATGGAGAAACCGAGTTTGGGGCCCACACCAACAATGGCAGCAATGCCTCTGGATGAAACTGAACTCGCCATGCTCCGCATCTTCTATTTTTACCCCTCAAATGTCTCTTTTTAATTTTATTCGATCATGTCCAGTACCACCTAAGGCACAAACAATGATAAATCAAATGCACCAAGCTACTTGTTCTTGATTAATTAATCCAATCTTCTTTGCGTTCTTCTCTTCTCGACTGCTCGCAGAAAGAACTATAAAAATAATTGGGCTGCTATCTCTAGTTGTCTGAATTTTGTAACAAGAAAGTGAAGGATTAATTTAGAGAGTTTCAACTTATGCAAGGGATAATTGGATGGATATTTATGTGGCGTACAAGCAGCTTTACCTCTTTTGGCGGTCTCGCTGCTCATGTAGGTACGGTGCAAGTTAAAGTATGGACAAAAATAGTGCACAGTGCTCCCACTGCTCAGCTCACCAGCTAATGATTGCGCCACTGATAAGTATCAATCGCATCAATAACTGCCCACGGACCCATCCTAAAAGTCAATAGTACAAATAGTATCATATGGAATTTCATCCCATCCTTTTGCAGCTTTACTTTTGTACTCAGTGTCCAATTTATGTGAAATTATTTGGTTGAATATAGATATATAAGAAGAAAAACTAATTATCATTTTAATTGAAGTGTATTACTTTGATTTTGCGTTGTTTCTAAAATAGTGTTTCTTAAAATTTTTCAAATCGAACATTCTATATGACAATGTTAAAAGTGACAAGATTTAAAGGGTCTTATAGACCTAATTTAAAATCACAATATTTAAAAGTCTTTAATTATTTTTTAAAACTTTGTATCAAATTAAGATACTCAAATAGGGGATGGAAAGTGTGAAAATTATGACTTTAAATACTATGCCATAATATTTATGTGAATTATAAGAACTTTTAATTAAGGAGAAAAAGATATAAATTAAATTATTTTCAGATTTAGAAAAAATCATTCTCTTGAACGAAATAAAAGAAAACTTTATACCAGAATAGTTGTCAATTATAACTCTCTGAGAATCAAACTATATATCTGAATTTAACCAACATTTTACATTGCATATTTTCTTCATATTAATATGAGAAGAAATTCAACTTATAGTATTTTTCATGTAGTTTTTAAATATTCAAATTTTAATTTTAAAATATTAAATTAATTAGATTGAAATTAGCTTTAAATTAGTCAAATTGGCTTTCACGTAGTAAAAGGTAACAACTATTTTAATTCCGACCTTATTTCCAATTCTGAAATTGTGATTTCGAGTCATTAAGAAAGAAAAATAGTGGCAACTCCTAGAGAGGGGTAAAAGAAAAATGACAACTATTTTAGCAATGGATGAATATATGAATTTCGTACTCTTTTTGGATAATTAGTTTAGTGTACGCGCTTTGTGCGTGTATCTCACGTCAATTAATTAAATTATTTATAAAAAGAATAAAAATTATAAAAATCAATAAACAACAATTGACGTTATTGATTTCAAAGTCTTAAATATTATGAAAATTATTAAATAATTATTTCTTAATATTAGACATTAATTAAATGGTATTGTCAAGACAATAGCACAATTTGTAAGCCAATATTTCAAGTACTTATAATGAAACTAGTCGTATCTTACGTGCCTTGCGTGTGTATCTCATTTAAGGAATCCAGTTAGCAAAATCACTTTGATATGGTAAAAGAAAATAGGCTTGAATCAAGAAGTTTATTTATTTATTTATTTAATACGAAAAACATTTAAATATAAAATTAATATATTCATACAAATCATATAAAAGACATAAGAGAGTATCACGTTAATTAACAATAAATATATATAAAAAATAAATTCACGAGTATACCTATATTATTAAGTACGTACTTTAAAAAAATTGGTTTAAATTATTAATCTACTTTAAAAAACTTGTGTAAATTAGTAATCTTATTTATGGTAAATTTGCAACTTTAATTTATTGGGTTTAGTATTAAATCAAATTAAATTATATTAAAATATAGTCAATTTAGGCAAATTTCGATAGTTGTTTGTATAGAATCCCTATTTGGTTTGTAGAAATTATTTCCTATATAAGGTATACCTAAATCAACAAAAACTTTAATTTATTTCAAATTCTTTAATATTTCATATAATAAGTAATATATTTAAAGAAAAAGGGTGAAAAAAAATAATTTTGTCAATTTCAAAATTTTAATGAATTACAAAACTCTTGAATCACTTTTCTAAGAGTGGTATACGTACTTTGCACGTGACTCTCTTGTCAATCAAAATGTTCATTATATCTATATAGCTCTTACCAATCAACCAAAAGAATCGATTGTTACACAATAATGACCATATGTTAGATCTCATAGTTTATTCACGATTGAAAAAGTTGCATATAAATAAATTTTAAAACAGAATTCATATAGAATCAGAATGACTAACCAATTTCTTATGACGGAATGTAATGATTCAAAGTATTTGCTCAAATTTATAAATAAATCAATTTCAAATTATTAATTGTAAGTGCTTTATTATTAATAATAATCACACAAAAAATTTAATTAGCAATTATCTATCAAGAATACATGATAATTAATTATTTTAAACTTCAAGAACATACGACAATCACAAAAAAAAAAAATTCTCAATTAACAATTATCTATAAAATATACATGATATTTTTGTAAATATAAAAAAATATAATTTTTTTAGAGAGTTTACCTCAAATCACAAGTAAATTTGTCTCTTCAATCATAGATACCATCAATTTTTTTTTAAAAAACTTCTCTGAAAGCAATTGTCAGATCAGGAATACATGATAATTTATTATTGTAAATTTCAAGAATATACTAAAATTGTAGAAAACCTACCTCAAATCACAAACAAATTCATCTCTTTGATTATAAATACTAATAAGATTATAATCATACAAAAAATTTCTCTTCAATCAAACAAAATATACAATAAACAAAATTAAGAAAAAATTATCACATACTATAAAATAATATGAATATATCTTAAAGAACTCACTTGATTAGGAACAATCAATTGTATAGAAAACAAAAAAAAGAAGAAGATATTAATAAAGTTTTAAATCTTTTCTAATATAAATACTAATATAATAAGTTTCCTACTTATTTTATTATTATTTTCCCCTTTTAATCCTATGTTAATTAGGTCTCTTCTTTTATATGAATATAAGAATATTAGTAAAGATTCCACTCCAAAGTTATTACTCGTGTGAAGGAAAAATTCTGTATTCATCTTCCACCAACTTTGCCGCTTTTTCTGACTTCTACATAACTGTCTTGTATAATTTACTCTTCTCCATCCACAACATCATTATATTTGAAGAAAAAAGCTTTGCGGTTCGAGTCATTAAATTAAAAAAAAAATTGAATAGAAAGTAGCACTCGAGGACATATATACACAATTTTAATGCAACCTTACCATTACCTGGGTAGATAAAGAAGTTGTTTTTGAAAGATCTTCAGCTTAAATATAACAAATTAAAGTAGTTATGAAAAAAAGAAAATACAACAGAGAAAACAAATCATTTAAGACAACAAGCATATAGAACAAAAGTCATACCTTTTTAACAAAATCCCTCAAAGTCTATATTATCTCCGGTTCCTGGCCATCAAGTTGTGTTCCCAAAGCTTTCTTCAGGCTATTTATATAAGCCTACTTTTTTGTGAATGCAAACAATAAGTAATACTCATGCATCGTTAGTTTTGCGCATATACGAGCATAATAATATACTTATCCCAGTGATAAGCATAAGCCCTAATACCAAAAAGACAATATGAAAAAGACCATTAATTTGTGTGTACGTTACTCCATCTAGTATAAGAGGTATTTCGATTTTTCTTCGTACGAAACTAATGGTCCATTGGCAAATAATATTTATAGCAACAAATTGCTATGTCTAAAATGATGGTTGGATCTTTATACTTGCCCAGAGACAATCCAAAGAAGCCACTAAGTGAAGATCCACACAATGATGAAGGATCGTCTACAACTTGTATTATAACATTAAACTTTGAGAAAAATATTATATATGTTGCTAACGTGAGAGAGTAGATTTTTCTTTGTTAAAAAAGCAAAAATTATATGCAAGATACAACAACGTGGATTTGGGTGTCGTTATCAATTGGACGAATAAGATACAATTTTTATTTAAGGTAAACTATACAACAACGTGATTTTGGGTGTCGTTATCAATTAGACTAATAAGATACAATTTTTATTTAAGGTAAATTATGATTGATTAAAATTATCTCTTATCATATATTTTAGGACTTTTAATTTAAGAAAAAGTCTTACCATATATTTTAAACTTCTGATCCCATATATTTTAGGAGACAATATTATGAATATAATTAAATAATAATTTAAGAAAATAGTGAAAAGACGATTTTGTCTAAAGAAGAAACTTTTAATGAAGGACAAAAAGTTCGAATAACTTTTCTAAGGGTCTTCACACTTTTAATATATTATAGATATAATTCTTAGTTGAAGCTTAAAGAAAATCATAAATACACATTATAATTAAATAAATGAGATTTATCAACACCGCTCACAACCTTACAAGCATATGACTAAATAAAGTGTGTGTGCAAATTACAAGTAGTCAACAAAATAAATTTTAAAATCAATATTGGAAGTAGGTAGTCAATAAAGTTTTACAATAGTTTTCTAATATTACAATTCAATTCAGATAAATTAACTAAAAGTACAATTGCAAGTCAAAAATTTTGAGTACTTCAATTAATTTTTTAATGATCTTCAGATAAAACTTAAAAATCAATAAAGACTACTATTACAACCGATACAGTGCTCCTAGACTCCCAAAAATCTTTGCAAAACCAAAATTCTTAAGTTAAATATTTTTAAATCACAACAACATATTCAGTATAGTCCTATAAGTGGAGTGTGTAGACAACTTGATTTTTATTTTGTGAATGTAAAAATGTTTTCAATGAGAACTGAGGTAATGCAAAAGTTGTTCACAAATAAAAGAAAAAGTTGAAAATATTACCATTTGGAATTATGGGTTATGCCCAAGACAAGACTCACATATAATGGACAAATCATCTATCCCCATCCATCTGCTTCTTCTGCATCTCTTAGCAATCTATGCCAATACAAATACAAAATGAAGAAAAGACGACCAAGTGCAAAAAGAAAAAAGAAAAAATAAGAAAATTTCAGGACCAACAAGCCCTAGTCTTTGTGACCATCAAGCACATCTAATATATAACAACATATATGTACACAAAACTACCCCTTACCCAAGGATACATATCAAATACAAACATAGGGATACATAATGACACCATATCAAGAACTAAATACTACTAAAATAACATATCAATTTGAGAATTTTTCGTTGGATATAAACGTACCTTTACGTAGTGAATTTTATAATGCTGAGGAAAGGACTCCAAATTGAAAAAAAAAAGGTCAAAGCAATAAAAGTTAAGTATGAATTTTAGAATATTGAGCAAAGAAAAATAAGAATTTTTATCTAACAAACCTATGCATAGTTATTGATCTGCCCTCGTTACCCTATATTTATAGGAGTTTTTAAGATTCTTTATTTATTACCATACATCTTAGGACTCTTTTTTTACTTACACAAGGAAAGAAAACCTATCAAAATTAATTGGCTATATATTTTCCTCTTACGGTATAGGTTAGACTCTTTAATCTTTTAATATTATAAAGTTAATTAAATAAAATTAGTGAAAAATGGTGAAAATACGATTTTGTCTATTGCGGAATCTTTTGATGAAGGGCAAAAAATTTGAATCACTTTTTAAAGGGTCTTCATACTTTTAATATTATATATATATATAGAGAGAGATTATAGATATAGATATAGATGTATAAACAGGCTCTTTTTTAACAGGAAACTTTTTGCAGAGTCAAGGTCATTGTAACCTACACCTTTGTTTATCGGTTTTCCTTTTTGATATAAAAGGGAGACGTCGCTATACGGCATAATTGCATTAAAAAGGGGAAGTGGGTAGATTTATTTTCTTACTTTAAAATATTGGTTAAATATATCATGTTAAATTTAGCGTCATATTTTGAAGTTAAATTTATCCTCGCTGTTAATAAACTTTTTGAAGGGAAGCCTTGGAGTAACTGGTAAAGTTGCTGTCATGTGACCAGGAGGTCACGGGTTCAAGCCTTGGAAACAACCTCTGACAGAAATGCAAGGTAAGGCTGCATACGATACACCACTTGTGGTGGGGCCCTTCCCCGGACACCGCGCATAGCGGTAGCTTTAGTGTACCGGACTGCCCTTTTGTCAATAAACTTTTCACATGTACTTTTCCTTTCAACAGTAAAGCCAAAATTAACATTATATGTCCTATTTTTAAAAATAAAATACCATATCTAATCCGACCGAACCCAAAAAAAGATACAAACAAATATACCCCTCCCTCAATTTTGTTGGTTGAATTTTTCCACCGAACAAATATACTTCTCTATTCATGTGCAACACCAGAAAGTTTAGTTCAATCATGCTAGGAAGTTTTGTTGGGTTTTTAAGAGGTGTGAATGAAAAATGAATATGTATTTTTCGGAAAGACACCAAGAGAAAAGATGCAATTTTGAATAGGCACCTTTTCGGATTGGATGGTTATGACCTTTCCAAAGGGTTGTGACTTTTTCGAAGATGTGCAACTTTATGAAGAGGTGTATCTTTCTGAACCATTACTTTTCTTCATGAAGCAACACCTGGATAGATATCAATATCTAATTTTTTCCTCAGGTATAAACATGAAATTTGAAGAAAAAAATACTTCTCTTTCTTGAAAAAACTCTAGTGTGATTTGCTGTCGTTGAGTACGTTCGTAGTTCGACAGAATTTGAGCTACCGCTATTTTATCGAAGTGATATATTTTATCCTGGAAAGATATATTTCATAACATTGGGTACTTGAGGGCAATAATTCCCTTAAGGACACACCGTGAATTCAATGGACTTGAATCTTTCTATTTCATATCTTTTTCTTAAGGTTGGTTTTACTATTTTTTTCAGAAAATAGTTTGAATTTCATATTGATAGTTCTTTAACTGTTTGAAGTTTTTGAAACTTCATTTTGATAGTTCATAAGTTGGTTGAACTTATGTTGAAGTTCTTAACATTTGATTTTTTCTATTTTTCAAGGAAATAGTATAAACTTCATTTTTGGTTGTTCATAAGTTGGGTTGAACTTATTGTTAAAAGTTAAAAGTTGTAAATACAGAGTTTAAACTTCATTTGCTTATTCATATGACTATTTGAACATGTGTTTGAAGTTTTTGTTGAAAAATACAGATTTTATTAAATCAGAGAAAAGCAACAATCTTAAGGAAATTATAATTATTTTTTTTGCTTGTTTGGTTAAATTTTTTTTATTATCACCATTATAAATCATGTGGTTAATCTGTATTGACTTTGATTTTGTAGAGACTAAAATCTTTTGATTTTCTACTCCCTCGGTTAGAAGAATATAAAAACTTCATCGAGAAATCAGTGTGGTAATTCGGTTCAAAGAATATAAAAACTTCCGATCGGTAAACTCTCTGTATTCATTTCTGGAGTTTAAAACTTATGGGTTTTCATTCTGTTTGAATTTGTGTCACGCCCCAAAATTCCATCGGGACGGACTGGCACCCGAAGCCGAGAAGGCCCGGGAGAACCCGTTCAAATACCTGTACTTTCACTTACATGTCACCAAAAATTGGACAGCACTTCGTTGCATATAGAAGGATCTAATTACCTGTATCAGCACAACAAGCTATAATAAATAATTATAACATACTTGGCCGTCGGGGCCACCACATATACAAATATAACATTACTATATAAACTTCCATGACTTTACCCTTCCTTATGTCTACAAAGCCTCTAGGATATACATGACATAACTAGGGTCGGGACAAACCCCCGCCCACACATGACTCATGTACAATAACAAAACATAAGGAACCAACTCGGAAAGCTCCGAAGCAAACTGGAGCTCACCAACAATAGCTGTATGACCTGGCTCCTACTTGTGCGGTGTATGAGCTGAGGTACCTGTGCCTGCAGCATGAAATGCAGGTCCCCCGTGAGGGACGTCAGTACGAAATATGTACTGAGTATGTAAAACTGTAGATAATCACATATGATATAGGAGCTCAATAGAAATCAGAAACAAGTGAATAAGTCGTAATAGGAGTGGGCCACACTTACTAGAACTTGTGACAACCTGTACATTGTATTTATTCAATCACTTTACCTTCGTTCTTATCGTCTTTGTAATCATTACTGTACTGTACTGTAACCATTAGGCTGCCTCCAGTACATATCAACTGGGATCGACCCATGCTAGGCTTATGCCCCTGGGATACCACCCATAAACACATAAATAGGGATCGACCCACGCTAGGCTTATGCCCCTGGGATACCACCCGATAAGAGAGAACTCCCATCACTTAGTTCAATTAATCTTTGAGATTGTTATTTCGGTCGCCACCACATTTTTTTATACTTTGAAACAATGATACATCAATAGGAACCAAGTAATACACCTTCTATACAATAACGATGTAATAAAAACTCATTGGTACATCAACAATGTGTTTCAGAATCATCAATATCACAACAATGAAATAAGAGACTTTTGGTATATCAATGAAACATTTTGACACTTTATAGAATGGAAACAACTTCGTTGGTAACGTAGAACAATACATGTTTTAGGACAACCTCGGAATCTTACTTGATGGAACATTGGTGTTTTCATGCCAAAGAACATTGTTAGAGTATGCTTTACATACCTCGTTGTAGATTCAGATACCAATTCAACACAACTTCCCGCCTTTACAAATCACTTATCTACAATGAAATGTTTGACATCTAGTATTAGCAATCTAACACCACAATTCTCTTCCATAATTCCATACTACCAATATTTGCAAAACATTCCAAAAACCAACTTGAACAATAGGTTTATGTGTGTATATATATATATAATCATCATTTCAATACCACATCATCAATACCACATCATCACCCCAAATTCCTTCACAATTTAACATAATCCAACCATGCACAAGAATAATCCAACATCATTTCCAATCATCTTTCAACAACAATCAAATAACATACTTCTTATGCTCACATGCATATATATATATATATACATATCCATATAAATAACACCAACATAATTTACATCCTTACCAAAAAATGGCCCTTTTGATTTCGAAGTCCTGTTGGCACAAATAAGGGGTGCTTCTCGAAGCCCTTGAGACAGTGAACACAACTACGGAATCAATTTGGATTTTCTACAGTTGAATCACAAGATAATTGGAGTTGAAATTTGGCTAGGGTTTCTTAGTTTTCAATAATGGATGATAAATAATGGATATGAGGCTAAGTATATGTATATAATGACCAATTTTCGTTCAAGAGGTGATGGAAAATGACCATATTGCCCTTAAAAATTTAAGTAAATCCGAATCTGTCCATGGTGGACTGTTTTGATAGGCTAAAGTAAATCGGCCATAACTCTTTGCTCCGATATAGGATTTGGGTGAAATTGGTATCGTTAGAAATATAATTCAAAGGTCTTTCATTTCATATAAAGTAGGCCACCCAGTTCGTCTTGTAGAAGGATTTATGATCGTTTGAAGTTGACCCTAAAAATCTGTTTTGAGAGGCTGAAGTAAAACGAGTATAACTCCTTACTTAGATGTTGGATTTGGATGAAACCAATTGCATTGGAAAGAAGACTCAAAGATCTTTCTTTTGATATGTGGTAACTCTCCCAGTTCATTATATTGAGGGAGTTATGATCGTTCAAAGTTGACCCAAAAAACTGGCAGGCCTCAGTAGTTTGTGTGCAGGAAATTTTCCTGCACATTTACTGTTCACACATCCCGGCCACCGTTTTTTAGTTTCGAACGTGCTCGATTATATCCGAAACTTATCCATTTTTGGAAATCTTTATATCGTTGGAAAGCTTATTTAATAACCTTCGTATGGAACCATCGACGGGAAAATTTCGGTATAATAAAGTCGATTCCTATACACATATAATCAAACTATACACTTGAAACCATCTCAAAATAATCAATACTCATACTTAAACTCATATATACCTAACTTAGGATCAATACATATACTCCAACACATATAACAATGGCTAATGCACGTAATTAAGTACGGGGTGTTACAATTTGATTCTGATTTGAAGTCATAATGTAATGACCTAAAAATTTGATGAAATATGTGAAATTTGTGATTTTATGTGATTTGACTATTTTATCCCTTCCCGTAGTTACATTATGATATTTCTAGGGTGTGAGAGTGATTGACATGATTTTCGATGTATTTTGGTATCATTTATGTAAATTATGATTTTTGATGGCTTCGAGAGTCTTATTTTGAACTTATGTGAATAACTTTTGATCTGTGTGACAGATGGCCGAACGAACTTCTGCAGCAGATCCAGATTATCAATTTTAGGCTAGGTAGACCTTTGGTTTGGGTCCCGGTACACTCGAGCTCTTTGACCTATTGATCGAAAAGTTGGGAAATTAGAAATATGGGTGTGGGATCCACATTTGATCGAAACGACCTCGAATGGAAAATCCAACTTCGCCAGCAAATTCGAAATGTCAATTTTAATATGTTAGTATGTTTGGTATGATTTTACGGCTTTTAAATCTCATTTCGATCCTCGATTTGGAAAATTATAATTTCGGGTTTCGGGGGTCAACTTTGTGAAAATGATGTTTTTTTGAAAATCTGATATCGTCATCGCTTCTGGAATATCAAATTTAGTGTGGTTACATAGTTCGTTTGCATATATCAGACTCCGAACGAATTCCGGGCACCCCATCGAAGTCCGGAGTGAACTTTAAAAAAAAAACTGCAGTTTTTTGTTCCTTTTAGTGCAGATTTCTGTACTATAAAAATAGTTTTTGGGTCCATTTTGCTCATTTTTCATCTTGCCTCTTGAGAGTTAAACCCTAAATAGTTTGGGAGCTTAAAAGTGAAGTTTGTGGGAGCTTGGGAAGCTAGATTAACATTTATTTCTTGGTTTTATTATGGATTTAAGGTAAGAATTCACCTCTTTTCTTAGTAATTTCTTGATTAATTTCTCAAAATCTCCAAAATCTTAGGGCATGATTTTAAACCAAATTTCACTCCTTTTCACTTGAATAATGTTTTTATCTTATAATCACTAGTTTTTCATCAATTTAACCTTTTAAACAACTTCGATTCTTGATTTTAACTCGGATTTCAAAGATTTTACCCGGTAAAGCTCAAAATGATTTTTCTTCAATTTGAACCCAGTTTTTTACTCGATTTATCTTTATTTTCCAGCTGTAGGTTCCTAAAAATATGGGGAACATATTTTTGAGATAAAGTTTCGATTTTGCTCTTCTTTTTTGAAAATCTATTTTGGAGGATCGTTTTGATCCCGAATCAAAAGTAGTCAATATGAGTGTCGTTGATTTTGTTTTGATACATAGATTTTATATTTGATGTTTTTAGTGGAGTTCGAGATTGTTCGTGAAAAGTAAGGTCGTGGGTTCAAGTGAAGCAGACCGGTTTCGGCTTTCGAGATAGGTTATGACTTAACTCTTTAGACTGGGTTGGGTAGTAAATGATGGTACAAAATACATTTTAAGGGTGAAAACTAATCATGAAAAATGACTATTTATGTGTTGTGCCTGTGTGAAGGCCTATATGTGATGTAATTATCGAAATTGAGTTATTATGTGGTATGTGTGACCGTGTGGCATCCTATGTGATATTGATAGCCTGAAATACATGTGAATAATTGTATTGTGTTGTTAAAATATTTAATGCGGTACCATTTGTGTATTGTGATTATATTCATACTTTATTGGCATATGAGACATGTGGAAATTTATGGATGAAACAAAAATAATGAGTGGATATTGGCTCATGTGGTTGTGAAAATGTGTCATTATGATTGGTTGTGGAAATATATCATGTGGTTGGTTGTGAAAATACTCATTGTGATTGGTTGTGGGCATTACATCCTCATATCATACTCATTCATGAAACATTGGTACGACCGTGGCAATATCTGATAAACACTGGCAACACCTTTTTAAAAGATATTATAACACCTTATAAAACCCTTTTCGAGGGATGTGTCGGAAAGGAGATACGAGATACATGAATTGTATATGGGTTGACGAACCCCCATAGGTCCTGCGTTGGGAGGCTTGCCTCCATAGGTGTATACGGGGATTGTGCGACGATCCCGGAGGTTGTGTGATGACCTCATGCCTTATCATCATCATATACATTGGACTTACTTTATTATGTTTATGTTGTGTTGTATTGCCTTATTGACTTGTCATCTATGTATTTATCTTACCTTACTTTACTTGTATTTGATGATCTTATATCTATATGTTCTCTCTCGTGTTCTATTTATATCTGACATAATGTATACTTGTGTTCTATATCTTGGTGTGTTGTTGTAATATATGTGAGATATATTAAAACTGTTAGTGCAAGCGGTGTGGGCTACCATTGTGGGACATTTTCTGATTGCAAGTGACGTGCCCTTAGTGTATATTTTGTTTTCTTTATTTACTACTTTGCTTGGTTGGCCTATGATACTTACTGAGTACAAGTGGACCATCCTCATGCCTAATGCGCCCATTCGATGCAGGTCCTAGCTCGAGTGTGCCTCAACTTGATTGACTCGGGCAATTTTTGGAGCTTCCAAAGTAGCGGTTGGACATTCATGCATTCGAATTTCACCTCTATCTTTTCATAGTAGTTATGTCTTTATTAGTATTCGGAGATAGATATTATTCATTTATAGTTATTTTTCCGATGCATTTGACTCTTGGATTGTATTAGTAGTTCTTACACTATTCACACCTGATTTTGGGCATGATTGGTATTTTGGATAAGTTCTTTCCGCATTGTTATGATTACTTATATTGGTCTATTTGAGAATCTTCAGACTGTTGGTAATGTGGCTTATGAGTTGGCTTTGCCCCCTAATCTATCAACTGTTCATCTAATTTTTCATGATTCTATACTTCGTCGCTATATTCCTGACGAGTCTTATATCATTCATTGGGAGTCGGTTCAGTTAGATGAGCGGTTGTCCTTTGTTGAAAAATCGATTTCCATTTTGGCTAGGGATGTTAGGCGGTTGCGCTCTAGAGTGATCCTTGTGGTTAAGGTCCAGTGGCGACATCGACCTGTAAATGAAGCTACTTGAGAGGTTGAGTCTGATATGCGTAGTTCCTATCCCTAGATTTTCATTGATTCAGGTGTTTCCTTGCGTTAGTTCGAGGACGAACTAGATTCTTAGTAGTGGATGATATAACGACCTAAAAATTTGATGAAATATGTGAAATTTATGATTTTGTATGATTTAACTATTTTACCCCTCCCCTTATTTGCATTATGATATTTATGGGGTGTGGGAGTGATTGGCATGATTTTTGATGCATTTTGGTATCATTTATGCAATATTGTGGTTTTTGATGGCTTTGAGAGCCTTATTTTGAACTTATGTGAATATCTTTTGATCTGTACTACAGATGGTCAAACGGACTATGCTAGCAACTCCAGAATATCGATTTTAGGCTAGGTAGACCTTTGGTTCGGGTTTCGGTGCACCCGAGCTCATTTCGACCTATTGATCAAAAAGTTGGAAAATTAAAAATATGGGTGGGGGACCCACATTTGATCGATACAATCTCGAATGGAAAATCCAACTTCGCCAGCAGATCCGGAATATCTATTTTAGGGTGTTAGCATGTTTGGTATAATTTTACGGCTTTAAAATCTCATTTCGACCCTCGGTTTGAAAAATTATTATTTCGAGTTTTGGGGGTCAACTTTGTGAAAACGTCATTTTTTTGAAAATTTGATATCGCCATCACGTCATACGTTGAATTTAGTGTGGTTACATAGTTTGTTTGCATGTATTGGACTTTAAATGAATTTTGGGCACCCCGTCGAAGTCCGAAGTGTACTTTAAAAATAAACTGCAGCTTTTTGTTCCTTTTAGTGCAGATTTTCTACACTATATAAATAGTTTTTGGGTTCATTTTGCTCATTTTTCATCTTGCCTCTTGAGAGTTAAACCCTAAATAGTTTGGGAGCTTAAAAGTGAAGCTTGTGGGAGCTTGGGAAGCTAGATTGACATATATTTCTTGGTTTCATTACAGATTAAGGTAAAATTCACCTCTTTTCTTAGTAATTTCTTGATAAATTTCTCAAAACCCCCAAAATCTTAGGGTATGATTTTAAATCCAAATTTCACTCCTTTTCACTTGAATAATATTTTTATCTTATAATTACTAGTTTTTCATCAATTTAACCTTCAAAACAACTCCGATTCTTGATTTTAATCTGGATTTCAAAGATTTTACTCGGTAAAGCTCAAAAATAATTTTTCTTCGATTTGAATCCCATTTTTGACTCAATTCAATTTGAATTTTCAGCCGTAGGTTCCTAAAAATATGAAAAACATATTTTTGAAGTAAAGTTTCTATTTTGCTCTTCTTTTTTGAAAATCCATTTTGGGGGTCCGTTTTGATCCCGAACCAAAAGTAGTCAATATGGGAGTCGTTGATTTTGTTTTGACGCATAGATTTTATATTAAATGTTTTTAGTAGAGTTTGGGATTATTCGTGAATAGTAAGGTCGCGGGTTCAAGTGTAGCGGACCAGTTTTGGCTTTCGAGGTAGGTTATGGCTTAACTCTTTAGACTAGATTGGGTAGTAAATGATGGTGCAAAATGCATGTTAAGGGTGGAAAATAATCATGAAAAATGACTATTTATGTGTTGTGTCCGTGTGGGGGCCTATATGTGATGTAATTGTCGAAGTTGAGTTATTATGTGGTATGTGTGACCGTGTGAGGTCCCAAGTGATATTGATAGTCTTGAATACATGTGAATAATTGTATTATATTGTTAAAATATTTAATGTGGTACCAGTGGTGTATTGTGATTATATTCATACTTTATTGGCACATGAGACATGTGGAAGTTTATGGATGAAATGAAAATAATGAGTGAATATTGACTCATGTGGTTGTGGAAATATGTCATTATGGTTGGTTGTGGAAATATATCATGTGGTTGGTTGTGAAAAATATTCATTGTGATTAGTTGTGAGCATTACATCCTCATATCATACTCATTCATGAAACATTGGTACCACTGTGGCAACGTCTGAGAAACACCGACAATACCTTTTTAAAAGATATTATAACACCTTATAAAACCCTTTTCAAGGGATGTGCCAGAAAAGAGATATGAGATACGTGGATTGTATATGGGTTGACGAACCCCCCGTGGGTCTTGCTTTGGGAGGCTTGCCTCCGTAGATGTATACGGGGATTGTGCGATGATTCCGAAGGTTGTGCAATGACCTCGTGCCTCATCATCATCATCATCATCATTATATACATTGCACTTACTTTTTTATGTTTATGTTGTGTTGTATTGCCTTATTGACTTGTCATCTATGTATTTGTCTTACCTTACTTTACTTGTATTTGAAGATCTTGTATCTATATGTTCTCTCTCTTGTTCTATTTATATGTGACATAATGTATACTTGTGTTCTATATCTTGATGTGTTGTTGTAATATATGTGAGATATATTAGTACTGTTTGTGCAAGCAGTGTGGGCTATTGTTGTGGGACATTTTCTGATTGCAGGTGACGTGCCCTTAGTGTATATTTTATTTGCTTTATTTGCTACTTTGCTTGGTCGGACTATGATACCTATTGAGTACAAATTGACCGTACTCATGCCTGCTGCACCCTTTCGGTGTAGGTCCTAGCTCGAGTGTGCCTCAGCTTGATTGACTCGGGCGATTGTTGGAGCTTCCAAGGTAGCGGTTGGACATTCATGCGTCCGAATTTCACCTCTATCTTTTCATAGTAGTTATGTCTTTATTAGTATTCAGAGATAAATATTATTTATTTATGGTTATTTTTTTGATGCATTTGACTCTTGGATTGTATTAGTAGTTATAACACTATTGACACTTGGTTTTGGGTATGATTATAATTTCTTTTCGCATTGTTATGATTACTTATATGGTCCGGCTTAGTTCTAGAAGTTTTACCATGGGATATTTTATTCTTTTCCTCTTTTCGTATCAGTTTGGGTGATAGACTTACTTGTTAAGGTACGCCGCGATAAGTGCCATCATGACCTTCGTTTTTGGGTCGTGACACATAAAAACTTCGTTAGGTTCCAAAATTCATTTGATTGATGATATGAGGATATAAAAATTTCATCATTGACTAGAAATAAGTTGGTTTAAGATTAAAGTCTTTATTGTACCTGAAATGTAAATATTCACACGTATAAATCTTCTTATTTCAGATAAAAACTAATGACTAAAAACCAATTGTCTGGTTTTAAAGATCTTGTGAGTCGTCCCAAGATAAAAGAGGATAATGTGTCGAATGAGAAATCATCAATGATGGTTGCAAATCCTATTATGGATGATCCTTTAAATTGTAGGAAAATGAAGAAGCCTTCTGGATAAGAGATAGAGCAGAACAAGAAAATGCTCAAAGACAAGTGCTATAATTATATCGATGTTGTCCACAAAGCTCTAAATAGTCAAGTTCTAAATAAGAACAAGAAAGAGATCAAATAAACATGTTGGAAACAACGAAAAAGATTGAAAATCTATGTGCTATGGTCACTGAGAGAAATCTAGTTGGATATCCAAATGAATGATGGTTTGATTCAGGATCCAATAGACATATTTGTGCGGACAAAGAAGTTCTTGCTACTTATGATACCACTGGTCCCAAAGAAGTGATCTTTATGGGAAATAACACAATAGTCAACGTTGAAGAAAGTGAAAAGATATTCCTAAAAATGACTTTCAGCAATATGTTGACTCTCAACAATGTTCTCCATATTCCTACTATTAGGAAGAACTTAGTGTCGACGACTCTTCTCATTAAAATCGAGTTTAAGTGTGTGTTTATTTTCGAGAAAGTTGTAATAAGCAAGAATGAAATATATATAGGAAAGGGCTACCACAATAAGGGTCTTTTCAAACTAATTGTAATGGTTGTTGAAATAAACAAAGTCGAGACTTCTTCTTACTTGCTTGAGTCAAACAATTTGTGTATAGTCGTTTAGGATATGTCAATTACAAAACCTTGAAAAATTGATTAGTTTGAAAGTGTTGCTTAACTTTGAGTGCAATAAAATCAAAGTGTCAAACGTATGTCAAATCGAAGTATTCGAAGCATCCGTATAAGTCTGCTGAAAGGATTTTCAATCTCTTAGACTTGATCCTCACGTATATTTGTGATATGAAGTCAACACCATCTCGAGCTTGAAAAAAGTATTTCATAACTTTTATTGATGATTGCACTAGATATTATTATGTTTATTTGCTAAATAGTAAGGATGAAACAATAGACGTATTTAGGCAATATGAAACAGAAGTTGAAAATCAGTTGGATAAAAAGATTCAAATGATAAGAAGTTATAGGAGTGGAGAATATAAATCTCCTTTTGCAGAGATATGCATAAAAATAAAATTGTCGATCAAACTACTATCCCGTATTCACCTCAATCAAATAGTATTGCAGAAAGTAAAAATCGCATATTAAAGAAAATGATGAATACCTTACTCATAAGTTTAGATTTATTATAAAATTTGTGGGCGGAAGCTATCCTTATAGCTAACCAAATACTCAATAAAATGCCCCATAGTAAGACACATTTAATTTCATAAAAGAAATGAAAAGGAATAAATCCTAACTTGAAATATTTTAAAGTGGGGGGGGTTTCTAGCTAAAGTCCAAGTTTCTATGCCTAAAAGGGTAAAAATAAGACCTAAGATTATGGACTGCATGTTCATTGGATATGCTAAAAGTAGTAAAGCATGTCAATTTTTGTTCATAAATTCAATTATTTGGATATCAATGACAATACGATAATTGAATCAGATAATGGTGAGTTCCTTGAACATATTTATCTATATAAAATTGGAGATGAGCAGTCTAGTGGAGGGTCTAAACGACCTCGAAATGAAGCAAACGTGAATGTACTTAATGATGAGAATTAAAGACGTAGTACATGTAAAAGAACCTCAATGCCCTTTGGATCAAATTTCATAACATTTCTTCTTGAATATGAGCCTCAAACGTTTAAAGAAGTGATTTCGTTTTTGGCCGCTTTCTTTTGGAAAGAGGAAGCCAATAGTGAAATTGATTTAATCTTGAGTAACCATAGTTGGGAGTTGGTTGATCTTCCTCTAGAAAATAAATCTTTAGTTTCTAAATGGATATTCAAATGGAAAATGAAAGCTGATGGTACTATTGATAAATACAAGGCAAGACTTGTAGTGAAAGACTTTAGACAAAGAGTAGGCCTTGATTATTTTGATACATACTCACCTGTAACAAGGATAGCGTTCATTCAGATATTAGTTGCCTTAGCGGCGGTATATGATCTTGAAATCCATTAAATGGATGTGAAAATAACATTCCTAAATATAGAATTAGAGAAAGAAGTTAAAATGAAACAACTGGAGGATTTTATGGTTCCTGATAAAGAAAACATAGTGTGCAAAGTTGTTATCACTTTATGGACTAAAACAAACATTCAAACAGTGGCATGCAGTTTGACCAAACCATGTTGACAAACAGTTTTAAGATAAACTAATGTGATAAATATGTTTATATTAAAGACACTCCAAATCACAAAGTCATTGTTTGTTTGTATGTGGGTGATATGTTTCTTATCAATAGAGATATTTCTGACATAAATACTACGAAATGAATGCTTGAGAGCAAGTTAATATGAAAGACCTTAGAGTTGCGGATGTACTGATCTTAGGGATAAGAATCTATAAAACTCCACAAGAGTTGGCGTTGTCATAGTCTCATTACATTGAAAAGGTACTTGAAAAGTTCAAGTATTTAGAATAGACGTGAGCTTTGCACTTCAAAATAATGGAGATAAAAGTGACTTACAGTTAAACTACGCAAGAGTGCTAAGAATTTTGATATATATCATGAATTGTAAGCGACCAGATATAACATGTGTTATTAGTAAATTGGATCGATACATAAGTAATCTCAATCAGACTCATTGGATGACAACAAAAAGAGTTTTGGGATATCTAAAATATACTCAAGACAATGCTTTGCATTGTAATAAATATCTAGCGGTAATTGAAGAATATAGTGATGTAAATTGGATCGCTGAATTGAATGCAGTAAAATCCACGAGTGGATATATATTTACTTTTGGTGGAGGAGCATTCTTTTGGAAATCGTCCAAACAGATATGTATTGCTCGCTCTACAATAAAATCTGAATTTATCGTGTTAGATAAAATCGGTGAAAAAGTTGAATGACTTCTGAATTTCTATAAAGATACTCCTTATTGGCCCAAACCGTTGGCACCAATATGTATACACTATGATAGTCAAGTGACGATAGGTAGGATAGGGAGCATGATGTACAACGATAGGTCTCATCATTTAAAATGGAGAAATAATACCGTTAGAGAACTAATCTCTAGTGGAAGTTTCACTGTTGACTATGTGAAGTCAAGGGATAATGTGTTGGGCCCATTTACAAAAAAGGCCTATCTAGAGAGGTAGTTGAGATGTCATTTAAGGAAATGGGTTCAAGGCCTAGGACAAGTCTGCATGGCGGTAACTCTACCTAGCAGACCGGAGATCCCAAGAGCTAGGTTCAAGGAGATCAAACAAAGTTGTGACTGACGATTCAACATTGTCAATATACTCAACCCATTATCATTATGAATATAATGTTCAGAGAACAAGGATAAGACTTATGGTTTGAAGCTTTTTAATGATTTCTAAGTTTGACAGATTTGATCAAATAGTTTGATCTATCGGATTAAACGTTTAGGAATCACCTATGTGAGGGTATATTGAAAGTTACTTCAAGGAGAATATTGGTAAATGCCTATTATCTACGCTCTCATGAAATCGAGACGTGTTCATGGATGAAACAAAAAAAACCATGAGAACTAGAAACGGTAAAAGGCTAGTTGTGTGACTTATGTTGTCTAGCTATACATTAAAGTTTGACGGTTCAAAGATATCAAATCTACCGATTAACCGAGTGCATTCAATGCATGTTTACTATGAAAAGTTTAAAAGGAAATCCACCACTCCAGATGCAACTTGTCTTTGCTTGTAAATCACACACTTATCCATAATTTATTGATAAAATCTCCATTTCCCATTCATGTGGGGGATTGTTGGGTTTTTAAGAGGTGTGAATGAAAAATAAATATGTATTTTTTTTAAAAGACACTAAGAAAAAGGATGCAATTTAAATAGGCATCTTTTCGGATTGAATGAATATAACCTTTCCAAAGGGTTGTTACTTTTCTGAAGAATTGCACCTTTTTCGAAGAGTTGCACCTTTATGAAGGGGTGCACCTTTCTAAACAATTGTTTCTCTTCATGAAGAAACACCTTGATGGCTATAAATACCTGAATTTTTCTTCAGATATAGACATGAAATTTGAAGAAAAATATACTCCTCTTTCTTGAAAAAAATCTAGTGTGATTTGCTGCCGTTGAGTGCATTCGTAGATCGACAAAATTTGAGGTACTGCTATTTTGTCGAAGTGATTCTTTTTATCCTGGGAGCGTATATTCCATAACCTCGGGTACTTGAGGAAAATAATTTTCTTAAGAACACACCGTGAATTCGGTGGACTTGAATCTTTCTGTTTCATCTCTTTTTCTTAAAGTTGGTTTTACTATTTTTCCAGAAAATAGTTTGAACTTCATATTGATAGTTCTTCAATTGTTTGAACTTGTATTTGAAGTTCTTGAAACTTCATTTTGCTAGTTCATAAGTTGGTTGAACTTGTGTTGAAGTTCTTAACATTTGATTTTTTCTATTTTTCAAGAAAATAGTTTGAACTTCATTTTTGGTTGTTCATAAGTTGGGTTGAACTTATTGTTAAAAAGTTAAAAGTTGTAAATACAGAATTTAAACTTCATTTGATTGTTCATATGATTATTTAAACATGTGTTTGAAATTCTTGTTGAAAAATATACATTTTAGTAAACTTGAGAAAAACAACAAGTTTTGTTTTTGTTCATTTTAGTTCAATCATGCTAGAAAGTTCTGTTTCTATTCATTTGAGCTCCAACAATCCCCTGTAATTCTATCAATGTTAATTAATAAAGTTCCTTAATAGAAGTGTATATTTCAATCATGCTAGATAGCCTAGTTAGAGGAGGAGTATATTTGTTAGGAAAATTCGGCAAACAGAACTGAGAAAAGGGTATATTTATCTTTGTATTTTTTTGTGGGTCGGGTCGGATAGGTTGAACTAGAGTGTGTTTTATTTTTTTAAAAAAGAGTATTTAACATTGATTTAGGCTTTTCTGATTCAAAGGAAGGATACAAGTGAAAAGTTTTTAGCAACGAGGGTAAGTTTATCCTCAAAGTATGACAGTAAGGATAAATTTAATCCCAATATATGGCGAAAAATATATTTAGTTAATTTGTTGAAGTAGAGGGATAAATTTTAACCATTTTCCCTAAAAAAATGTATACACACGCTCCTATGTAAATGATTTTAAAAATAGTTGGGAGTTTAATATAACCAATTCTTTTTAATTATAATGTTCTAATTATGCATCTTTGCCATTACCTTTTCCTATGTGTAAAGAGAAATTCTAAAGCAATTTGCCTATATTCCATTGGGGTTTCCATGGATACTGCAGGTACGTTTACGATAAGCAGTTAAGGGCATAGGACACATGCATGCTTGTGCGTGCGTTTGGGGCTCGGATATGATTTATTCCAATTTATTTAAACGGATAATGTTAGAGAATAAAATACAATATCTCTAGCATATAAAAGTTAGTATTTCCCTGATTAATGCACCCCGCATCTTAAAGCTTCAGACCCACAGAACAAAGCATATGTGAAAAAAAATCTTATATTTTGTTTACCACTAGTATTCAAAGTTCACTTTGATTATCACACATTAAACTGGAAATTGTTTCCTACTTGGAGTTTTTCTATTTTCATGGCCCGAAGCAATGAATTTGAGATGCAACTCTAATTAACGATCGAGAGGTCCCACATTTCTCACCAATTTCTCTGAGCTGTCTCGTGACAAAAAGATAAAATTAAAGGATAAGACATATTTTTCTATTTCTTTTCTATATAATAGAAGAGAGGGTTTTCACATATTGTTTGCTCCGTGATTTTACTATATCATCCCTAATTAATTATTATAAATTATTTATATATTAAAAAGATTAATAATATTTAATTAAAAAATAAAATAGACATTTATATATCACCCCTAATTAATTATCATAAGCCATTTATATATTAAAAAACTAATAATATTAAATCAGTAATTTCACTAATCACCCTTAATTAATTATTATAAGTCAGTTATGTATTAAAAATTAATAATATTTACTTAAAATAAAAAAGGTAAAATAGACATTTATAATATGTCTGCTTGAATAGTAATTTTACTATATCACCACTAATTAATTATTAATAAGTTATTTATATATTAAAAATAATAATATTTTATTAAAAAAGTAAAATTTACATTTATAACATGTCTGCTTCAATTACTTCAACCATAATTTTACTAAATATCACCTCTAATTAATTATTACAAGTCATCTAAGTATTAAAAAAATTAATAATATTTAATAAAAAGGTAAAATATATAAAATGATAATTAACTCTTGATGTTTTAAACTAACTTGACGTCTTATATGAGGTCCACTTAAATTTTTTTACAAGTATTTTGTTTATTGTAAATTTGCTATATCACTTTTAGTTAGTTGTTGTAAGTCATTTAAGACATATTTGTTTCGCTGCATCAATCGTGATTTTATTAAATTTTCAATCGTGATTTTATTAAATCACCCCTAATTAATTATTATGACCATCAAAACATTGTGCCGCTTAAATTGGAATCGAAGAAAAACATTATAAATCACACTAATTAAAAACTTCAGTTATTTTAAAAATATAATTGACTATCAGTGCCATAAAAGTTTGGACAAGGAGCGTAACGTATATTATTTAAAAATTATATAAAAATATTATAAATTACAATAGTTAACAACTTAAAATATCTAAAAACATATTAAATATATGATTGATTATCTAAATTTTATTTGTGTCACATAAATTAATATAAAAAATAGCATATATTGAGCCCATACTAAATCTCGAATGAATCTTAGAATATACATACAATTCATTTTTTTAGAATTTTTGTTTAAATATATCAAGATTGAAAAGGCAAAATTCAATACATCACATCAAGCAGTGTATAAGAAATGATGTTAAATAATATCAATATTACTAATACAAGCATTATTAATGCAGACATTACTAATACTTTCTATTCGTAATTATTTTTATACACCCTAACAAAACGACCCCTACATTTCAATGAAGGAACATATATAAAAGCACAGTTCAATAAAACATCTACATAAGTATGTTTTATCGTGTTCTCAAAGTCAAATAACTTAAATTAATATGAAAAAAATGGTAACATATAGTTTTCTTTTTTATATAATTTTTGAAAGACTTAAAATTTAAATTTAAAATATTAATTTAACTTCAAAGAATAAGTTGACAAATAAAAGAGAAGGATAAAATGAAAGAAAAAAATGTTTATATCAACATAGTAGGGGAGTAAAATGCAATTTTGGATTATTAATTACAAGGCCAAACACATCGATAGCCCCTCAAATTTATCCCTAAAATTCATTTAGACCCATAAACTAAGGCTTATACCTATTAAACCCGTAACCCCCCCAATTTGGTTCCAATTGGGCATTTTTTTCCGTACCAGCAAAAAGATCAAAGTATGTGTTGCACACACGCGATGACGTGGCAAAACGAGCTAATTGGAAGCTGACACGTGACATTGTAGGTCCAATAATTATTAAAAATTAATTATCATTATTTTAAAAAAAGTATATAAAAATGGCATTGAGGAAATTATTAAAAAATATTTCTAAAATTATTTAAAAAATAAAAATAAAAAACTGATTATTTTTAAAAAATTATAAAAAAAATTTAAATTGAAATAAATTATTAAAAAATTATTTTTAAAGAAATAATTATTAAAAAAATTATAAAATTTTATAAAAAATGAAAATAAAAAATGGCATTGAGGATATAAATTATAAAATTTTTGTAATAAAAATTATTTAAAAATAAAATAAAAAACTGATTATTTAAAAAAATTATAAAATATTTTGAAAAATAAAATAAATTATTAAAAAATTATTTAAAAAATAAAAAATTAACTATTAAAAAAATTATAAAACTATTTAAAATGAAAATAAAAAATGGCATTGAGGATCCAAATTATGGAAAAATAATTATAAAATTATATAAAAATAAAAATAAAAAACTAATTATTAAAAATAAATTATAAATTTTTTTAAAAAATGAAATAAATTATTAAAAACTTATTTAAAAAATAAAAAAATAATTATTAAAAAAAATTATAATACTTTTTAAAATGAAAATAATAAATGGCATTGAGGATCCAAATTATGAAAAAATAATTATAAAATTATTTGAAAAGTAAAAATAAAAAATTTATTATTTAAAAAAAATTACAAAATCTTTTAAAAAATTAAATAAATTATTAAAAAATTATTTTTTTAAAAAATAATTATTAAAAAATTATAAAAGTTTTGAAAAATGAAAATAAAAAATGGCATTGAGGATATAAATTATGAAAAAATAATTAAAAAACTATTTAAAAAATTAAAATAAAAAAACTGATTATTTAAATAAAATTATAAAAAAATGAAATAAATTATTAAAAGGTTATTTAAAAAATAAAAAATGAATTTTTTTTAAAAATTATTATACTTTTTAAAATGAAAATAAAAAATGGTATTGAGGATCCAAATTATGAAAAAATAATATAAAATTATTTAAAAAATAAAAGTAAAAAACTAATTATTAAAATGAAATTATAATTTTTTTTTAAAGATGAAAATAAAAAAAAGATTTTTTTTAAAATTCTTTTTTATTAAAAAAAAAAATTGAGGCCCTCTAATGCTTTTTGGGGCCTTTAGTGTTTTAAAAAAAGAAAATTTGTTATTAAAAAAATTTTTGGGGCCCTCAATGCCACTTGACAACTTTTTATTCGTAAATTAGTAAGAAAAATGCTCCTCACGCGCCTCCCATGATGGCACTGCACGTGCAGTGCCACATAGGCAAAAAATGTCTAATTGTGGTCTTATAGGAACAAACCTTAGTTTAGGGGTCTAAGTAAATTTTCGCAACAAGTTTGAGTGTCTATCGATGGGTTTGGCCTAATTACAAGCTACATATGATGTAATATGCATGACTAGATAATCCTTTGTCTTATAATTAAAGATCTGAACTTAAAAATGCACTGAATTTTATCATTTATATGAGTAAAATATGCATAATTATCTTATGAGACTCAGTTTCTTGAAAAATACTATCAAATAGTTAATATGTTAATTTTGTGTATTCATATTTTATAATTCATAATTCGAATTGACATTAATTTAATTTATGTAAATAATTAAAATATCTTAGTGTTGAGTCCGTGCTGACATGGGCCATGCTCCTCTAGTCCAGATAGAAATAGAAGTTTTAATATATTGTTATTTTGAAAAGTTAGGAATATGCGTTTTTTAAGGGAAATCTTGGAGTAAACGGTAAAGTATTATTAAGTGAACAGTAGGTTACAAGTTTAAGTCATGAAAACATTTTCTACAAAAATTAAAAAATAAGACTATATACAATAGACTCTTGTGATCTAATTCTTTTTAAAACTCCATACAATGCGAGAATTTTGATGCATCAAACTTCCCTATTAGAGAATATATACTTTTGGAAAAACAATTTAGTCCTTAAACTTAAAATTGAAATGGTCAGATCAAAACTGGTCCAATATTGTCATTGTAACGAAAAGGAATCCAATAATTGAAGAGGACCATGATATGGTTGTACACTATAAAGCATCAAATAGTATTGCGTGGTTATGTGATCCCACGTCGATTCATTCACGACTTTGTCCAATTTCCCTTCATTCGCCTCTATTTCTCCACTCCACGTACGCCTTAAACAAGAAATAAACGTGGCCTTTAAGTATAACAGCATCCGCTTTTTTAGGTTGTTTTCAAGTACTCTTCCTTCTGTCGAATAATAGTTATCCACTATTATTATTTGACATATAATTGAATAAATAATAAATAATAAAAATAATTTAGTAAATAACTTTTTGAATATAATAAATAATATTCTAAAAAATATATTGCATTATGAATAGCATTAATACTAAGAGTAAAATAAACATAAATAAATAAATTATGTATTAATTTTTTAAACTATTATTAAATATCTATTTTAGTATAGTAAAAAAAATAAATTAGATGGAGGGAGGGAGTAGAAGATTGTTGAGATTATCAAGCTTAATTATGCTATTATTAGTTTAGTGAGTATAGTTTGGTGTTAGCCTTGTTACATGTACAACTAGCTGATTAGTTTCTTGTTATTAGAGTAGTTTGTTAGAATAGTTATACTGACTAGGCTGTTGGTTATGCCATGTTGCAAGCTGTAGATAGCTGGCTTTTCTTTTCCATACTTGTATATATAGATTGCTCCTACATGAATAAGGCTTTTCTTTTCCATACTTGTATATATAGATTGCTCCTACATGAATAAAATCAGTTTTTGATTTCTCATTTCAACCTCTCAAATATCTTCTCTCTAGAGCTCAAATTGCTTAATTATTGGAGCTTATGATCTGCTTCCACTGAAGCTTCTTCAATTCTAACATGATACCAGAGAAGGAAATTTAAACCTTTGCTCTCGTCCTCATTGTATCACAGTTTCACTTCTACATCAAATTCTCGTTTTTTTTTATCTGTAATTTTTACCCTACATTTAACCTTTGTTGCTGAATTTTCCTTTTGTTATTGCATTTTTCGTTCAATTCATCCTTCTCCCCATATACTTTTGTGCTTATTTTCATCAATTTCCCAATTTCACAATCATATTACTGTGTTTCAAGTCATGACAACCATCTCTGAACAACCATCCCAACCAGCCCAAGGAAACATCTACATTACTGATCCTTTATACATGCATCCTGCTGAAAATGCTAGTTTGACCTTGCTCCCTACTGTTTTTGACGGCACTGGTTATCGCTCTTGGAGGCGAGTAATGCTTCGAGCACTCTCTGTTAAGAACAAGATGGATTTCGTCAATGGAAAGTCGACGCGGCCGGTTGAGGACTCTCCAACCTTTAGTAAGTGGAAACGATGTGATAGCATGGTAACCTCTTGGATTTTAAGCTCCCTTTCACGTGATTTGGCAGATAGCCTTCAGTATGTGAATGATGCTAGGGAAATTTGGCGAGAATTAGAGAATAGGTATGACCAAACTAATGGTGCCAAGTTGTACCAATTGCAAAAGGAAATCAATGATCTCATACAGGAAAATATGGACATAACTACCTACTATACTAAGACGAAGAAGCTCTGGGAGGAATTCAAAATTCTTAAATCGCACACAACCTGCAACTATCAATGCACCTGTGGTGCTAAACCCAATCTAATTAAGGATGAACAAAACAAACATTTGATTCAATTTCTAATGGGGCTCAATGAGGTATATGTGCCTGTACATGAAAATATTTTGATGATGACCCCCATTACCAAATCTAGCTCAGTGTTTTTCCATCCTTATTCAAGAAGAAAAGCAAAGAGAGGTCGCCCCAAGGCCACATTTGGATTTGGCCTCCACTTCATTGAACACATAGATAGAAACAACAAATGGAGGTTTTCGAACCAATTACTAGGTCAAGCAAGGATCAAGTCACTATAATCGACAACCCAATTCTAGTAAACTACCTTACAGGCCAATTCATCTAGTACCTTATCATTCTGGGAATTCTACTGGGTTTGGAGGGCAAAGGACAAACTATTTGAACCCCAAACCTTATACTTTCTGTGATTAATATAAGACTCGACAAACTGAGAGTAGATGCTATATATTGCATGAATTTCCTCACTAAAGTAAAAAATTCAGCTTCCTTCTCTAACGTTCATGGTGGTTATCATGAGAATGCTGATAGAGATCACAATGGAAACCAGATGACTGGGGAAGATGCTTATAACTTGAGTAACAATATGACAAGTTGATCAACCTGCTGAATCATTTTCAACCAAGGAATGCTGGACAACACTTAAGTAATCTCATTGATGGAGTAGTAAACTTTGCAGGTATCATTGCTTACCACTCTTCTATAACTAAGATTGGTACACTAACTTGTAATTGTGATGCATTGTCTACTGAATTCTGGATCCTATACTCTAGAGCATCTCACCACATGACTTAAAATAGAGCACTATTAACCAATACTAGAATTCTATCTTATTCTTTTCTTATAACCTTACCAAATGTGTATAGAGTCAAAATTATAGAACTTGGTAATGTGTCTCTCAATCCATCTTTGAATTTGCACACTGTGTTATATATGCCTATCTTTAGTTCAATTTTATTTCAATTCACTGTTTGACTATGCAGTTATATAAAACTGTTAGCTTTAGCAGTTTTTCATGTATCTTGCAGGCCCCTTCACTGAAGAGGCCTATGGAGATTGGTAGGGCCAGAAATGGTCTGTATTATCTTTACGCAAGATGTTACAACAAAGGTTCAACTTCAGCATCTCCAACTTCTTACAATTCCTGCAATATGTCTCTTTCTACATCTAGTTTGTCTGATTCTCCATCCAGTGTTGTTGCTTGTAATAAGCAAGTTTTATTTGTTTCATCTCCTTTTCCTTCAGATATTATAAATACACCACTTTTCATCAATAAAGGAACTTGTTCTAACACTGAATCTTATCTACTCTCTGCATCTCATAATTATAGTGATGAACTTTTGTGGCATTTGAGGTTGGTATATGTACCTTTTGCCAAAATGAAACCTATCCCATCCTTACTTCATTAACAACTCAACAACCCGTTGTTTTCAACATTTGCCCCATGGCAAGGCAACCTAGATTGCCTTTTACGCAGAAAACAACCATCACATCTCAAATTTTTGAACTATTACATGTTGACCTATGAGGTCCATATCACATTAGCACTCATGACAATTACAAGTATTTTGTTATCATAACTAATGACTATAGTAGATCAACCTGGACTCATTTAATCAACAAAAAAAGTAATACTCTTCAAGTTCTCAAATCTTTTATTTTCCTTATAGAGCATCAATTTTCTACCACCATTAAAACCATAAGGACCAATAACGGTTTTGAATTTATCAATGCTGAAGCACATAATTTTTTACAATCCAAAGGTATCATTCACCAAACAACATGTCCCTATACACCACAACAAAAGCGTGTTGTAGAAAAAAATACAAGTACTTGCTTGAAACAACAAGAGCACTATTATATCAATCCAAATTACCTCTTACATACTGAGGGAGTGTCTCTTGACTGCAACCTATCTGATAAATAGACTGCCCACTACTTTTCTAAAAAATAGATGTCTTTATGAGTTACTCTGCAAAAGAAACCTACTTGTAACCATCTTAAGGCCTTTGTATATCTTTGCTTCCCCACAAGCTTAAAAACATACAAGACTAAATTTGAACCAAAGGCTACACCACATATTTTCCTGGGATATCCTTTTGGCATAAATGGGTACAAAGTGCTAGACTTACAAACCAAAAAATTACATGTATCAAGAGATGTGTTATTTCATAAGCATATTTTTCCTTTCCAGATATCAAATGATAATTCTACCTTTCCTTCCATTTTGCATTTAATCAAATCTCATTTTGATCATGTACATAACACTGCCACACACCACACTGCTGCATCTCAGCTGTACACCAAACACTATTGATTCTGTTGTCCATGATTTTGTACCCGCTAATGAGGATTCACCAATTTTTGGTTCCTATCAATAAACACCTACTAATCAACAAATAACTATTGACCTACCTTGTTCTACTTTAGATACTCTCACTTCTACTCAACCACTATCACCATTTGTCCTTAGAAGACCATCCAGACCATACATTCAGCCTACATACTTGAAAGAATATGCCTATAAATTGCCCAATCTGCACTCCACCTCATCACTACTAAAAAATATAAAAAAATTGATCACAAAAACGACCACAATCTCGGAAAAAACTGACCACATGTGGTCTTTTTTTTTTTTAAATATATATATTTTTAAAAAAGTGACCACATGTGGTTGCTTTTATATTTTAAAATAATCATTTCAATAATTTTTATATTAATTATTACTTCTTTTAGAAATAAAAAATTAAAAAAAATGAAAAAACCGACCACTAGTGGTCGGTTTTTAATTTAAAAAACGAACCACAAGTGGTCGATTTTGGAATTAGAAAAAAAATAAAAAATAAAAATTTTTATAAAATTGACCAAATGTGGTCGATTTTGGTATTAAAAAAAATTAAAAATTGTTGAGGAAACCGACCCCTTGTGGTCGGTTTTTATTAAAAAATAATTATATGTATAATCTACTATAATTTTTTTTAAAATTACACTAATCACACGTAGTCGATAACCAATATAATAATAATAAAAATAAATCAATTTTAGATTTTGTGAAAAACTTACATTAAAAAATTTTCAACTAAAATAAACAAATTACGTTAAACATAATCTTTCTCTTTTACTTATGCTTCAATATATAAAATAAATATTTTTCTTTAATTTGTATATACTTTAAATGACGTTAAACATACATAATCTTTGTATAATGAATATGTGTGTGTGTGTGTATATATATATATATATCATACCGTTGAGATAATGATATTATGCTACCATTGCAGTCATAATAATGTAATATATAATCGATAATTCATCAGAATATATTGAACATGTTCTATTATAAGGTAATATACTTATGGATGTGATGTATGTAGTACGCATTCAAGAGTTCATATATATATATATATATATATATATATATATATATATAATGATGTAGTGATCGATTGATGAACGATGTAGTCAAAATCTAGTAGAATCTATCCAAACATATAGAATACCTTGATTTGAAACGACATAAGTAATAATATATACTGTACGTTGAAGTTATATTAATGTAAGCTAATCAAATTAATCGATCACTCATCAAAGTATGTATATGAAATACGTCGCATTATAGTATTGGATAATATACTCATGTACGTATGTGATGTATATAGTACATATTTAGAACTTGATATAGTCAATAGTATGTATATGTGTGTGTATGTATAGGCATATATATAGTATATACATATTATATAGTGAAGATATATTGATGACATAAGATAAACTAACAGATAATTCATCTGAGTATATGTGAAATACATTGTATATTAGTATGGGATCGTAAAATCATGTATGCATGTGATGTTTATAGTACGTATTTGAAAGCCAATAGACAATTGAATATATGTATATCTCGTGTAGTGACGTATGCAGTAATCGAAAGCTAGATAACTGAATCTATATATCAAAATATTTTGAATAATAAGTTGATATCATACTATTGAGGAAATAGATATACTATTTTGTGTCAATGTAGACACACATATGTTGTTAAGTTGTAATAATGTAAGACAAGTATTACGATATATATATATATATATATATATATAATAATAATAATAATAATAATAATAATAATAATAATAATAATAATAAAAATC
>NC_061112.1:82761476-82794772 GCF_002878395.1 Capsicum annuum
TGGTAATTTGTGTGGTGACTTAGTGACTTGAAATTGATTAAGTGTAGGTATTTGAAATATGATTTTTTGTGTTGAATGTAGTTTAGTGTGGTAAATTGGGAGGTGACTTAGTTACTTGAAATTGATTAAGTGTAGGTACTTGAAAGGTGAATTTATCATTTTGAAGGTAGTTTAGTTTGTTTTTTGGGAGGTGACTTAGTGACTTGAAATTGATTAAGTGTACATTGTTGAAATGTGAATTTTTGTTTTGAATGTGGTTTAGTTTGGTAACATGTGAGATGACTTAGTCACTTGAAATTGACTAAGTGTGGGTAGTTGAAAGGTAAATTTTTGTTTCGAATGCAGTTTAGTTTGGTGATTTGGGAGGTGGCTTAGTGACTTGAAATTGATTAAGTCTTGGTACTTGAAATGTGAATTTTTTTATTTTGATTGTAGTATAGTTTGGTGACTTGGGAGGTGATTTAGTAACTTGAAATTGATTAAGTGTAGGTACTTGAAATGTGAATTTTTTTCCTTTTGAATGTAGTTTAGTTTGGTGACTTGGGAGGTGACTTAGTGACTTGAAATTGATGAAGTGTAGGTACTTGGAATGTAAAATTTTTCCTTTTAAATGTGGTTTAGTTTGGTGACTTAGTGACTTGAAATTGATTAAGTGTAGGTACTTGAAATGTGATTTTTTTTCATTTTGAATGTAGTTTAGTTTAGTAACTTGGGAGATGACTTAGTCACTTGAAATTGATTAAGTGTAGATACTTGAAAGGTGAATTTATCATTTCAAATGTAGTTTAGTTTGGTGACTTGGGAGGTGACTTAGTTACTTTAAATTGATTAAGTGTTGGTACTTGAAATGTGAAGTTTTATTTTGAATGTAGTTTAGTTTGGTAACTTGAATTTAGGTACTTTTTTATTTTGAATTTAGGTACTTGAAATGTGAACTTTTTTGACTTGAACTAATTACTTGAACCTGATTGATTGTGTAGATGAAACCTGATTATAGCTGGATATATCAACAGAATAATGATAATAGAATGGGTTTAGGGTGGAATTTATTGAAGGTGTCAGATGATTTGATGAACATTCTAAGTCACTTGATGCTTGGTCACATTTTTGGGCTATTTGGTGTCCTTGTGTTAGATGTGATGGTATAAATCTTTTAAAAAAAGAAATTGTGAAGGATCATCTTTACAGAAAGGGATTTCACGAGAACTTTTTAAGATTGCATACTATTCATGATGATGTTGGGAAAAATAACTTTGTTGTTGATGAAAGTAGTAGGTTTGCAGGGGATAATGATTATCAAGATACAAGGATGATAAAAATGGTGCACGATGCTTTTGGGATGCAACACGAGGGCGACTTTAGGAAAAATATCGAAGATGTTTCCAATAGAGAAACGGGCCATTTTTTATGAACAACTGCATGCTGCTGGTCATCCTTTGTTTGACCAGTGTTCGTATTCTTATTTATCTGTTGCTGTTAGATCATTAAGCATTAAATTTGATTGGAATATTACTGAAGGAAGAATGGACTCAATGATAGACGTTATTAAAGAGTTAGTTGACCCCGCCTTAGAGGTTCTTGATTCTTTTTATGAGGTAAGAATATTGGTGTCAAAGTTAGGTCTCTCCTTTGTTAGAATTGATTGTTGTGAAAATGACTGCATATTATACTTTAAGGAAGATGCTAACCTAAAGTCCTGTGGGTTTTGTCAGCACCCTCTATATAAGCGTGGTTGTAGTGAAAATAAAATTGCTATTAAGGCGAGGCATTATTTACCTCTAATACCAAGGTTGAAGAGGTCGTACGCTTCAAACAGCCCAACTCCTCATATGAGCTGGCATAGTGAAAATAGAAAGCCCACTGGTGTTATGTGTCATCCATCTGATAGAGAGGCTTGAAAGTATTTTGATACAACTTATTCTGATTTTGCAACTAAGCCACGAAATATTCATTTGAGATTATGTGTGGATGACTTCTCTCCCTTTTTAGTTGGTGCTGTACCATATTCATGTTGGCCTGTATTTATCACCCCGTATAATCTTCCTCCTAAAATATTAATAATTAGTCCCTATATATTTCTGAATTGTGTTGTTCCTGACCCGCGTAATCCAAAAAGGGAAATAGATGTCTACTTGCAACCTTTGATTGATGAACTTTAAATTTTATGGCATGAAGGGGTTGAAACTTGGGGCATTTCACTTAATCAGAATTTCAATCTGTGTGCATATAGCATATATAATATAGACTATTAATGATTTTCCTTCTTATGGAATGTTGTCTGGGTGGATGACAACTGGAAAGTTGGCTTGTCCATACTGCATGGAAAAAATAAAATTTTTCACATTGAGACATGTCCAAAAAAATTCATGGTTTGATTGCCGTCGTTGTTTCTTGCCACCTGATCATGAATTTAAGAGATTCAGAAATGCATTCAGAAAGAATAGAACGGAACATGATGGTCCACCTCTAAGGTTATCTGGTCATGACATCTGGGAGATAGTTTAGGATTTTCTTAAAGTTAGCGAGGAACCATTGTATAGGCTTGATGGATATGACATTTTTCATAACTAGACTAAGCAAAGTATATTTTGGGAGTAAAAGTATTGGCCAGATAATTTACTTAGAAATAATGTTGATGTCATACATACTAAGAGAAACTATTTTGACAACTTGTTCAAAACAGTTATGGATGTCATCAGCAAAACAAAGGAAAATCCTAAGGCCAGACTTGATTTACCAGAATATTGCAAATGCAGAGAATTACACTTACAGGAGGGGCCCAATGGCAATGTTCTTAAGCCCAAGTCTAGCTATACATTCAATTTGGACCAAAACCAAAAAATATGTGAGTGGATCCAAAGTTTAAATATGCCCAATGGATATACCTCAAATTTGAGTTAGAGGATTAATATGGTACAAGGAATCTTGCATGGAATGAAAATCTATGATTGTCATGTTTTCATGAAACAATTACTTCCAATTGCTTTTATTGGTTTACCTGAAAACATATGGAAATCAATAATAGAGATTAGTTTGTTCTTCAAAGACTTATGTGCCACCACATTAAAAGAAGAAAATCTGGCGCGAATGGAAAGTAATATTGTTGTTATCACTAACAAGTTGGAGAAGATTTTTCCGCCAGGGTTCTTCGATGTAATGGAACATCTTCCCATTTACCTTATGCACGAAGTCGGCTAGGTGATCTAGTTCAAACTAGGTGGATGTATCCATTAAAACGATAAGCAATTGCAACATATTTAAATTCATACATATATATTTTAATATAGTAAACATCTAATCTTAAGATTGTGAAGGGCAATTGAAAAATTGAAAAAGGGTCCCAAAATAAACATAGGGTGGAAGGCTCTATAGTTGAGGCATATCTTGCAAGAGAAACGTCTCAATTTGTTCATACTACTTTCGTGATGAAGTTGCTTGATCAAGAAACATACCGAATCATCATCAGGATGATGATAATGAGCCTCATTTGCAACCGATATCAATTTTCAATCAATCTGGTAGTAAGGCTAAAAAGACCATATTTCGCTGGCTAACTACCATGGAGCACAAATCAGTAACTTTATATGTCTTGCTGAATTGCTCGGAAGTTGAGCCCTCTCTGAAGTAAGGAGATTAAATATTAACATAACCTATTTATTTACTCATTCCCTTAAGGAAACTAATTGTGTTTCGCATGTTGGATCTTTAGTTTATTTAAGACTCAATTCCACGAAAATCAAGTGTATGCATCCTTTGCAACATAGTTTACATATGAGGTTCGTAAGTGTACTAATATTTCTACAAATTTTAAACATTTACACATTCTTCAACTAATATATGTATATATATATATATGTATAATATTTTTAAGTACACCAATCACCAAATGCAGCTGCATACGATCAATTCTTGAGAGATATTTCTTTGGGACCAGTTGAAGCTTATACAATGTCCCATTTACACAGTAAATGGGTTTAAATTTTTCACCGAAGAACATTCCAAAACAAGGAAAACAAACAATAGTGGTATTTGGGTCAAGGGTGATGATGATGTTTATTACTTTGGTATCACACAAGAGATCTTAGAACTGGAGTATGCTGGTTTTCCAATAAAAAAATTATCTTCTTTCGATGTAAGTGGTTTGATCCAAGCACAAGAGGCACAAGAGTACATAAGGAGCATAACATCAATGAAGTTAAGCACAATAGGTTGTATCCTGTTTACGATCTCTTTGTTCTCGTGCAAAATTCTAAACAAGCGTATTATGCTTCTTATCTGTTGTGTTAGTGGAGAATCTTCAGGAGAGAAGGATTAATTTGTGTAGGTTGTATTTATTATGTATTGATGTCATTATGCTTTGTACTATTTACCTTTATGTTTCTTGTTTAAGATTTATATGTAATATACTGTGTAATATTGTTGTTTACACTTTTCTATAATTTATGTAGTAATAGAAATATTCTTGTCTTTCTCATGTTGTTGGAGCGATTTGAAATATGAATTAGTAACTTGAAATTAGTTACTTGGAATGTTTTCTTAAATATTCATTTTGTAAGGACTAACTACTTGTTAGCTTTACATAATTTAGATGACAGGTAAAGGTGACAAAGGTAAGCAAAAAGTTGATCCTACAAAAACAAAAAAGAAAAAACAACCTCTGCCTTATATACGATCGACAGATATTCATATATTTGAGGGTCGGTTTGCTGATGCACCAGCATGACCCTCATATTCTAGGTCATCGCAACATTTCTGCTCATACGCATGTGGGTCCACTTCATGGGTCTAGAGCGACTCATTCTGCTCTCATCCCCGTGCCACTGCCATCAAGTACTATTAAATGACCGCTGGCACATCCAGATATCTACCATCATCTGCAGTACCCTCTATTGACCGTTGGTACATCCAGGCATCTACCATCGTCTGCAGTACCCTCTATTAGCAGTCACCCACGTTCTTACAGTGATTCTATTGGATCCATTGGGTTGATGGATCTTCATCTTGGAGGTACTCTATCCGTTGCTTCAGATTTGCCCACGCCAGTACATCCACCAACACTTGTTCCGCAGCCCAGAGACAAAGATGATTATTGAAAGCGGTATATTATTTCATATGGAATAGGGTAAGATTTCTAAATATAACAACATTATTCATTTTTCATTTACTATATTATTATGCTATATGAAATTACTGTTTGATCTTGTATTGTAGGTTTAAGCCCGATGTTGGAGTTGGAAAAATTACGACTTCATGCATTAGTCTGAACTTTAACGGCTATTGGACCAGTTGGCAAAAGGTTTCAAAATATGACAGAGAAAAAATATTTTAAGAATTTTATATAAGGATTTAACTTATCAACTACTTAACACATTGTTAGAACAAAAAATTGAATATTATATTTTTGTTTTTGTTGTAGAAATATTACTGGTGGAATGAAGTACATGAAACTGCTATACAGAGAAATTTTTATACAAGAGCTAGAGCCAAAATAAACGGTCTGTTGGATTATGCCAGAACGAACAGGGTACGACCAGGGTTTATACTCGAATCCATATGGAAAAATTATCTTCACTATTGGAATAGCGAAGAATTCCAATTGTTGAGTGAGAAAGAAAAGAAAGCCAGGGCATCATCCAAGGGTGGCTTTCTACATACTGCGGGTGTAGTTAGTCGGATTGTTGTGGAGAAAAAAATGGTATGTAATTTTTACAGTTTTTATTGTTTGTTTCTATTTAAATTTTTAATTATTTGAATAGTAATAATTTTATCTTATGCAGGAAAAAAATTGGGTAGGAAGGTAAGACACGATGAAGTATTCGAGGAGACGCATGTGAAGAAGAAAAACAACCCAAATGATGAAGATGTCTGGGTTTAGCCTCGTGCAAAAACTGCCTATGTAAGAATCAAATTTTGTATTTATGAATCTTTTTCTCAAAGTTGATATTATTCAAGTACAAGTAGTTTAATATTTTTTTTACTATTAATTTTGACTTTACTTTGAATATAAGTCCAATATATTTAGCTCGTTAATGAGTATAGTAGTACTCAGGCTCCTGAAAGTTAGGGTGACACAATACCTGAAGAGGTAGAAGGGGAGTTATGGAAAGAAATTGTGAGTCCTCAAGTTAGAGGCCAATACTACGGATACCACATAAAGTATTTTGGCGAGAATGTTAGGTCTTCATGCGGCCCTACATCCTATCCCTCACTAGTTGATAGAGAAACAATTGAATCATTAAGAAACATGATTTCTAAACTCTCTGAAGAGCTTGCTGCACTGAGAGAGAGGGCGAAGGACAAGGAGGAGGAAACAACCTCACAAATTAGGATGCTGCAACAACATTTCAGCTCTTTTATTCGATCTGCAGAGATTCTTCCTCCATGTCCTGGTAATGCAGTTCGGGTTGCAAAAGGTCTTGGCCCACTAGATGATATCAGCACAAATGAGGAATCAGATCCTGTGTGTGAGGATGAGGATGCGGATGACGAAGACGATAATGATGAGTGGTGGTTTTTTAACTTTTGATGTGTTGTAGTTTGGATTAGATGAGGTGTAGTTTTTACACTTTTGTATGTTTTTAGACTTGTATTATATGTTGGTTGTGTAGGAATACACTGGGTATGTTGTTGTTGTTGTATTGTCTGTTGGTTGTTTCATTTGTTTGGCTGGTTTCTTTTTATTTTCTTTTAAAATTACCAGAAAAACCGACCACAAGTGCTCGGTTTTGTTTAAAATAAATAAATAAATTTAAAAATAAAATCGACCACATGTTGTTGGTTTTATTAAAATTAATTAATTAATTTAAAAATAAAATCGACCACATTATAAAATTAAATAATTAATTTAAATAAAAATACCGACCACAAGTGATCGGTTTTTTTAAAATTAATTAATTAATTTAAAAATAAAACCGACCATTTGTGGTCAGTTTATCTTGAATTTTTTTATTTTTAATTTTTTTTTTTAAAAATAATATTGAATTTTAAAAATATATATATATATTTTATAAAATCGACTACACGTGGTCGGTTTTGAAAAAGCTACCACTCTTTTACCGACCGTGCATTTTGGTCGGTTTTGTGGTCGGAAATGCAATAAAATCTACCACATATGGTCGGTTTGTGTGATCGATTTTCCTGTTTTGTTTAGTAGTGTCAACTCCAGCCTTATCTCTGTCTACCTTATCACCAGCTACTACCAACTATAGTCATTCTTCCTTACACTCTTTAATCAGGATAATCAGTAGGTGGTGAGAAACACTTTACTTGATGGTAAGCCTTTTTCTTATAGAGACACAACATTACATCCTTCCTAGTAAAATGCAATGACACAAGAGTTTGAAGCCCTGCATGCAAATCATACTTGGGATATTGAACCACTACCTCCTGACAAAAAGGTTATAGGTTGTAGATGAGTATATAAGATTAAACACAAAGATGATGGACATATAGAAAGGTACAAAACTCGATTTGTAGTTAAAGGTTTCACTCAGCAGGAGAGGGTGAACTATACTGAGACTTTTTCACCTGTAGTTAAGATCACTACTGTCAGAGTTTTACTCAGTTTAGTAGTAAATAAAAACTGGCCTTTGTTCCAGTTAGATGTCAATGATTCCTTCTTGCATGGTGACCTCAAGTATGAAGTAATATGAAAGTTCCACCTGGTTTAGTTACACCTCAGCAAGGGCTAGTTTGTAGGTTAAGAAGGTCACTCTAAGGCTTGAAGCAAGCAAACAAACAATGATATGATGACAAGCTGGCCGAGTCTTTGTGTTTCAAGGGGTTCACACACTTAGCTTGTGACTACTCTCTATTTTACAAGAAGATTAACAAGTCCTTGGTTTTTTTTGTTGTGTATGTTGATGATATAATACCTTATTGGTACTAATCTGAAAGAAATTCAACAACTAAAAGTTTTTCTCCATCACCAATTCAAAATCAAAAACTTGGGTAAACTACATTACTTCTTGGGACTAGAAATTCTTTATACTGCCAATGGGATTCTGGTGTCACAAAGAAAGTTTACGAATGATCTACTAAAAGAAAGTTTACGAATGATCTACTAAAAGAGTTTGATTTTTTGGACTACCCTGCAGTCTCTATTTCACTTGATTATACTAAAAGACTACATGCTGCAGATGGCAAACATCTATTAGATCCAACTTCCTAAAGAAAACTAGTTGGAAAACTAAATTTTCTTAGCAATACAAGGCTAGATATTTCTTACAGCGTGCAACATTTAAGACAATTTATGAAAGCTCCCATAGAACCGCATTACAAAGTTGCATTATATGTGTTGAGGTATCTCAAATCTGACCCTTCTTTAGGTCTTTTCTTGTCTAATGATCCTAATTGTGCTATCACAGCTCATTGTGATTTTGATTAGGCTAGGATTCAAGGAGGTTGGTGAGTGGGTACATAATGTTTTTGGGTAACATTCCTATCAGCTGGAAGTTCAAGAAACAACCAACCATATCCTTATATCAGTTAAGGCAAAGTATAGAGCCATTAGGAAGGTGGTGGGAGAACTCGTTTGGATAGATAAGCTCCCCACAGAATTGACAGCTTCTACTTTTAAACCTATTACACTCTTTTGTGACAGCCAAGCAACCATACATATAGCTAAGAACCCTTTGTTCCATGAAAGGACCAAACACATAAAAGTCGACTGCCATTTTGTCAGGAAAAAGCTACATTAAGGACACATTCAACTTCAACATGTTTCATCTACTGATCAATTAGCTGATATACTTATAAGGCCCTCCCCAGTCCCAACATCATTCCATTCTTGGCAAGTTGTCAATGCATTCCCACCTCCAACTTGAGTATGTGTGTGTGTAGAGATTATCAAGCTTAATTATGCTATTAGTTTAGTTAGTATAGTTTGGTGTTAGCCTTGTTACAGTTTGGTGTTAGCCTTGATACCTGTACAACTAGCTGATTAGTTTCTTGTTATTAGAGTAGTTTGTTAGAATAGTTATGCTGACTAGGAAATTGGTTATGTCTTGTTGTAAGCTGTAGACAATTGATTTTTATTTTCCTTACTTGTATATATATAGATTGCTCCTACATGAATAAAATCAGTTTTTGATTTCTCATTTCAACCTCTCAAATATCTTCTCTCTAGAGCTCAAATTGCTCCATTAAGGGAGTTTATGATCTACTTCACTTGAAGCTCCTTCAATTCTAACAAAGATTAATGTTGTGGTCGTTTTTGTCACGTCATAAAATAAGGGTTCTTCTTGGTGCGGGTTTAGTAGAGCTTGAGAATCTAGCTAGAACTATTTTACTTTTTTTTGTTCTTTTTAAATTTTCCAAGTCATGTGGGATTGTTATCTTTCATACCATAAGCATAAAAGAGAAACAAAAAGAAACGTTGCTTATTCGACTTTATACAAGGGATTAGTTTAACTTATAAAAAAAATTGTCTTATCAATTTTGATCTTATACCGTAGACTTATCTTATGTCCTTGAGGAAAGGTCCTTTAGTCTTAATTGTTGGAAAGCTGTTGAGCAGATAGATGTGTCATATATTTTGCTAGATGAGGGTTCTTTGCCAGTTTTGCTAGCCAATCTACCAGTTGGTTCGCTTCTCTGCGCGCAGTAGTTAGTAATCTTGATGTCAGCATGAGCGAGCAGATCTGTTGTGTCCCCAATAACCTCGTTGAGCTATTTGAACTAATATTGTAAAGTAGACATGCTAAGTACCTTAACTCATTGCTCATTTATTAAATGTTTTTGTTGGCAAATTAGATCTAGATTGAGAAAGACAATTAGCTTCTTGAAAATTCGTTGGGGTCATATCAGTAGGAGAATCACACCAAAACTTTCTTAATGTATAGATTTTTTCTTTTTTAATATTTAATGAAACTCTTAAAATTTTTTTTTTTTTAATTACAATAAAATTCTTAAAATTAAGAAAATAACTTTTCTATTAAAAGTAAGAAAAATAAGTTTCATAAATAACATTCTATGATTCCTCCAACGAACTTCCTCTTTATCCTCATCCGTAGTCCCTTCTCCACCTCCTTACAATCTAAATTACATATAAATTTTTTAATTGCGTGCAAAACATTAAATAGAATCCACTTTCTTTTTTTGTTAAAAAAATAGTATTTTTCTTTGTACCTAAAACACAAGAATAATAGGCAAGTTTTCTTATCCATATCAGAAATGGATCAGTTTAAGGAAGGTATCAATTTTAACTAAGAGGGGATGACACATACTCCTATTCTTTTTTTCCGCACTCTCCCCTTTTAAAAATAATAATAAAAAAATACTTAAATTTGATCACAATTTTATGACACCACAGTATTTATTTGAAGTAGAATAATATAACTCTTCGATCCACCTGACACCTAATATCAATTCAAGTGTAGAGCTTATTATAAACCCTTTAATAATTTATTTTTTGTAAAGTGAAAAAATTGTGTAACATACAATTTTCTTGTTCAATTGTATATAACTATATAACTAGTATATCTATTACATTATATATAAAAGTGTATATAATGTACAAAAAAGGTTTCAAAAAATGTACAGCACGTAGCTATATAGATAATGTTTTCCCTATGATTTTCAGTTGCAGTTTTTGTTCAAAACAAGCTATATCTTCACTAAATGACTTCAAATTTTGTAGACAGACTCTTTAGACTATTTTCGACAAATCTATATAAACAAAAACTAGTTCAAATTTCTCAAAAACACCAAATTCGAAATTCAAACTCACTTCTTCGACTTCTTAAACAATGAGGGATAACCTTTCTAATTAATATGATTTTCTCCCCCAAATCTTACAAAATCAATATTTTAAACACAATCTTACTTCAAAAGCAAGAACAAATCGAATTTTCAATAGTGAAGAAAGAGAAATCGAGAAAGTGGCCTAGCATTCAAATGATATACAATATGTGTGGACTTATTGGGATAAGGACAGATGACTGAAAGTGAAAACTCTTTTAAATAATATAAAAAACAAATTGTACCATAAGTGTATATAAAGTGAATCTTTATTGTTATCTGATACATTGATAAACAGCTTAATATGGTATGTAGTAGAACTTAATAAATATTTAAATAGTTTAAGATTCAAACAACATTAAATTTTGTGGATACTACAAATTTCAAGTTTTTCAAACTCTATTTAATTTGGTTTAATTTATTTTCAAGTGAAACTGACTTTATTAATGCATGATAAGAATAGCTTTATCAACACGTAGACAATCTTGCTTCTCAAAGATTATTATGGGAGTTGACAATAAGCAAAACACGTAGCAACAAACTTTTTTCTCCTCATATATGAAGTCGACTAACGTGGTATATATTACCCTTTTATATAAGCCACCAAGGGTGGGACAATCACAATATTGGATGATTGTATTTAAGGCTTTGTAAAATATATATCAGACCCTTTTAATTTATTGCTCTTCCTGACCCTATTTCATTAGTGGTTAAGCACATGGAAGACTTTTACATCCATGTGTGACCAACAATGACTTACTGTATACTTATCAATACGGCCAAAATCTCTTCTCCCACTTCTCACTTTATATGACCTCGCCCTTTTACAGCTCCATTGCTTTAGAGATTGAAATTGGTGGGACTCTGTCAATTTGAAGGTTCAAATTGATGTAATTTTTCTCTCTATTCTTATTTTCGTTGTTGTTACTTTCATGTTTTACTGTGCTATAGATGTTTGATTATATTTTTATGGTGTGATGTTTCTTTGTTTGTACAACTTCTTCGGGTGAAATATCGAGTAATATGCTCTCTCCTTCTTTAGTTGTTCCGTTGATGTACAAAGGTATATGAGTAAATACATGCAATCATGTCTTCAAAGTTTTGAGTGTGCTCTGGTTTTGGCTATTTACACTCCCTTCTTGGTTTCTTAATTTAAGTTGCATGTCAGTGTTGTATGATGTTTGCTTTCTCTTGTACATAGGGAGTTTGATAGCATGTCCAACTTGACTTTCTCTCCTTCTTCAATCGTATATTTATAGAAATTTCTGTATTTTAGAAGCTAAAACCTGCAGTTTTAATAGTGTTAATGATGCTATTGAAAGCCTCTGTAGGACTATTACATTGAGAAACATATGTGCATCAATGTTTAGCTCTGATTAGATTCTTACCACGAGAGTGAGACCACATTTTGAGTGTTTATATTTGCATGTATAAGTTACCACTAACTAGAACTAGTGTGCCTGATTTTAACTTACGCAAATTGAACCCAAACTTGGCTCTGTAACTCTTTCTGCTTGTACCATAGTGGGACATAAGGAGCTAAGATCCAATATCGATCAGATAACTACCGACAGTTCTAACTAAACATGCAAAGTCCAAATAATTAACATGAGTCCAGGGAGATAAAATCCTGAGAGAAAATCCGATTCTAAAATTTAATTTTAGAATAAGAACAGGTACTTTCACCTGCATAGTGGTCATGCCTAATATCCTATCCATAGTTATAGAATTTGCCTGTATCTTGCAGAGTTGTTCAACTTTACAGGGACAACAAATCAAGACAGCTGTGTATGGTGATGACATTGGACATTATGTAGGCAAATTGATACTATTGGACACCTATCTGATCTCCGCTGAGCAGGTAAAGATTTTATCAACTTCTTACAGTAGATCAATACATAACTTTTATTGGATACTTGACATTACAGTAAAACATGTCAACCAAACTGATAAGCTTGAGAAACTACTGCCACCGCCGATCAATCTGAATATCACAACTTTGGATGATATCACCCAAATGACTCCCACTTCTTCAACAAAAATTGGTACATTATTCCTACCAACCACTGGTCGACCGAAATTTATGTCAGCACACACACACACATTAAATATATTTTTCTTATTTCGTACTAGCAGATTTCTAAGAGTTGTTATCCGTTGTAGCCCTTCGAAATATGCACGTCACACTCAAAAATAGGTAGTGGACAATCAATTAGTAGAACCTTTCATATAAAACACTGTTATTTCTATTTTGAAAGTACACCCATTCTCATAAGAGATTCTGGAAGAAATGGTAATGAATTTTTTTTGCTTTTAGGAAAATCTAGTTTCTGCTCACTTTATGGAACGACTTCAAGTAAATTAAAGGGACAGAATTGCAAGCTAAATTGGAAAAGAATGATTACCCAGTGATAGTTGGAAGGAACATAGGAATTTCTTCTTATCAGGGTACAGGCATATTAAAATATTTTAGTTAAATGCGTTTATATAAGATACGACATTACACAATTATTTCGTATGTGTAGGTTTATTATTGCAGACCAGATTCAACAGAATAATACGCATTGATCCTACCTACCCACAGGCATTGAAGCTCCTCATCTAGTACAGACTTCTCACATTTCTTCTTTAGCTTTAACATGGCCTTAAAGAGCACATTGACTAACTTATTTGGTGATAACTGAATTATGGTATTGATTGATTCTTTTTAGCTAATTCTAATTTTATTGCTAAGAAATTGACGTGGTAATAGAAATTGGAAGCAAAAGACCTTACTATATTGCCGACTTAGCGTCTACTATTTTTAATCTTAATCATGTAAATAATAACTATATAACCATAACATTTCATATGTTTACAACTTTACATTGTCATAATCGATGTTCGTGTTACACATAAAACACAGAGGTATCTTTGTACACAACACTCAGCAGATAGAAAATTTTCCTGTCACTAATATTGGTCTTTTGAGTTCTCAGGTGAATGATCCAGTCTCTCTCAATAGCGGGTATCTATTATTCGGAATCAGGGAGAATGGATTAGCAAAGATGATATGTTGATTATTCAGGTTACCTCTACTTCCAGATTTAGATGTAAGATAATATGCCACTTAGAGTTGAGTTACTTGAGGTATCTTTGCTTTAACCACATCAGATTAGTTGATAGTGATAAATATTTACATCAACTCACATTTGACGTCTCGTCTTGTGTGGTTGCTTTAAACATATTTATTTTTATGTCTTCCTTTTATAAAGTATATATAGTGCATGCATTAGAATTTGTATTTGAGTTTATTTTAACAAGCGGTTAAGAAATCTTCGTAGAAAAGTAAATTTAAGATATACATGATCGATCTTACTGCGAGCTCTTTTACTCTACTCTACGATCTATAATATTCATATACATAAATATGGTCATCTACATCTAGAAAGCCGTATGCATTGGGAGAAGCTTTCATTTTGAAAAGAAATTTTGATTGATCAAAAGAAAAATATACTTTAACTGATACGCCATTAGGCAATATTTGGAATTTTTTTTACTATTTACCCATTGTCAGGAAAAGAATAATTGAGGGTAAGGGGTTAATTGATTGGATATCCTTGGAAGGAAGCAATCAAGAAGATTTAGGCCAAGCGGGTGTCAAGTTGGATCATGATTATGTCATTGTGATTTTAGAAGATTGAGCCTTCCAATGATTTAGGAGGAATACAAAGGAGGGAATAAAAGGCGTTAAAGTGTATTAAACGATGTTTGTGGCTTATTATTTTGGGTTACTCGTAGTTAAATTGAAATATATTTAGGATACAACTGATTTTTTTGTCATAACTGCCCGTATGAGATTTGATCTTTAGGATATTTGCAGGTACTCATTTTCATCTTGAAAGATTTCAAAATTATCCCTCCGAGTTTTTCCACGACATGCATCAAATACATTTATTATGCTCAAAGTCTCATACTATATTTAGAATCTGCTGTATGCTAATAGATATATTTCTAAAATTTTCATGTTACGAAGCTCTGGGATATATTGAAATGTATATGTATAGGTGATCTTCATTTTGTAAGCATAGATAGTTGTTAATAACACAGCTAAAGACATGGCAACTACAATCAATAGAAAGACAGCCCCTGTACGAGAAATAGTGGCATTTGGTTCCTATCAGATTCGAGCTGAGACTCTGATTAAAACTTATTTGTTAGCATACCCTTCTATACCTTACATTTCTATATTTGCTAGCATATTTTCTTGCAAAATGATTAGGTTTATTGATCATAGATCCTTTCATCTTTTTCATTATGACTATTGAAGAACTGACTTTCCCTTTTTGAGTAAAAGCTGAGCCATATTTGATGAAGAAACTTTACATATTCTCGGTCTTCTTTCTTCATGGTAGTGAAAAAAAGAAAGAAAATATGAGGAATTGGGGAAAATTAAAAATAACTAATTGGTTTCTTAAAAAATAATAGATCATTTACAACGTACTTTTATGTATTATACCGCCCCCTCCCTCCTCCCCTCTATCTAGCCAAGAGCACCTTCATTAACCATTAACTATTTTGGCTCTCCACAGTTTATGATTTATGTCAACTGATCAACAATTTTTATTTTAGGACTTCCACTACCCTAACAAAAATTTAAAGGATTGAGTAGAACAACCGATAAAAATTCGGCTCTATCTTTATTTTTTCCAAGGAGTTAGTAATTTACTTCTCATGTTTGTGCAACTTATTTTTCTCAGTGGCATGTCAACAGTTCATTCTATTTTCATATCTGTTGTGTCCATGTATTTTGTGTTCTGGTCCAATTTTTTCTCCGATCGCAATCCTGATGGCCTTTTAATCACTAGAAGTTCACTGCTATTAATTTGTCTTTTTGAATATCTACTCATCTTGGAGTGCATCTCCCTCCCAGAAATTTCAGTTACTGCACATGACTTGGGATTTTCAATTAATCAAAATCAAAATTAGTAAAAAGCTAAATAATATCTACTTGCAGGAACTATCTTCTCAATTTTTTGTAACTTTTTTCTACTGGAGGGAGATTTTTTTGGGGCTTTGAATCTCGACAGTTTTACTCAGTACAAAGGACCAGTAATTCAAATTTAGAGAGTAGGAAGTAACAAATGATATGTGGGTTTAGCAGTTTTTTTGGGCCACCTAAGAGTTCCTGATTTAGCGGCAAGTGTATATGCCACGTTCGGGTAAGTTTCCTTGGCTGACTTTTATTTAAAAAAGTACTCATTAATTAAGTTAACATTACCATGAAATCATGACTCCTTCTGTTGTATAATTTTGGGATAAATATGATGATGTCTTCCTCATTTGCTAGGTGCAATATCTGTTATTGTTCCTTCATAATATATATGCCGCTTAATATGTCTCCACTCTTCATGTGTGGTTGCTGATATACTTGAATGTTGAATTATAATATCTTGTGATATACGAGCCTTGAGTTATTCTTAGAACCTCAACTTCCTTAACATGAAAATAAAAACGTTAATGGACTGAAGTATATAACGAGAAGTTATCCCTAAAACTTAATTTGAATTGAGATCTTTTTAAGAAAATATGAATGATAATATTAAATTTTCACTTGAAAGGATTGTCATATTCATATATTTAATTTACTTCAGATCTACTCTTATGTCAGCTTATGTTGAGATGCAACCATTTGTTTGAAGATTTATATTAAATCGATCATTTTTGTTGTCTTCTTCATTTGAAGTTTTCAATCTTCAGTTTCGTACAATCTTTGCACTTTAGATCCTTGTTTCTAGCTTTCTCAGGTGACTAATATTTCATCTTTTCCTCAGGTATCTCAGTATTGTGGTATGCCATAATTTTTTGAAGTGCAGAATCTTGGCTGGACTCCAATTCTATCATCCTACCGTTATAAATTTAGAATATGTTTGTGATGTAACTAAAATTCATCGTCGGTTAGGTTTTTTGGTGTATTGTGACGACTACTAGAACAATGCTTGCAATGCTTGAAAACAATTTAACTGCCTAACATGCTTGTGCTTGTAAATATTATTGAGATAATATATATAATAGTATGCTATTAAGCCTGAATTGTAGTATTCTTGTGCTCCTTCAGCTTAGATTCTAAAGAGTTGGCAATTACTGGACTGCACTAATTCTTTAATTGATTGGTGATTTTTAATTTTCAAATGCACTTCAAAGATTTCTCCTATAATGAATCTGGTATCGTTCACGCATTAGTGTGAAGTTTGATGTTATAGCAAATGATTTTAAATGCTTAGTTGTTAAGAGCATGAAATTTTTTTTACATGGTATTTATTTTTGTAGCTTACAGCTAGCTATGTTGCACTTTGGAAGGACCTGCACACAAGTAACACTTTAGAATGAGATGCACACATGTAGTGACAACAACATAAGAAGTTCCTGTAAAGTGTAACTTACGCCAATAGCATTAACAACCTTTTGATCTTCAAATATATAAGTCCAAGTTCTTTTAATCAAATTATCATTTACGTAACTTATGTTTCTTCAAATTTCAGTAAAAATGAAAGATGATTACATGATTTGACAAGAACAAGGAGAACTAAGAAGAAACACTATGATTACATGCTTATATCTCTATTCCTGTTCTTTTTTAAGATGCATAATGGACCTTTGTTCCAGTTGGGTTTGTCAGTGTGTGTGTACCCGCACTCTCTATGGTTTTATTGAAGATAAAAATGTTGGGCCCGTGCCGAGTACGAGCTTTGCTCATCTAGTTCAAGTATAAATATGGAGAATCTTACTTTATATTTTAATATTGTACGTTTTGCCATTCAAATAGAAAAAAAAATCATTCACTTAATTATTTGACGGCACAGTCACATATTCTCAACTCTTTCAAACTTAGTGGCTTCGTATAACATACTTTTCATCCTTGAGAAGTAATTTAAATTGTATTCGGATTAAATAAAATCTGTATTTAAAATCAAGAACTTCAAAACAACTTATGATCGACAATGTTAGTTTAAACTATTTTCTAAAAAAATAAAAAAACTAAAAAGAAAGAGATGAAGATAGAATGAAGATTCAAGTCCACTGAATTCACTGCGTGTACTTAAAAAAATTATTTCCTCAAGTACCCGAGGTTATGAAATATATCATTTCAAGATAAAATAAATCACTTTAGCCAAACATCGTTATGATAAATTTACTAAATTTCAAACACACTTAATGATAGCAAATCACACTTGAGTTTTTCAAGAGGAAGAGTGTTTTTAACTTCAATTTTTCATACTACATCTGACAAAAAATCAGATATTTATAGCCAAAAAGCAATGTTTAAAAAGAGAAGCAATAATTCGTGAAGAGTTGCATTTGATTTGAAATATCGTGTCCACATGCAAAGCCATGTGCATTTGTACATGGTGCTATACAATCGTATGTCACTTTGTTATGAAAACAAAAAGTTAACCATACATGTATTAGCATCCTCGGAGCCATATGCATCTGTAGATGTCCATATACACTCACAAATTAGTTTTTCGTTATTCAAATAGTGTACTGAAGGATCACGTCCCTTCGATGTGCGTGATGACATGCGTCTGCACATGCTCGTGTGCTCCGAAAATAAAGAAAAAAATTTCAGATTATTATTTTTGAATTAAAATTTATTAACTCTTAATTTTCTATTGAATTTTCTCCAAAAAGATAATTTCTCAATTGATCATTTAACAAATCCTAAATCGAGCGAGTGAGTGACGACGATGGTGCGAGACTTTTCTTCTTCTTGCCTCACTATCCACATGTCGTAATGCTTCTATATTTAAGCACAAGAACATCACCTTTTTCCACCAATGTGGGAGAACACCCTTAAAGTGAAAATACAATTCACTTTTTCCCTCTATTTTGCATTCGTATTTTCATCTCTAGAACCCAACAATCTCCCACATGAATGAGAAATGACTATATGTTTAAAAAATATATGGACATGTGTGTTATTTACAAACAAAGACTAATTGAATCTAGATAAATAGGTTTCCTTTTGAACTTTCATAGTGAACTTATATAGGATGCACTTAATCAGTCGATGCATTATCTTTAAATCGTCCAACTTTGTTATACACCTAGACTACAAGTCATATAATTAGCCTTTTCTATTTATGGTTCTCATAGTTTTATTCTTTTCAGCCATGAACACTACCTAATTTCATGAGAGCTTATAGAATAGGTCTTTACTTTTATTCTTCTTAAAGTTGCTTCGCTTCATATTCATATAGGTGATTCTAAAAGTTTAATCCTATAAATAAACTATTTGGTCATACATACCAAACTTAGAAATCATTAAAAAGCTTCAAATCATAAGTCTTATCCTTTTCTTCATCATGAGAATGATTTGAGTTATTTAAAAATGTTGAACCATCAGTCATAATTTCGTTTGATCTCCTTGAATCGAGCTCTTGGGATCTCCAGTGTGCTAGGTAAAATTATTGTCATGATGACTTGTCCTGGGCCTTAAACCCATTTCTTTAGGTGATTTTTCAACTCCCTCTCTAGTTAGGCATTTTGTAAGTGGGTTTGATATATTATTCTTTGGCTTTACATAGTTAATCGTGATAATTCTATTAGAGAGTAGTTATCTAATGGTATTATGTCTTCGTCTAATATGATGAGATTTTTTGTTGTACACCATACTCTCTGCCCTATCTATTGCAGTTTAACTATCACAGTTTATACATATTGATGCCAAAAGTTTGGCTTAGAACAAAATATTTTCCATAAATCTGGAGCCATTCAGCTTTTTCATCGGCCTTATCTAAGTGATAAATTTAGATTCCACTATAGAGTAAGCAGTACATGTCTGTTTGGATGGTTTCCAAGAGACTGATCCTCCACCAAATGTAAATACAGACCCGCTTGTGGATTTTTAGTTCATTTGATCCGATAATTCAATTTCCATTATTATATCCTCCAATTATAATTAGAATTTTGTTATATTGCAAAACATAGTTTTGAGTATGATTTAGATAACCCAAATTCTTTTCATTGCCATCCAATGAATTTTATTGAGATTACTTGTGAACAAACTCAATTTAATAATAACACATTCTATATTTGATCGTTTCTAATTCATGATATACATTAAATTTTTAATACTCTTGCATAGTCTAATTGTGAGTCAATTTCACCTTCATTCTTTTGAAATGCAAAGCTCACATTCGTTGGTGCCTTGGCAATGTTGAAATTTAAATACTAGAACTTATCAAGTACCTTTTCAATGTAATGCGACTATGATAATGCTAAACCTTGTGGATTTCTAGGAATGCTTATTCCTAAGATCACATCAGCAACTCCAAGGTCTTCATATCAAATTTACTTTCTAGAATTCTCTTAGTAGCATTTATGTCAGTGTCTCTATTGATAATCAATATGTCATCAACATATAAATAAATAATGACTTTGTGATTTGGAGTGTCTTTAATGTAAACACATTTGTCACACTTATTAATTTTAAATTTATTTGTCAACATGATTTGTCAAATTTTACGTGCTAATGTTTGAGTGTTTGTTTTAGTTCATAAAGTGGCTTAACAAGTTTGTACACTTTTCATTCCTTATCAAGAACCACAAAACATTCAGGTTGTTCTATGTAAATTTATTCCTCCAATTCTCCATTTAAGAAAGTTAATTTTATATTTATCTGATCAATTTCAAGGTCATATACTACAACTAACACAACCAATATCCGAATGGATGTTATCATTATTAGTAGAGAGTATGTTTCAAAATAATCAAGAAGGATAATGTGTCAAAATAATCAAGGACTTCGTTTTGTCTAAAGTCTTTATCAACAGGTTTGCCTTATATTTATCAATAATTTCATCAGGTTTTATTATTCTTCTGAGATCCATTTTGAACCTAAAGGTTAATTTCTTGAGGAAGATCAGCCAACTCTGTAAGACCCCGTAAGATCTTAGCTCCTTTCAACTCACTCTTGCATGTTAAAGGGATCAAAGACTTAGAATATTTCACTAAGTATTAAGACTAAGTCACTCTAAAAGCCCTTAACTTTGATAAATTTATTTTTGATGTTCTCGACATTGAAAAGTTGATAATTTTTGTTGATTCATGATTGAGGAATTCAATAGTATATCTTGGGTGAGTTTTGAAATTTTCGGACATGCATAAGGACGAGTTTGGATGTCTAAAACAGAAGCAGCGGTGATTTTCCCGCGGCGCCCGCTCCAGTCTAATGCTGGGGGAGCCCGTGATAGAGCCCACAGCGCCCGATCTAGTCCGGCGCTCCGGAGCCTGTGACGCTCGCTCCATCGCGACCCATGTATTTCCAGCTTTCAGTTATGATTTTCCAAGGGCATTTAGGTCTTTTTCCCATCACCCAATTCAGCCAAAACACGAGATTTAAGTCCTAGGAGACCATTATTTGCCTATTATTTCACAATTCTCTCAAATTAAAATAACCCTCTTTCAAGAACAAACCCTAACTCATCCAATATTCAAGATCAAGCTCCAAGGAATCCACCAAGAACGTTCTCAAAACCTCCAATTAAGGTATGTTAAGTGTTCATCCTTGGGTCTGTTCCACCCTTGGAGTCCAAAAACCTTTTCAAAGCTTAAGTTATGAGTTTGCATGGTTTAGATCGTGTTATGTCCATGTATGTGTTGTTGTTTGGGTATCAAGTTAAGAATATATGAATTTCAAGTAGAATAAGCTAATGCATATATTGCTTGATGTAAGTATAATATCTAACCCCCAAATCATGAATTGAATGTTGTAGTCAAGATATGTTAGCATGTTGTTCATTCCCATGTACAAGATTATGCCTTCTAAGTGTTTAATAAAATGTCTAGATGAGTGAAAATTGAATAGTGATTATTGGCTATGCCTTGAAAATTGTGGAATGGTCCTATTGTCAATGATATTAAGTCCTGGGGGTTATGATACCCAAAATTTAGCTGTTTACTTAGTTTTCAGTAGTTATAGAAGGGTCCCAGTCGTATCATGAGCAGTAGTATTTGGTCAGTTAACATGGTCAGTGCGAGTTTAGTAAAGCTTATCCTATTTTAGTGATCAGTGTCGATTCAGTTGAGAGTAGGATTCAGCACTGAGCGAACCCTGGGATGGGGGTATTCCCGCCAGCTTAGGGTGTGACCCTTAGTAACAGTCCCTGAGTTATAGAATTACGTAGCCAGTGTAGGTTGATATTCCTTCTTTACAGTCTAGGGTTGACATACATATATATATCTCATGAGTCTTCCTGCCAGATTAAGGTTGACCCAACTATTGTTAGTAACCTGTGGCACGGTACTAATACCCCTCTAACTGGGTTACAGGTTGGACCCCAATCAGTCTATATTGGGGCATGTAGGTTGATGATAGCTCCCATAGTTTCAGTTCCAGTTCTCAGTTCAAAATTCAATTTAGTTTTGCTTGACCATAACATGTAGTTATCAGATTTCAATATCTCAGTTTACAGACTAATTCATAACTTATTTTATGCTTGGTCATGCACTCTCAGTCTTTACAATTTTTATGCATTCATTCTTACTCAATACCTCATGCTATACATTCAGTCAGTTATTACTCATGCACATAAACCCATGCATATCAGTCTAACCTTATTTAGAATACCAGTATAATTCAAAGTACTGATTGTGTACTCGTTTATTATGCTATGATGTCTTATATCATAGGTTCAGATGCTTGGATTCTGGATTTTACTTAGACTTTCTAGTGCACTAGCAACAGCAGCCGTGGTGAGTCCTCATCCTTTGAGGATGAGTTATCTTGTATTCAGTTATGTCAGTAGTTTAGTTATTTAGTCTATCAGAGTTAGTTGGGGGCTTGTCCCATCAACTCCACAGTCAGACAGTTTAGAGGCTTTCAGACTAGTAAAGACAGTTGGTCAGTTTTTAGTTGTGATTATCAGTCATATTATCAGCATTGTCAGTATGTTTCCAGACGTTTTAAACTATGATTCAGTATTGATTTTAGTTGTTAAAACCTTGTGTCATTTCAGTTGAAATTCCATATATTTTGTTTATCAGTTTTATTCAGTGCTCACAGCAGGTACCAACTCATGGGTTAGCTTGTGGTCTCTCAGGACTGTAAGCACCGTGTGGCGTCCAGGGTGTACTCTCGGGGCATTAAAAACTTGGTACCAAAGCCTAAGATTTTAAAGTATCCTTGAGAGTCTGAAAGCCGCATCAAATAGAGTTTTATGCATGGGTGTGTAACGCGCCACATTTATGGGCAAGAGACTACAAGATGTTTTAGAAAAAGTTTCCATTCTTTCAGTATTCATATCGTGCAAATAAGTAGGAGCTCAAGCTAAACTCTCTATCTAATTCAACTTTTCCTTCCATTTATAGAATATGCCTCCAAGAAAGAGTAATGGAAGAAGAAATGGAAACCAACTAACACCTCCGCCTGTTTAGGAAGATCCCCTGAATGAGCATATTTCTCATGCAGAGTTCAGAGCTGCATTCACTATTCTAGCTCCTTCTGTAGCAGCACAAAATATGCGGCTAGCTACTGTTCAGGCCAACTTAGTGGCCAATACTGCCCAGCCAGGTTCGGGACTTCACTTGAATAAATCCTCCTATATTTTTGGGATCTAAGTCTGAAGAGGATCCACAGGAATTCCTAGACATGGTGCAAAATGTAACAAATATTATGGGGGTGACTTCTAGTGAGAGTGATGAACTAGCTACCTACTAGATGCAAGATGTAGCTCATACATACTTTAAGAAGTGGAAAGGAGATTGAGGAGTAGAGGTAGGACCTATAGAATAGGAGGAGTTAACTACGGCCTTTCTAGACAGATTCTTTCCGCTGGAGCTGAGAAGCCAAAGTGCTAGAGTTTATCAACCTGAAGCAGGGTAACATGAGTGTGAAGGAATATTTTCTCAAGTTTACTCAGCTGGCCAGGTATGCTCCTTATGTAATAGCTGATAGCAGGTCCAGAATGAGTAAGTTCATATTTGGGGTATTCGATGGTGTGGTCAAAAAGTGTAGGACCTCAATGTTGATCAGAGAGATAGACTTGGTGAGGTTGATGGGCCACACACAGCAGATAGAGGAGGAAAAGATTAAGAAGAGAGAAAGAGAGAATAAGAGGGCTAGAACAAGTAGCTTTAATTTCACTCAGCTGAAGTTAGAAGATAGTAATCGTCCTCAGTTCTCCTAAAATCTTCAGTACCATCTCCTTCTTCATCTATTGCACCAATGCCCAAATTCAGGAATGACAACAAGGACAGGGCGCCAAGCTCTAAGTCTCAAAGTAGTGTGAACAATGCCCAGACAAATCCTCTTTGCTAGAAATATGGTAGAAATCATCGGGGTATTAGTAGAGCTGGCAGTGATATATGCTTTGGGTGTGGTAGGACAGGTCATTGAATCAGAGATTGTCAACAGGTAGGTTAACTGAGTCAACACAATCGTCCCCTTACTCAGTTTGGTCACCCATCTTAGTAGGGTGCCGCTTCTAGTGCTACCAGTGGGTAGCTCTCAAATAGGCTCTATATACTTCATACCCGACAGGATTAGAAAAGTTCTCTTGATGTGGTTACTGGTACATTGCAAGTCTTTTATTTACATATTTATGCTTTACTAGATCCCGAAGCTTTTCTTTCTTTTGTAACCCCTTATATAGCTGTCAACTTTGGAGTAGGTCCCAAAACCTTAACATTTCCTTTTTCAGTATCTACCCCAGTGGGCAAGTCTATCCTAGCCAGGAGGGTATTTAGAAACTGCCTGGTTGCAGTGTCCCAAAAAGTTACTTTAGTAGACCTGGTAGATTTAGAGATGATGGATTATGATGTCAGTATCGGCATGGATTGTCTCCATTTATGCTCTACTTCAATTAATTGTAGGAATAGAATTGTCTACTTTTAGTTCCTAAATGAACCAGCCCTTGAATGGAAGGGTAGTACTACAACGCCTAGGGGTAAACTTATTTCATACCTTAGAGCGAGAAAATGATATCCAAGGGATATGTCTATCATCTTGTGTGATTTAAAGACTTTAGTTTCAAGACTCCCAATCTTGATTCAGTTCCAGTAGCAAGGGAATATCTAAATGGGTCCCTAAAGATCTTCCCGGAGTTCCTCTCAAAAGGGAAATTAACTTTGTAATAGACCTTTTTTCAGATACTTAACCTATTTATATTTTGGCATACAGAATGGCTCCAGTCGAACTTAAAGAATTGCAGGAATAGTTGAAAGACCTTCTAGGTAAAGGATTCATCAGGCCTAACATTTCTCCATGCGACGTGCCAGTCCTATTCATGCATACGAAAGATGGTTCTCTTAGGATGTGTATTGACTACCATCAGTTGAGCAAAGTCACAATCAAGAATAAGTACCTACTTCCTAGAATCAATGACTTATTCGACTAATTTTAGGGTGCTAGTTACCTTTCTAAGATAGAGCTCAGATCCAGCTATCATCAACTCAGAGTAAAAGAATGTGTCATTCCGAAAATAGTTTTTCAAACTCAGTATGGTCAATTTGAGTTTCTAGTCATGTCCTTTGGTTTCAAAAATGCCCTAGAAGCCTTTATGGACTTGATAAAGTGAGTGATCAAATAGTACTTGGACACACTCGTCTTAGTCTTCATATATGATATCCTTGTCTATTCTCGTAATTAAAATGATCATGCAGATCATCTCATAATCATATCACAGACTCTTAGAGCCCATCAGTTGTTTGCCAAATTCAGTAAATGCAAATTTTGGCTAACATTAGTAGCTTTCCTTGACCATATTATTTTTGATGATGGTATTAGAGTTAACCCTCAAAAGATCAAAGTAGTGATAAACTGGCCCAGACTCATTTCTCCATCAGATATCAAGAGTTTCTTGGGTTTGGCTAGCTATTACCGATGATTTGTTAAGGGGTTATTGTCTATTGCGTCCCTCATGTCCAGACTGAATCAGAAGAAAGTCAAATTTTAGTGGCCCTTTTTTTGTGAGAAGAGTTTTCAAGAGTTGAAGACTCGACTCACCTTAGCCCTAGTTTTGACATTGCCCGATGGTTCAGAAAGGTTTGTTATTTACTGTGATGCCTTCAGAGTTAGTTTGGGTTGTGTTTTGATGCAGAGAGGTAAGGGCATAGATTATGCCTCTAGACATCTTAATCCCTATGAAAGAAATTACTCTACCCATGATCTTGAGTTAGCAATTGTTGTTTTGGCCTTACAAATTTGGAGGCATTATCTGTATGGGGTGCATATTGATGTGTTCACCGACCGCAAATGCTTGCAGTATGTATTTTTGCAAAAGGATTTGAATTTGCATCAAAGTAGGTAGTTAGATTTGTTGAAGGACTACGACATGAGTGTTTTATATCATCCGAGAAAGGCCAATATAGTGGTGGATGCCCTCAGTAGATTGTCCATGGGTAGTGTTGCCCACGTTGAGAATGATAGAAAGAAGTTAGTTTAGGAAGTTCACAAACTTGCCAGATTAGGTATTCGTTTGGTTGATTAGGCTGAGGGTAGTGTTTATCTACAGAAAAGTTTGGAATCTTCTTTACTTTTTGAGGTGAAAGAAAAGTAGAATATGGATTCCAATTTGGTCAGGTTGGGGAGTCAGTCAGAGATTAAAAGGTAGAGGTTTTCTCCCAAGGGGGAGATGGTATGTTATGTTGCTAGGGTAGAATATGTGTGTCGTGTGTAGGTGATTTTAGACAGCGGATTCTTGCTGAAATACATGGTGCGCTTTACTCTATTTATTCAGGGGCCACAGAGATGTACCATGATCTGTTGGAGATCTATTGGTGGAGTGGTATGAAGAGCGATATTATAGAGTTTGTAGCAAAGTGTTCCAATTGTCAGCAAGTTAAGGTTGAGTAGCAAAAACTGAGTGATACTATGCAGGAGTTCAACATCCCCACTTAGAAGTGGGAAGATGTGAACATGGTATCGTACTCGACGTCAGCATGATTTAATATGGGTTATTATAGATAGAATAATCAAATCAACCCATTTCTTGCCAGTCCATACTTCTTATTCAGCCGAGGACTATGCCAAGCTCTATGTTAGGGAGTTGGTTAGATTTCATGGAGTCCTATTATCCATTATTTCAAATAGAGGTACTAAGTTTACCTCCCATTTTTGGAAGGGTTTCCAAAAGGGTTTTGGTACCTAAGTCTATCTCAGTACATACTTTCATCCCTAGACAGATGGTCAGACAGAGAAAACCATTCAGATCTTAGAGGACATATTGAGAGCTTGTGTTATCGACTTTAAAGGAAGTTGGGATGATCACTTGCCCTTGATTGAGTTTGCATATAATAATAGCTATCATTCAGTATTCAGATGACTCTATTAAAAACTCTCTATGGGAGGAGATATAGATCTCCCATTGGTTGGTTGAAGATAGGTGAGACTGCGATGATAAGGTTAGATGAGGTATTTGATATTTTAGAGAAAGTTTAGTTAATTAGGGAGAGTCTTAAGACAACCCAAAGCCGTAAAAAATCCTACACATATGTGAGAAAAAAGAGATCTGAAGTTTAAGGTTGGAGATTGGGTATATTTGAAGATCTTTTCCATAAAGAGAGTGACGAGGTTTGGCAAGAAGGGGAAGCTCAGTCCCCGATATGTTGGCCCTTACAAAATTCTGAGCTGCTTTGGAAAGGTTGCCTATGAGCTTGAGTTGCCTGCATACTTAGCATCAGTGCACCCAGTATTTCATGTCTCCTTACTAAAGAAGTATATTGGTGACCCAGCTGTTGTAGTCCCCTTAGAAAGCGTAGATGTTTAGGACAATCTTTCCTACGAAGAACTCCTAATTAAAATCCTAGATTTCCTGATTAACAGACTAAGGAACAAAGAAGTTCCCTTGGACAAAGTTTGATGGAGGAATCAGTTTGTTGAGGGAGCTACTTGGGAAGCAGAAGCAGAAGCAGAAATACATACCAAGTATCCTCACCCCTCTCCGAAAACTCAAACTCAGCTCAAGGTAACATTTTTCCTTAGATTATCTCTTTTTCATTATCAGTCCCAACGATGTGTTTAACTCCATGTCATTGCATGAATTTATGAATCAGTTCAGTGAATCACCATGTTTCAGACTAAGTCATGTTGTCATGTTTTCAATTATGCATGCTCAGTATGTACCTTAGTACTTTAGTATTTCTCAGCTTAATCAGTTTCATTCGAGGATAAATATTCTTAAGGGAGAGATATTGTAAGACCCCATAAGATTCTAGCTCATTTTAGCTCACTCTTGTTAGTAGAGAGTATGTGTCAAAATATTCAAGGAGAATAATGTGTCAAAATAATCAAGGACTTCGTTTTGTCTAAAGTCTTTATCAACATGTTTTGCCTTGTATTTATCAACAATTTCATCAGGTTTTATTATTCTTTTGAGATCCATTCTGAACCTAAAGTTAATTTCTTGAGGAAGATCAGCCAACTCTGTAAGACCCCGTAAGATCCTTGCTCCTTTCAGCTCACTCTTACATGTTAAAGGGGTCAAAGACTTAGAATATTTCACTAAGTATTAAGACTAAGTCACTCTAAAAGACCTTAAATTTGATAAATTTATTTTTGATCTTTCCGATATTGGAAATTTGATTTTTTTAGTTGATTCATGATTGGTGAAGTCAATGGTACATCTCTTGTGAGTTTCGAAAATTTTTGGGCATGCGTAAGGACAAGTTTGGATGTCCACAATAGAGGCAGCGGGCGATTAGCCCGTGGTGCCCGCTCCAGTTCAGTGCTGGGGTTGCTCGCAATAGATCCCGCGATGCCAACGTTAGTCAGGTGCTCTAGAGCTCGCGACGCCCGCTCCATCGCGGCCCATGTATTTCCATCTTTCAATTACGATTTTCCAATGGCATTTAGTTCTTTTTACCTTCACCTAATTCAACCAAAACACGAGATTTAAGTCCCAGGAGAGCATTATTTGCCTATTATTGCACAATTCTCTCAAATTAAAATAACCCTCTTTCAAGAACAAACCCTAACTCATCCAATATTCAAGATTAAGCTTCAAGGAATCCACCAAGAATATTCTCAAAACCTCCAATTGAGGTATGCTAAGTGTTCATTCTTGGGTTTCTTCCATTCTTGGAGTGCAAGAACCTTTTACAAAGCTTAAGTTATGAGTTTGCATGATTTAGATCATATTATGTCCATGTATGTGTTTTTGTTTGGGTGTTAAGTTAAGAATATATGATTTTAAGTGGAATATACTAATGCGTATATTGATTGATGTAAGTATCATGGCGAACCCCTAAATTGTGAATTAAATATTGTAGTCATGATATTGTAGTATGTTGTTCATTCCCATGTACAAGATTATGCCTTCCAAGTGTTTGATAAAATGTCTAGAACAGTGAAAGTTGAATAGTGATTATTGGCTATGCCTTGAAAATTATGGTACGTTCCTATTGTCAATGATATCGAGTCCTAGGGGTTATGATACCCAAAATTTAGCTGTTTACTTAGTTTTCAGTAGTTATAGAAGGGTCCCAGTAGCAGCAGTCGTGGTGAGTCCTCATCCTTCGAAGATGAGTTATCTTATATTTAGTTATGTCAACAGTTTAGTTATTTAGTCAGTTATAGTTAGTTGGGTACTTGTCCCATCAACTCCACAGTCAGATAGTTTAGAGGCTTTCAGACTAGTAAATAGGCTGGTCAATTTTTAGTTGTGATTATCAGTTATTTTATCAGCATTGTCAGTATGGTTCCAGATGTTTTAAACCTTAATTCAGTGTTGATTTTATTTGTTAAAACCTTATGGCATTTCAGTTTAAATTTCACACATATTGTTTATCAGTTTTGTTTAATGCTCACATTAGGTACTAGGTCATGAGTTAGCTTGTGGTCTCTCGGGACCATAAGCACCGTGTGGCATCCAACATGTACTCCCGGGGTGTTACAAACTCCCAAGTGTGATTGTTCAAGATTGAATTAGTCTCATTGTTGACATTGTCACATTCGTTTTTATCAAAAATTGATCTTAAAGTTCAAAAGGATTTAATTATTGAAAGTGACTAAAAAAAAGTTTCAAAAAAAATTTAAAATTAAAACTCAGAGTCGCCACTTGACATTAGTTTAAGTGTGCCAAGTCACCTGTAAAATATTCTTTTTTTAAAATGATTGACTCTTAGAAATTGATCGCGAACAAAGATTTTGGTTAAGAAATTTATGATTGAGGAAAACGTATGAGGCATCCCTACATCCCATAGTTTTAGCACAACTACTTCATTGTCTCGTATCAGCTAAATTTTTCTCTATAAATGATTTAACTCATAGAAAAACACAAAGCAGACGGATAAACAAGGAGTTTAAAAAGAGGATAAAGTTTAGTGCAATTGTACAGTCCAATGGAAAAGAAAATATATGAAAAAAATAAACCTATACTAGTGTATCCTATCTTAGGAATACACGCTACTCGACAAATCAAGCCTTAATCATGAAATAACTCTAAATTCATAGTTTCTCGGGGTATTTCCTAGAAATAGATACTTTTGATTCAAAGCAATAAAATAAATATGCAAGCAATTGGACAATTCTTAAGGATGTTTTCACCATTTGAGCTTAGGTATGCTCCAAAATCTTGTTCCCATTAATTTTCATTGATTATACATTCAAAAAGAAATTTAATCATGTTTTCAAAATGAAATTTTAGAGTTTTTACTATTAAAGTCTAAATAGAGTTTTTCTTTAATTCAGACCACATTTTAACCCATTTTTGCATGAATTTTCTCCTGTAGACTCCTATTACCTTGAAGAATGCATTTTTAAAATAAATTTTAATTTTATTCCTTTTGTTTCCAAACTTATTTTTCGAATTCGTTTTGAATCCAACCTGAATATGTGCAATATGAGTATCATTAGCCTTTTATTAACACATATATATTATATTTGATTGTTGTGGATTTCTCCATTTTGAGGTAGGTTATCGTTTAACTTCTTTCATATTAAGCTGGGTAGTTGATAAATAAGTAAAGCATGTTATGGGTTAGGAAAAATGACTGTTGGATTTATATTTTGTGATTATTATTACTGTCGTGTGCCCGTATGGGACTTCTAATATTTTGTTGTTGGCTTGTGATATCTAATACTGTGTGTTGCCTATGTAGGGGCTTTATTTGAAATCATTGGCCATATTTGTGTATTTAAATCCCTTAATTATATATATGATGTCTATGCAGGTGGCTTATTTTACTAATATAGGTCTTATTTAATCTTTAGTTAACCTTATCATGATAAAAATATCCACGTTAGGGGTTGGCATGATATTTATTATGTCTTACATGAATATTCATTTTGATGGTGCCTAATTAGAGTTGATGATCATGAATTGTGGACATATTGCATTGATATATGGGTTCGCTTACATATATACATATTAGAAGGACTGGCTATTATCAAATTGAGTTGATTGTGAGAATTACCTCCTCATTCCATTCGTATACATTCATGAGATACTAATACCATAGAAAAATACTATTTTTGAATGAAAATGAGAAACTTCTATGAAAACTCTCTCAGTGACCACGAACTAGAGAGGTGAGTTGATATTTTAGATATGAGATATAGTATTTGGATTGCGAACACCCCCATATCGGGTTCTATATAAGAGTTACGAGCTCGGTGAATGTATACAAAAGTTAGGCAATGACATTTAGCATTCATCCCATCCACATTGCATTGCATTGCATTCGTATACACATTTTTCATAATTTCTTTAGTTTTCTTGACTTGTATTTAGTTTTAGTATATTCTTTGAGTATTTTCTACTTTTTTCAATTTTTTATATTTTAAAACTATTACTAGAGATGGTACGAGCTACCATTTGGAACTTTTCTTCTTGCAGGTGACGCGCTCATAGTTTTCTTTACTTATGTTATTTCTTACTTTTCTCAGTTTGCCTATGATACCCACTAAGTACAAAAAGACCATATTCACCCCCATTATTTCTTTTTGGTTCTGATCTGAGTATGAGTACAAGATACAAGAGTTGATTTCATGTGGATTGGAGTGGTGTTTGAGGTATCGGGTGCTCTATGGATTCAGAGCTAACTCTTGGCCTCCTATTATTTTACTTTATGTTTTTATTTCTATTTTAGAGGTAGATATATATATTTTCAAATTCATTTAAGTTCTAGATTCTCTTACACTATGACACCAAATTTCGGGGACTTATGATATTTCTTTCAAACTTCTATTTGAATTATGTTTCGTATTGGCTTGACTTTATTCTAAAAGTCTCACCTTGAGTTATGGAATTGTCGATTCCATTTTTCATTTTTCAATTTGGGCCGCTTATCAAGGTTGAGCCATGATAAGTTCCATCATGACCCATTTTTGGTTTGTGACAAATTGATATCAAAGCAGGCAGGTTCACCAGTCTTATAAGTGTAAGAGCAAGATGTCTAGTAGAGTCTCACAGATTGGTACATAGACATTTATATCTATCTTTGATAGGCTGTAAGATAGTCTTAGAAAAAACTCTTCCATTTTGATTCCTAGTCGTTCAAGTTATTTTTACCCATTGCTCTAAGTTGTATTCCACTCTTTTCTACACAGATGGTAAGACTAGATCTAGAGAAGCTAGGGATATTGAGCAAATATCCATGGGTAGATCCTAGACTAGAGGGCGATGCAGGGGTTGTGGATAACCCATGGGTAGAGGATAGGCATGAAGAGCTTTCCCAGCTAGAGGACGCACTAAGAAGGCCTCTCTCTAGCCTGAGACTATATATTTTTTTTAGGGTGATTATTAGATAGTGGATATGAGTCCATCCAAGTCCCACACGGTTCAATTGACGCCCCAGTATTTCAAGATTATTGGTTTATCCCTTAAGTTTTTTTGAGGGTGTTCTCATGAGTGTACTTGATATTTCTCAAACTTCGAGTAATGTTCCACCATCAGTGCTAGCATTTTCTTATAGTATTCCTACTTTTGAGGTACGACTATCAACTATGATACCCCCACGTGTGGATTCATTACCTGTTAGACTTACTAATACTCTAGTTGCATTGGATATAGTTATACCTTCTGATAATCAGAAGATATTTGAGAGGTTTATTTGCTTGGGTACACCTAAGTTTAGTGGAGTTATTGGTGAGGATGCCTATGAGTTTACATAATCATGGACTCCTTGAGTCTCATCGAGTTGCTTATACTACCTATAAGTTGATGGATGTGGCTAGGGATTAGTGCAGGTCATTCTCTAGTTGTTGGGCTTTGGGTTCACCTACTATATCTTGGACTTAATTTTGTGAGGCCTTCTTATACAGATTGTATCACATAGTTTAAAAGATCAGATGAGTGATAAGTTTAATCATTTGGAGTAGGGCTCTATGATTATTAATGAGTATGAGGCTTGTTTTTATACTTTATCCAAGTATTCAGCTGCTAGCATCTCCACCGAGTTTGAGAGGATTTAGAAGTTTATGAAGAGGTTAGATGGTACTTATAAGTTATCTATAGCCTAAAAGGTAGTTCCAAGGGCTATTTTTCATAGTATTATTGAGTATGCCAGGATGATCGAGTCTATTATCTAGGATACTCAGGGAGGCACCAAAATGATCTATCGCTAGGGTGAGCTTA
>NC_061112.1:82797772-82802469 GCF_002878395.1 Capsicum annuum
AATTCTTAAACCCTTGAAGTTAACCGCCCCATCGAAGAACAATCTTCAGCCCGAGTATATTTCAACAATGTCTTCCCCTATGAACAATACCTCTTCATTTGAGAAATAAGTTTGGAGTGGCTCATACTCTTCATTAATTAGATTTTCCACTAGATGATCCGCTAGGGTATGCTATTTGATCTCTTTTTGAGTCACATATACAATGTCGAATGCACTCAATAGCATTTGACATTTGGCCAATTTCCCTGTGAGCATGGCATTTTGGAATATGTACTTTAAAAGATCCATTCTGGAGATGAGATATGTTATATATGACATCAGGTAATGCCTCAGCTTATTGGCCCTGGTCAATGCACAACACATCCTTTCCAATAGCGTGTAATGAGCCTCATATAGAGTGAACTTCTTACTCAAGTAATAAATTAATCTTTCCTTCTTTTCAGTTTTATCATGTTGCCCTAGACACATCCAAATGCTTGTCAAAGACCAATAAATACAACAACATGGGGCTTTCTTCTCTTGGAAGAACTAGTATTGGTGGACTGGATAGATAATCCTTGATCCGGTCAAAAGCTCACTGCATTCTTCAATCCATTTATTTGTCGCATCTTTCTTTAAACATCTTGAGGATTGGTTTGCAAATAACCATTGACTTGGCTATGAACCTGCTGATGTAATTCAATCTCCCTAAGAAACTAATGACTTCTTTGTTTGTCTTCGAAGGAGGAAACTCCTAGATTGCCTTAATTTTTGAGGGGTCGAGTTCAATGCACCTTCTACTAACTATGAAACCCAACAACTTTTCGGTCGGTACCCTGAAATCACACTTATTAGGATTCATCTTTAAATTGTACTTTTACAATTGATCAAAGAACTTTCCCAAATGGGCTACGTGGTTCGAGCCCTTGCGAGATTAGATGATCACATCATCCACATACACTATAATCTCTTTATGAATCATATCATGAAATATGGTTATCATGGCTCTTATATATGTAGCACCAGTATTCTTGAGACCGAAGGGCATCACCCTATAGTGATAAACACCCCAGGGTATGATGAAGGCCATTTTCTCTGTATTTTCTTCGTCCATCAGTATTCGATGATACCTGTCAAATCAATCCACGAATGACCGTATCTTATTCCTCGCATTGTTGTCAATGAAAATATGGATGTTGGGCAATGGAAAGTTATCTTTAGGACTGGATTTGTTCAAGTCCCTATAATCGACACAAATCATGACCTTCCCATCCTTCTTCGGTACTGAACAATATTGGCTAGCCATGTTGGATATTTTGTGACCTCAATCACATTGGCTTAAATTTTCTTCATGATTTCTTTATTGACTTTTAGACTCAGATCTGGCTTGAATTTTTGCAACTTTTGATTCACAAGATTGAACCCCAGATCAATTGGAAACTTGTGAGATACAATATCTGTACTCAATCCTAGCATGTCATCATATGACCAAGTAAATATATCAATGTATTCTTTAAGCAACCCGACGAGTTCTCCTTTCTGTGTTTCTATTAGGTGAACGTTGATTCTGGTTTCTTTGACTTCTCCATCATTACCTATATTAACTATCTCGGTTTCTTTTAAGTTGGGCTTTTTCTGATCCTTAAAATCTTTCAGTTCCTCTGTTAATCATTTTGGGGCCATTATTTGTTCATCATAGTTCTCCCACTCATCATCATTCACTTTGAATTGTTCATTTAGCTCATGACATAACATGATATTGGTAGGTTTTAAATTATTATTACTGTAGTAAAAAACAATATGAGTTACATTATAGTGATCGAATAATGAAGTAAAAATGAGTAAAAACATCTTTGCAATAAAAGAGGCTTTCATTGAAATTTAAAATATTACAGAGACTGCTATGATCTGCACTAGTATGGGTCTGAGCAATTTGGGAAACATAAAAAAACAAAAATGAGGTAAATAAAACTTAAAGGGTCGGTCTCGAGCCTCATTTGGACTGTCACTGATTTTGAAAAAAGCTAAATTTCATCCTTTCATCTACCACATCAACCGGGCAGTCATGATTGAAATAGAAGTCCAGTTCGACAGCTTCTCCCCTAGTTCATCTTTCTTGATCTTAGTCTTCTCAAGTAAATCCTCCATAATGGAATCACACTTTTCAAACAAGTTACCTATTCCTTCCTCGATATCATCATTTGTAGGCTTTACAGATACAGAAAATGACTGGTAAAGCGGAGGTAACTTTTTTGCCGATTCTGGGCCTTCTCTCTTCATCTGTCTTTCACCTTCTTTAGTTGGCACATAGCCTATCCCATATTTGAAAAACTTCTTTGGGATTGCGATAGGCTCGATGATCCCATTCGAATTCTTTCCTAAGTCACGCTGAGCTCAAAACTGCTTCTCAGCATAACAATGGCCAATATCTTGTAAATCGAAGGCATTAGCTCGTAAGGAGTTAAGTCTTTCTCAGCTGCATTCATGATCTCCACTATATAAAAGTATCTTTCTTTCAGTACTTCTTCAACATAGGAACATAAACATTAGGGTGACTCGGGCGGCTTATTTCCCCATGGATGACCACTTTATTATTTTCCCACACGAATTTCATCGATTTATGCAATATTAAAGAAACGACCCCCACTGCATGAATCCAAAGGATTCTTAAGATAAGATTATAACTTGTAGAAATGTCCATCACCTGAAACTCAACTAACAACTCTGCCAGCCCCATTTGAAGATGCAACTTGACTTCTCTAGTGGTGTTTCTCTGACCTCCGTCAAAAGCTTACATTTACCATATTCTGATGAAGTTTCCTTATATCACAGTTCAGCTGAGTCAGAATAAATAGTGGACAAATATTCAGACCTGGTCCATCGTCAATTAACACCCTGTTAACAACCTTATTTGGCATTTGGCAGTGATATGCAATGCCTTGTTGTGCATTACTCTTTCGAAGGGTAACTCATCTCCTCCAAAGCTAATATAATGAGATCCTACCACTTTACTGATCATGGCCACCAAGTTTTCAGTATTGGTGCCTATGGGCATGTAGGCTTCTTCAAGGACTTTCAGCAGAGCTTGTCTATGATATTGAGAACTCATGATCAATGCCCAAATAGAAATCTGAGCAGGGGACTTCTCTAAATGTTTTACAATAGGGTACTCCTTCGGCTGCATTCTTCTCCCAAATTCTTTGGCTTCCCCTTCAATGATTGGACTTTTTTAGCACTCTTTTTGTATGCATCATTGGTAAGATCCTGTGGAGTGTAGCATCTCCATAATCTAGCCATTCCTTACGCAGTGGTGGCTTCTACCACAAATTTTTCTCTAGCGGGAACTAAGGCAAAAGCTGGATGAGGTGCGATGAATGCAACAAACTTGGGCTTCTCGATAACACTTTAAGCAGCCACTACCTTTTCTATATCTTTCATCTTATATATTTCTTTTAGGATAGCCTTTGTTATAGACTTTCTCACTACCCACTAGCCATCTCTTTCTATCATGCTAATGGTTGCCTATTCATTATTAGGGAGTGGGTTGGTGGTAGCATTTGGCTACACGGTTTAAAGCGAAATCACCTTTTAATTAATCAAATCTTGAATCTTATGCTTCAAATTAATACAATCCTCAGTTATGTGTCCAACACCCCTGAATGATATGCATATGTTGGTCAGCATAGAAGAATCAGGAATTGGTATTGGCTGGTTTCGGTGGGATAGGTTGGATGTGATCTGCTTTCCTTAGCCTTTCAAATAATTGAGTTTTGCTTTTAGCCAAACCAGTAAAACTTTTAGTGAATTTCTTTTTGTTATTCGGGCGAGGAAGATTTTGGTAAGCAGAGAGGGACTTGATGGTAATTCTGGTTAACTGGGGCTCTTTGGTAGTCATGGAAATTTGGGAGTGGATCTCGGTAAGTAGGCTGATAATTTGGCAATAAAGCTGGGTAATTCGATTGATTGGTAGATAAATTTGGCTGTTAAACTTGGGGGCTAGTTTCGGTGTATAACACGAGTTGAGGATTTTGTAGAGCTAGGGGATATATAGGCGATGATGTTATTTTCCCATAACTGGGCTCGAAAGATTTCTTTGACTTCGGGTTTGGACTAAAGGATATGAAAGACACATCTTCTCTCTTTTTCTTTGGGAATCCTGAAGATCAAGGTTATGAAGAGGTCTTGCTAATTTTTTTTTGTCCTGAGTCCTTCTTTAACTGTTTCACCAATCTTAACCAAGTCAGCAAAGGTAGCAGGAACTGCTGATATCATTTTGTCATAAAACTCTCCCTCCTGAGCTTGGGTAAACATAACAACTATTTATTCTTTTGTCAGAGGAGGTCGTACCTTTGCTGCCTCTTTCCACTAATGATAGGTATATTCACAAAAGAATTTATTAGACTTTTGCTTGATGCGGTTCACATAATATAGATCAGGAATCATCTCTACATTATAGGTAAATATTTCAACAAAATCCTTGGCTAAAGCACTCTATTCAGGCCACTTCTTCAGTTTCTATGAAGCAAATCATTCTAATGTTTCTCCACTCAGGCTTCGACAGAAGAGTCTCATCAGCAATGCCTTATTTCTACCAGCACCTACAATTTGGTCATAATATCCTCTCAAGTGGGTCGTAGGGTTCCCAGTACCATTGAATGTCTCAACTTAAGAACATTAAATCCTTTAGAAAGGTTCAAGTCAGGGCGAATACAAAGGTC
>NC_061112.1:82805469-82816272 GCF_002878395.1 Capsicum annuum
ATTAAAGATTAGGGCTTCAGATGTACCAAATATGGTTTTTCGGACTCGATACAGTCATTATGAGTTGTTGGTCATGTCATTTGGGTTGACCAATGCCGCAACAAGATTCGTGGAGTTGATGAATTGGGTATTTCAATCGTATCTTGACTCCTTTGTGATTGTATTTATAGATGACATCTTGGTTTATTTCAAGGGTGAGATCGACCATGTACAATATTTAAGGATTGTATTTCAGGGGTTGCATGATGTGAGGTTGTATGCTAAGTTTTCTAAGTGTGAGTTTTGTTGGATTCTATCTCTTTCTTAAGTCATGTGGTGACTAAGGATGGTATTATGGTTGATCCGATCAAGATAGTGGTGATTCATAATTGGGCTTGACCTGCTTCTCTTATCGAGATTTGGAGTTTCATTGATTTGAGGGGTTATTATTGGCATTTTATAGAGGGTTTCTTTTCTAGTACGACTCCTTTGACCTAGTAGATTCAGATAATGTGCTTTTTTAGTTGTAAGATGCGTGCGACAAGAGCTTCCAAAAGTTCAAAAAGTTGTTGACTTTGGCTTCTATTTTGGATTTGCCTTAGGATAGTATGGGTTTTATCATGTTTTGGGATATTTTAGGTATTGGTTTGGGTGTAGTATTGATGCAGACGGGTAAGGTGATTGTTTATGCCTCTTTTCAATTGAAGCTTCATGAGAGAAATTACCTAACCCATGATTTAGAATTGGTAGCCTTAGTGTTTATGTTGAAGTTGTGGCATTTTTACTTGTATGGAGTTCCTTGCTAGATTTTCTCCGACCATTATAACATTCAACACTTCTTCAGACAGTGAGATGTTAATATGAGGCGGTGACGTTAACTTGAGTTTCTTAAGGATTATGATCTCATTATTTTGTATCGGCTAGGATAGGCTATTATGGTTGTGGATGCCATAAGACAGAGGTCAACTTGTATAGGGAGTTTAGCGCATCTCTTGACCCAGAAGTGGCCTTTAGCCTTGGAGGTTCATGCCTTAGCTAACTAGATACTTAGGCTTGATATTTTGACACGGGTGTGTTTTAGCCTTCTTTAATGGTAGATCTTCCTTGATGGAGAATAGTTTAGCTCACTAGTTTGATGATGATAGTTTGAGGGTGGTTTGAAATAGGATGCTGAATGGAAATTCTAGGGCGACATATCTTGATTCTAGTATAGTTTCGAGGATTCGAGGCCGAGTTCATGTACCAAGAGTTGGTGGATGAGTGAGGCTAATTTTGAAGGAGGCATATTATTTCAGATGTATCGTGATTTAAAGCAGTTTTACTAGTATGGTGGCAAAAATAAAGATGTAGTAGATATTATAGCTTGTTGCTTATGCTGTTAGCAATGAAGGCCTCCATAAAAGATTGGGTGGTTACTTCAGATATTACCCAACCCATGAGTGGAATGGGGAGCGAATCACTATGAATTTCATGAGTGGGTTGCCTTATACTTCTCATGGTTCTAATAGTATTTGGTTCATCATAGATCAATTGACTAAATCAACCCATTTTGTAGCTATTCAGATTTTCTTCAGTGTCGAGAGGTTTGCCTATACCTATGTTCGTTAGATAGTTCGTCTTCATGGGGTACCTGTGTTTATTATTTCTGACATAAGCTGAGTGTTCACTTCTACCTTTTGGTAGATATTTTAGTAGGAGTTGGGTGTTGACACCTAATTCTCGCCCTCTACAACTAAGTTTAGCCCTGAATTTCTTTTATTTTAAATAAAATTACAACATTTCTTTATCCAAATAACAAAACTTTCTAAAGTATTTGTCTGAGTAATTTTGGGCATTTTAAATAACAATTATATATCTTTGTATTCACACATGCGAAATCATATAATTTTGTTACTTATATAATTGTTTTAAGAAAAATTTAATATTAAATCAAGGGATATCTTGAAAATTGATTCAAACGGGTAAAATATTGATTTAAAAAAAATATTTTATCGTTGAAAATAGTTTATTTGAAAAATATTTTTCGATTTTATTAAGCTGAGAAACTCAAAATTAAACTGGTTTATAATTAACTCCAAATTTTGATTTAATTCAGTCGATTCATTGAATTTAGACATAATTGAAATCAGTCAAGCCACTACAATGCAATTGGTCAATTAATTTTTAATTTGGCTAGAATTTTAAATATAAATTGACTAAATAATCATTTAATTCAAGTCATTTTTTAAATGGCCTAAAAACCCTTCTCTCACTCAAATTGGGCCAGCTGTGCAGCCCAATAGCATCAGTTGACCCGATCAACTCCAGCCAACCCAACACCCTTTTAAATAAGGGTAAAATTCACAAGTAGCATACTTAAGAGCCTAATTACTAGTTTTATAGCAACAGTTTCATAATTACATTTTATAGCAACTTTTATTTTGTATTTTTAAAAAGTATTGCTGTAAAAATACATCTACAAAAAAATTACTGCACTTAATTAACTAAAATTAGCTGAGCTATATATGGTATAATTACCAATCAAGTAAATATGTTGATTCCTTTTCCATTTAAAACACTTTAAAAAAGTGACATCCGTTATAATCAAATAATTTAAATTTCAGTTTTTCACCATTAACAACTGTATATTTTTTTTTAATTTCTTTTAAACAAATCCTGTATTGCTTAATCAAATTGAACTGATTCTTATGCAAAATTAACAGCAATTGCAAAACGAATCAGTTATTCGATTGAATCAAATTTAATTATTGATTCATCTGTTATATTTGTTTGAATTCAACTGTCAGTTGAATAATTCAATAATTACTGTTGTTCAAGGTACATAGCCATTATTGCTATTCAGTTCACTTTTTTTTACCATTACTGATGTGCTTATCAAGTTTTGGTTGTCGTCGTTAATTTGTATGTGAAAAAATTGTAAAACAAATTATAGTTATAATCAAGACAGCAGTAAAATTGAAATTCAAGTATCTGTTGTAAATTTCATCTTTAAAGTTGTTTCAATGGGAAAAAAAATCAGTATTTGACTCTATTTTTGATGATCGTTTGTTGTTATATTGATTGTTTTAACAATAGAATAATTGTAAACAACTTTCGAATTGAAATACTTTCAATTTTTATTTTTGAAATACTAGATAATTGATTGAATGAATGTTTCTGTTGAAGTTGACGTTATTCTATGAACCTAGATAAAAGCATAAAATATCTTCGTCCATATGTATTTTTGATGTGTTTAGTGATAGCACTGCATATGTATTTTTGATATTGTTAATGGTAATGGTGCATATGTTTTTTTTGTTTTGTTGTAGGAATTTTGATATATAAATGTATATTTGCAAAAATATTTTAGTTTAAGGTAATCTTGTGTGTATGTATTTTTTTAATTGAGATGTTGGTTGTGTATCTTTGTTTGACGTAATTCTGAAAAGTGCATGTTATAAGAAGGGATATTTGACAAATTGGTATGTAACATATCAAATTACAAATTAGTTATGCTCCACATGTATTTTTTTGATATTCTTAGTTTTAACACTGCATATGTATTTTATATGCGATATATGTAAACACTGCATATGTATTTTTGTTTTGCTAGTTGGAATTTGAGAGTATAAGTGTATATGTGATAATATGTTTGGTTCCTGTTTTACTTCTGTTTGATCAAATAGATTATGTATTTTGTATTTTAGAAATGGAAAGCATACCAGTCCTTGTGAAGCACTCTAGTCGATGGACGTACGAAAAGAACTTCGAAGAATATGTCACTAATGCTATACTGTTGAGTACATCAGCCATATTCGTTAAGCTGCACGATGTTTTGGCATCTCACTTAAGTGTGGATTTAACCATCAAACGTATTCTCGTGGAATATCAAATCAATCCTAATGCAGGGCAGATAGAAATACATAACGATATGAGTTTAAAAGTGTTTATATTGCAGAAAAAGTTGATACAAGACATGAATTGTCTTCCTTTATATGTAAACATTTTGGATAAAGTTGTAGGGAACAACTCGGCAAGTTCATCTATATGTGTTGATGAAAGAGGAATCAACTGTAACAACTTGAAAACAGTGATAAATACAACAAATGAATGAGTTTTGGCGGTTTGTGAAAATACAGAAGCTTTAGATATTTTTGAGATGGATCCTGTTGAGGTGATTATCTCAGACCCACATCATAAGCATGTTGAGGAAGACCAGGTTTACTTGAGAAAAAGAATTTTAAAGTCAGTCATGAAGGACTATTCAATTAAGGAGAATTTTCAAACGCGCAGTAAAAGGTCAAGTAAGAAAACGTACGTACATTCTATATCTCTTAGATTTTGTTTAATATTAGTTTGGATATGTATTTTTAATGTAACAAATTATGTTGCGTGCAGGTATACATTGTTTTGAAAATCAAGAAACTGTGAGTTTTTGATGCGTGCATCAGGAATAGGAGAAACAGGAATGTTTAGAATAAGAGAATCAAACCTCAACATACATGCCCAGTGAAGGACACTATCTATCCAAAGGTGCATGCAACTAGTATTTTGATAGATGGTATGGTTAAACAGAAATTCAAAAACCACAAAATAAAATACAGTGCGACGGAAATAAAAAATGACATGAAGGAAGATTTTGGTATGGATTTGACATACACTTTATGTTGGAGGGCAAAGGAAAGAGCGTTAGAAGAATTGAGGGGTAAGCCATCAGCATCTTATGGGAAACTGCCATCATACTTATATGTTCTAAATACTACCTATCCGGATTCATATATAAGAATGAAGAAGACAGATAATAATGCGTTCTTGTATGTATTTATCACTGTACATGCATTCATTAAAGGATTCGATCATTGTAGACCAATCGTAGTTGTTGATGTTAGTCATCTGAGAGGAATGTAACTGGGGCATTTATAACAGCATGTACAACGGATGGAGCAGGTTAGTATCATTTAATTACTATAACTGGTTGTATTTTTTTTTTTTTGGCTTTCAGTTGTAGAGTTAAAAAATACATATATCCAATTAATATATACATATATGTATATAATTAAATATATGTTCAAAATTTTCTGAATGAAACATGTAAAATTGATTATGTTTGATGGTGAGGTTGATGTAAATTTTATTATATGTAATTGATACAATTTCTCGTAGATAAAATATATATTTTAATTGAACTATATTATAATAAATACATATGCAGTTCCTAACTGTATTTAACTCGGCCTGCGCAGATTTTTTTTATATGCGCAGGTTCTGTATTTTCTTTGGCATATGTTGTGCTTGATTCTGAAAATTATGAATTATGTATACAGGTCATATATTTTCTTTGACATATGGTGTGCTTTGATTCTGAAAATGATGCATCTTGGACGTGGTTCTTCAAGAATCTAAAGGAAGCGTACGGGGTTAGACAAAATATGTGTGTTGTGTCTGATAGGAATCCAAGCATCATAAAGGTTGTTGGTGATGTGTATGGAGATGTTCCACATTATGCATGTATGTGGCATCTATGGGGTAATGTGAAAAACTTTACAGAAATTCACACGATGCATTGTCGGAGATATTTTATACAATGGCCAAATCATATTCAAAGTCAGAATTTCACATGTTAATGAAAGAAGTTGAGGAAGTTGATATAAGGGTGAAGATATATTTGGAATTGGCCGGTTACAAAAAGTGGGCTAGGCCGTATGTAATATTTCACAGAGGATGGACTTTGACTTCAAACATTGCAGAGTCAATAAATGGAGTGCTTGTATCAGCTAGAGAACTACCAATTTATGACTTTCTTGAGGAAGTTTGATTACTGTTTGCAAAATAAAATTGTGCAAATAGGCAGGAGGCGTCATATACCTTAACAACACTCATTGGAAAATTTAATGACATACTCCGTGAGAACGAGGCTTTGTGTACCCGTATGACGGTATGACCTTTTTGATTTGTGAAAATTTTAATTATGAAAACATAAATATGAAAGGATAAAATGCATAAAGTATCAAAGTGAAAATACTTTCCATGCAGTTGTAAATAAATGAAAAGATATAAAACATAAAATATATGAACATTTAAAATACATAATATGTATTTTGCATATGTATATTATTGTATTGAAAATTACTAACACCTGCATATGTATTTGGTTGCTCTGTAAAAATGTACTCTGCATATGTATTTTTATTACATAAATATTTTTTTATTTTTATTTCAGGTTGTACCAGCCACAGAATATGTATATACGGTACACGACAAACAAAAGCACTTCATTGTTTGCATCAAAGAAAAGAAATGCTCATGTAATGCTTTTCAAATAGATGAGATACCATGTGCACATGCTTGTGCGGTGTTAGAGAAAAGGAATTTTGAGAAGGGGTCATACTGTTCTGATTTGTTTAAACCAAAAACAGTTTTGAAGACATATGATGTTCCAATCTACCCGTTGCCATACAACGATGACTGGATAATTTCAGAGACCACACTTGCTGAAATAGTACTGCCTCCAAAATACAAAAGACCTCCAGGAAGACCTGCAAAGAAGGATCGTGGAAAATCAGGCCGGGATATGTTTGGAAAGAAGAATATCAACTCATGTAGTGGTTGTGGGGCTAAGGATCACAATAGGCGCTCTTGTAGGAAATATTGCAAATGATACATTTCTTTTTCTGTATTGTTTCTTAAAGTTTTTTTTCCCTTTTTTATAATGATGAACTAATTCAGTTTAATTAATGCATTTATGAATCATTTGACAATTAAAGACAGTGATATCTGAATAATGGAGCTATATATGTTTCAAAATCTGTACATTACATATGTATTTTTAAGCAGCAGTTCATATGTATTTTTGACATAGTAAATATATGTTAGATTAAAAGTGGTAATTTTGATTAACAAAACAAGTATATGATTCGTAATTGTTCAAAGTTTTAAATATATATAACATATAAATATATGTTTGAATTGCATAATGTTATTACTGCATATGAATTTATACTGTAAAAATACATTTGATGTATAATACAAATGTATTTTTTTTAAAAAAAAATATAATCACTGCATATGTATTTTGTAACTATAGACGAACCTATAACTTCATAAAAAAGTCAAATTTATCTTTAATTCAAATTCTCAAGTATAATTATTTTAAATAAACACATATCAAAAATTAAATATTAGGTTTGATCAATATGTATTTTCCAACATCTTTATATTAACACGAAATATGTATTTTTTGAGAAAATATTTATAAAATATAATCCATATGTATTTTATAGCAAAATATCAACACTGCATATATATTTTTTAAATAACTACATTAAAATGTCAAATTACACTTTAATTTAAATCGTAATTTATAATTATAGTTAATGAAAATATAGTAAAAATGCATATTAGGTATGTTGCAGTTGTATTTTTTAAGTGTTTGTATCTAATATTTCATATGTATTTTTTTGCTGAATAACAATTGATTTATACTACATATGTATTTTTAAGGATAATATGAAAACTACATATGTATTTTTTAACTAAATCTCACAGTAAAATGTTGAACTCCTTAAATCTAACACTACATGTAGTATTTAACAATATAGGAATGTGGTGAAAAACTTTAAAGAACAACAACAACATACTAAAATACATATTAGGAATGGTCCATATGTATTTTTGCAATATTTGATTTTAACACTGCATATGTATTTTTATATGATATATGTATTTGTAAATGCAATATAAAAACTACGGAAGTATTTTTTAACAAAATCTCACCGTAAAAGGTAGAACTCCATGAAATATGAACAAATTCAAAACATATAATTAGTTTGTACAATCAAAACCTACATTCATAAACTAGTTTCTAAAGTACAAAAAGTCAAAAATCAATAAACCATCATACATCAACAACTTCAGTGACACTAGTTATTCTACTTTGCCTTGCAAGCCTCACGGGTGCTTCGATATCACTAATGACATTTGCTTCTTGTTTTCAGATCCCATAATCCCACAAAAGTGCAGCATATCTTGTAGGAGTGCGTTGGGGTCGAACTCAGACGCAATAACTTTGTGACCATAAGAAAGACACTCTGCATACATAACCATAAACACACCACGGTCCCTACAAAAAAAAATAAATTTGATTAAATGGTGAAATATATTTGTACAAAGCAGTTTTGGTAAACTACCACTTCTTAATCTGTAAACAAAATTTAATCAAACAAAACAAACATATAACATGCATATATATTTCAGATGATTAAAATGCATATGTATTTTGATCAACTCATAAATGCAACCAACACTGAAAAATACATATTAAATGTACTAAAAATACATATAAACAATAGACTGTTATGGTATTTGAACTAAAATAACATGCATATGTATTTTAACATTGTAAAACATACAACAAACACCGAAAAAATATAAATACTCAATATGCATATCAACTACACTAAAAAAACATATATGTCAAAATTATTCAACTATACTAAAAATACAATTCAACTATACTAAAAATACATATCACCTATACTAGAAAAATATATATCCAAAATATTATTAATGAATAGTTAATTTCAACAATATATTTTCACATAATCCCTAAATATCATCATAACAGAAAATACATAATTACTTGGAAACTAAAAAAAAATACATTTAAAAACAAAAAAATACCTCTTCCTCACTTTCTTCTTCAGATTCATCATAAGATTTCTCAACCTTGTCTTCAATTTCTTTAGATTTCCTTTTCTTCTCGAGTTGTTTTTTAGTTTTTTGTTCCTTTGGAGAAGGAGTTTTCTTCAACCCTTTTTTTTTTTAATTTCCGTCATCTTCACTTCGTCGATACAAAACTTCGACCTAATATCTTTCGATATACCAGATTTCCTCAACTGTAAAGGATTTGAAACAACAGTTACTAAATCTTCTTGAGTTAACTCAAGACTAAATGATGGTGCATCATACACTTATTTCATATTCCTTGTACCACTGTTTATAGGTGTTTTTGTAGTGTGTTCATCCATTAAAACACAAAACCCTTAAAAAATAATTTTCTGATGAATTAGAGTAGGCAAAAAAAATAAAATCGCTCACATGCAAAATACGATTCCTAATTACCTGAAATATAGGAAGTAAATCCTTATCACAGATCGTGCAAGAATCGTGCAAAATGTAATAAGATTGAGGAGAGAGTGATGATTAATGACGGAAAAGTAGGAAAAAAAATTTAAGTAAGGAAAGATAATGAAGGAGGAGTGAAAAGGGAGATTGTCTCAAGTAAAAAATTTTAAGCGGCAAAAAAATAGGGACCACTTAAAATAATGTCATATGTTATAGAATGTAATTAGAGAAAAGTGTTGCTATTTTTTGTAATTAAGTACTTAAGTATGTTAACATATGTATTTTTACCTTTAAATAACAATAACACCAACATCAGCCTACTCCCCCTTAAAACAGGCCTAATAACAATATCAAACAACATTAGCGGACCTTTTCTCGCACCTAAAATTTGGCCAGTCGTTAACAACTCCAGCGGCCCAACAACTCTCACCAGTTAACACCCGACCCAACATCAAAACTACATCCATATCCGACGCACACCCCTATTCTTCTTTCCACCTAACAACAAAACAACGATAATACACAAAAAACAACAAACGTTGTATCAATTTCAACAATGAAAAACGACGACAACAACAATCCAAAAACCACGTATAATCAACAACAATCACACCAGCGATTTCATAGAGCAACAACAACAACGTACAATCTCAATGCTGTAACGACAAAGCAACAACAACGACGGTCAACCAATGGCAAAACCTAAAATCACCCCTATTTATCATTTTGCCCTTATGGTTCACCAATTCATGGTCAAAAGGTAGAAGGCTTTCACAATTTTCAGCCGAAAAATTAATTTACCCATTTGACCAACTTAGCCAACATCCCTTTTCAAAGCCAAACGTCTCTTTTTCTCCATCTCTCTACTGATTCTTGAGTACACAGGCCATTAATGGCCTTTGTCTCACTATGGATAATCAAAATTTTTAGGAATGAATTTGAAATTTTAGGTTTGAATTCCACTCTTTCAAAACCCTAGCTTCCCCTATAAATAGAGAGCAAGGGACAAGGATGAGAGAAGGTTTTTCTTGGGAAAAAATTGAGGTTCTGGAGGTGCGCACCTATAACCTTACATAAACAAGAGATCTTCGGAGCATTATAAAAAACCCATCAAAAATCACTGGAATCCTAATGGCAACTAGAAATTGTGGTGGGATTTGTTCGGAAGAGTTTTGAAGTTCCCGTTCCTGCTCCAAAAAAGGTGCAAACTCCGCCTTTTCGACACTATTTTTGTTAAGACCATTGTTCCATTATACTGTCTTTTGGTTGTTGTTGGATGTAAAGGTATTAAGGTGTTTATATGTGTTTGAGGTTGGAAAGCTTTAGGCTTTAGGGGGCTTGTTCTGTTAAAAAAATATGTTCTGAAGTTTAGCAACTTGCGATGTCTGCCTGTTGAACGTTTGAATGAACAGATGTTATCCTAGTGTTTATGTGATTACAATGCAAACTGTTCCATTATGCCTTATTGGAATTAATGTAAAACCAAGGACTGCAAAATCAAAGACTCCTCGACGACCTTCTTGCTCCTTTTTTGTTTTGACTTAGTACGTTAATCTATGTGTTTGGACTCGACTGGCATGTTCTTTCTTAATGTTTATTTGATAGGAGGGAGTCGCAGGATGATAGCTTGTTTTGTCTAAGTATTAAATAAAGATCGAATCTTGATCCATTATTAGTAACTTGTGATGTCTCGTGCTAGGAGATTTTCTTTTCGTCTTCTTT
>NC_061112.1:82819272-82893258 GCF_002878395.1 Capsicum annuum
CCACCATCCACGCTATTGTAGTGCCTGCCTCTTACCATACTTCCCCATAAAATCTAAAAATTTACCAGTATGAGGAGATGGGTAAGAAGAGTAAGGGGCCTGAAGACAAATATGCTAGGGAGATACTGTTGATAAAGGAAGAGATCGCCAGGATAAAGAAAACACATGGTTCGCCCAATACTGTAGGGTTCAGTTATGATGACCTTTGTATTCGCCCTGACTTGAACCTTTCTAAAGGATTTAATATCCTTAAGTTGAGATATTCAATGGTACTGGGAACCCTACGACCCACTTGAGAGGATATTATGACCAAATTGTAGGTGCCGGTAGAAATGAGGCATTGCTGATGAGGCTCTTCAGTCGAAGCCTGGGTGGAGAAGCATTAGAATGATTTGCCTCATAGGAACTGAAGAAGTGGCCTGAATAGAGTACTTTAGCCAAGGATTTTGTTGAAAGATTTACCTATAATGTAGAGATGATTCCTGATCTATATTATGTGAACCGTATCAAGCAAAAGTCTAATGAATTCTTTCGTGAATATACCTATCATTAGTGGAAAGAGGCAGCAAAGGTACGACCTCTTTTGACAAAAGAATAAATAGTTGTTATGTTTACCCAAGCTCAGGAGGGAGATTTTTATGACAAAATGATATCAGTAGTTCCTGCTACCTTTGCTGACTTAGTTAAGATTGGTGAAACAGTTGAAGAAGGACTCAGGACAAAAAAAAATCAAGAAACTAATATTCTGGAAAGTTCTAAACTTTTTATAATTGATAAAATAATACTTTCTTAGAATGTTTCAAAGGTGTTATTTATAACAAAATGACCATATTTATGACAATAATAATAAATAATTATATAATTCTCAGTTTCCCTAAAAAGCCAACTTATTTCCTCTTTAAACCCAAAAGTGCAATCTAGTTTAGATAGGTTTCTTTTTAATTTAAGTAAATAGTCTATAATTTCTCTAGAAGTAATTACGAATTAAGTGGAAGTTTTCCAACTAGCATATTCCTTGATTGTTTTTCTTAAATTCTAGCTTCCTCGTGATTAAGTGGAATATTTTCTCAAGCAAGATATTCCGTAATGTTTCTCAATCTAAATGAAATATTTCATAATTTTTCTCAATATTGAATTAAGTAGAATATATTTTAGTTTTTTCCCTAATTCAAGTAGGCTATTGAACAAACAAATGCCATTTTTAGATATGTGGATAAATAATCTTAATATTAAAAAATCAACCTTTACAAAGTTAGTCACTCCTTTTAAATTAGTCAGAAAATAATCTTTTGGTGAAGTGTTTTAAAACGGATGCTCCTAAGTGTCATTAAAACCTTCTTAGGGCGTTAATTGATGAATTCTTACTCAGTTTCTCTATTTTTCAAAGATTTATTTCTATTTTTGAATCTTTGAAATCTCTATAAGTTTTTTCTTGATATTCTAGATAAAAAAACAATCAAGTCGCGACTCTATAAATTTTTCAAAAATTATTTCAAAACTTTCTTAAATCTTTCGAAATATTTAAAAGGGTCTAACCCATTTCTTTTAAATAAAATTCGGAAAAGGATAAAACATCGGGAACTCAGTTTAACCTTAGCATGGCTTTCCACCCCAGACTGATGGTCAGTAGGAGTAAACTATTTAGATTTTGGAGGATATGCTCCATGCATATGTAATGGACTTCGGAGGTCAGTGGGAGCAACATTTGGCTTTAGTGTATTTTGCTTATAGTAATGCTACCATTTGAGTATTGAGATGGACCCTTTTGAGGCATTGTATGGTAGACATTGTAGATCTCTTATTTATTGGTTTGAGACCCAGAGGTAAGACCTTATGGTAGCGACTTGCTTCGCATCTCTGGATAGAGTTTGGGTGATTTAGGATAGGCTTCAAACAACCCAGAATAGGCAAAAGAGTTATGCAAATCATAGGCTTCATGTCTTAAAGTTTAGGATTGGTAATTGAGTCTTAATTTTTATGTCTCCCATGAAGGGAGTGATGAGGTTTGGGAAGAAGGTCAAGCTCAGTTTGAGGTACATTGGACGATTTAAGATTCTTCGCACTTTTAGAAAGGTTTCTTATGAGTTTGCCTTACATCCAGACTTTTCAGCCATTCATCCAATTCTTATGTATCTATTGTTTAGCGCTATATTTCAGATGAGTGTTACGTGGTTCATTGGGACTCGGTTCAGTTAGATGAGAGTTTGACTTTTGTTGAGTAGACAATATCTATTTTAGTCGTAAATGTTAGACGATTGCGTGCTAGAGATATTCATGTGGCTAAGGTTCAGTAGAGACACAATCCTGTTAAGGAGACTACTTGGGATTTTGAGTTCAACATGTATAGTAGTTACCCTCATCTTCTTACCAATTCAGGTATTTCTTTGCCTTTTTAGTTTGAGGATGAACTAGAGTTTTCATGGTTGATGTTGTAATGATCTGAATTTGTGAGTTTCTATTTTTTTGTGTTTTCACTATTTTGTTTTTTCCTATAGTTGCTACATGTTATTTTTGGAGTTTAGGAATGGTTGGCACGATTCTTGTTGCAATCAGGAATGTATTGTGCGAGGTTGTGATTTATAGAAACTTGTGAAGCTATATAGTTGACTTCGATAAACATTCGTTTATTGAGTGCCAGATGACAATTTATACTGTGCCAACAGATCCAGAATATTGAATTTGGGTTGATAGAGGGGTTGATTTGATTTTGGGACCCTTATATCTCATTCGACGCTTTGTTTGAAAAATAGTACAAAAGGGTCCGAGGATTAATTTTGTGAAAACAACCATTTTTTTAAAAAAATTCGACATTGCCATTGAGTTTTAAACGCCGAAACTAACCTAGTAGAAATATTTCATTTTCATTAACAAAATTTCGAATGAATCCAGAGGGGTTGACCAAAAACTTTGCAATTTAGCAAAGTTTGTTGGTGCAACCACTTTATTGGCGAAAATACCACTTTAGCATTGGCAGCTTAAGCGGCAAAGCCTCGCTTTAGCGATCATGCATAAATCGTCGCCTACTGCTAAAGCGTGCACTTTTCCACTTTAATGGAAGGGGACCGCTTTAGTGATTCTAACCACGTAGGTCAGACCGCTTTAGCAGTCATTTAACTACTTAAACGGCCAAAGCTGGGTTGATATAAAAGCTCATATTCATGTTTTCCCTTTATTTTTGGACCTTTAAGCTTCAGGTTTAGGCAATTCTTGAGGATTTCTTTCCATTTAGGTTTGGGTAAGCTCTAAAACCTTGTTTCCATTAATTTTCATCGATTATATCATTAAAAACAACTTTATTATGATTTCAAAATGGAATATGGGGGGACTTACTGATAAAATTTAAAAAGATTTTTTATTGATTTGGACCTCAGTTTTAATCCGTTTTTGCATGGCATTTCTCTTGTAGAATCCTCTAACGATGGTAAATGTATTTTTAGAATAAATATTCAATTTTATCCATTTTATTTTTAGACTCATTTTTTGAATCCGTTTTGGTTCAACCCAAATATGGGCAATATGGGTATTTTATCCTTCTTTTAACTCGTAGATGCTATATTTGAATGTTGTTGTTGATTTTGAGGCCATTTCTAAAGGAAAGGCTCTGTATTAGAGCACTGTAGATCAGGATTTCATCATTTTGAGGTAGGTTATGGCTTAACTTATTTCAGATTGAGATGGGTAATTAATAAATAAGTAATGCATGCTATGCTTGAGAAATTTTATTAAATTTAAATCCTTACAAAATTTGAATTATATTAAAATCTAAAATATATTAGTACAAATAAATATGATCGATTAATTATTTAAACTCAAATAAATATGAATTTAATTAAAGCTCAATTTTTGGGCTATTACATTGACTTGGGCTATAAATGATGAACTCATTTTGCTAAGACCAAAATGTCATCATATTCTAGGAGCCTAATTGAGCGCCATGTGTCAAATAATGTGGCATACCAAGTCAATTGAATGAGATAATAAAATCATGCCACATATGAAAATGATATAAAAGGCCTAGTGAATCAAAAGCCATAAAAATGTCTCGTGTCACTTTTCGATTGGTAAAAACAAGTTCATCTGATTGGTCAAAATAAGTCCACCTTTACCATGACTCTTTCCTTCCTACAACTATAAATGGGGATCTCATAATTTAGAAAAGACCAACAATTCTAATAAGAAGCAAGAGAGAGCTCGTAGATCAAACACTATAGATTTCTCTACAAATTCAAGCATCCAAGATCCAGTTCATCAAAAATGAAGATTAAGACCACAAGATTTAAGAACAAGCCCAAAAACCTTTAATCAAGTATAAAGTCAAGATCAAAACTATCAAATTCACAAATAAATCAATAAAACGATTATTGCAATATTTTTTCTTGTCTTGATTAATTATTTTCTCACCTTAAACTTTATTGTCTAACAAAATCTGGCATGCCCAGTGAGATAATATTTACCTCTTATCTCAAGTTTCACAACATCAAAGTTCAAGAATGCTGAAATAACCTTCAAAAAGGTCAATTCTCAATCAACTGCCTCCAAGGTTGATTACCAAATTCTTTGCTGAAGTAGAAAACATCATTGATGTTACTTTTGGAAACTTTGGAGCTGTCACAAGGAGCAAAGCCAACATGTTTGGACAACAGACATGCCAAATGTCATCTGCACCAACTTCGATTTTTAGATCTGCAACCCCAAAATGAGTGAGGGACCATGCAAGTGCTTCATAAGAAGGAAACAATGTGTCAGGGACATTTAAGAATACTCTAGCACTACTTGAGTGCTCTGGTTAAAAAAACTCTAATACAAAGCACAATAGTTGTTCCACTAATGTGTCATCTCTACTTACATTGTGTAAGTTGAGTACTTTGAAGATCAGCTTATGTGAAAAGCTGTGTTATTCTCTAACATCTCCAATGATCATGCATGCAATGTTAACTAATGCCTCATCTATGGAGGAGCAACTTGCAAACATAGCAAAGGTAATTGATGATTTGACCAAATATGTGCAAAATCAAGATGTTCAAATTGATTAGTTGGTGGATAGGATGGATGACTTAATAGATGAAGATTCTAGCCATGCACCTGAGAAAGCTTCAGAAGTGCATGATCCTAATTGATCAATTGAGAGAGTTCATTGAAGAGGCCCTAAAAAATAAGTACGATGTTGCCACCAATTCTTCCATATGTGAAGCCCTACACAGTAAGGATTGATAGCTTTAAAATGTCTGTCAGCTATAAACCCTCTAAATTTCAATAGTTTAAGGGAAAAGAGAATCCAAAGTAATATGTCACACACTTTTTTGAGACATGTAATAATGCTTGACTATCTTGTCAAAAAAATTTTCCAACCCTAAAGTGAAACGCCTTCGGTTGGTGCACGAACCTTGAGACTAATTCCATATTTAGTTGGAGAAACTGGGGAATGAATTCCCAAATTTATTCTATAGCACAATGCATATAGTGAACATGGTAGAGCTCACAAATACTTATCAAGAAAAGGATGATCCAGTCATCGACTTCATTAATCGATGGATAAATGTGAGCCTAAACTACATATATAGGCTTAATACAACTTTTGCAATAGATGTGTGCATCCCAGAAATGCACTGGGAGCTTCTCTATATCTTGAAAGGTATTAAGATAAAGTCCTTTGAAGAGTTAGCTATCCGTGCTCACGATATAGAGTTGAACATGTCTTCTGTCAGTAAAAGAGTAGCGCCTATCTATGTCCCTCGAAAGGAAAAGAATAAGTAGGAACCTAGAAGATAGAGCAAGTTTGTAATGCCCATATATGACCCTTAAAAGGGAAAGAATAAGTTGGATCCTAGAATATGGAGCAACTTTGTCCCAGAAAATGACAACAAAGAATCTATGAATGTCGGTGTTGTTGCGCCCAATTTTTTTTATGAAAAATAAAATTCGACGTGACAACTCTTTTTAGGATATTTAAGAGTGAAGAGTCGCTACCTAACAAATTAAGGTGCGTTCGGGCACCATTCTTGGCTAATTACTAGACCAGTTAATTAGTCTACAGCACCAAAAATCAGATAAGAGTTCAAGTAACCTCGAAAGGAAGGTATTAGGCACCTTTTGAGGTACACAAATATAGTTCCCAGCCGAATTCATATATTATGTAGGGATTCTATGTGATCAACAAAGGTCGATTATTTTTATTAACTTAATAATAACTAAGTGATGAAAATAATGAAGAAAACCTTCAACCAGTGTATATATCATACAAAGAATATAAAAATACAAGAGATATGAGACTGACCTTTTGCGATATGCAAATAATAAATGAAAATGCCATAATTCTTATAACCTTCATCTTTCTCAAATTACAAACTCGCGAGTTCCTTTGATTTTTAGCGTAAGAACAAAATTAGAGGATGATAAACTATAAATTGAACTTACATCAAAGTAAGGATAGACTAAAAATAATGTAAAACTAGTTATAGTAATATGTGTGTCACCTTAATTTTAGTGACAAATTAATGTAAGGGATTAATAAAAGTAAATAAGTAATTCAATAACGTATACATAAAATGAAAAGATAAGAGAGAATATTAGTGAGATCAGGGAACAACAAGGCCAAAATAAGCCCGATGTGATGTTACTTCCTTTGTTATATTTTTATGTCGAATCCCTTAATTATCTTAAGACAAGGCGAATGAAATTCTTAAATAAGCTTATTTAAGAGTACTAAATAAAATATTTTAGCATTTAAAAGTCATGTAAAACAAGAAATATGTAGCTATAATATAAAAATTATATCAAAGCGTGTTGCTATAGTAGTAAATTTGTCAAGTCTTTGAGAGGTTTAAAATAATGACATAGGAAATAAGAAAAGAAGGGAGTAATGATGTGCTTTATATTTGAATAAATCTATATGTGCTTCATATGAGAAGTGATACAAGAATGAAGAGCACAAAAGAGTACAAGGTATTGTCAAAGGTTCAAGTTTCGGATTGAAGACCTTTTGGAGCCTCTTCAAGCCTTGTTCATGCAAATGGGATCTTATGAGAGCATGATACCTTCAACCAAGGGAGTGTACTTGCTAAAACGTGAAGAAGGGCTTTGAATACACCCCAAGGAAGCCTTGAATACACTCCAAAGGTGCCTCAACTTAGGGATATTATGGTCTTTTGAGACTCCCTTTTTACACTCCAAAGTAGCACTCTTCATTAAGGGTATTTTAGATATTTTCTTGTAGTAATATAAATAGATCTTTTGCTTTCATTTTTCATTAGTTTTGATGAATTGATCGAGTGAAACTCAAATTGTATTTTCTTCCCTTAGTGTAGGGCTTGAAAAAGCCATTGTAGTGTAGGTATTGGAAAAGACATTGAAACTAGGGTCATCATTGAGTGTGGAATAACTCTTGTTGATATTTGGGCAAGAAAGGTTGGGTGCTTGAGGAGTTGATCCCTTTGTGCCCACCTAAGAATGAACTGTTATCCTTCAATGGTGAGGTATTTTTAATTGTTTAATATACACTTAGTTGCTAATCTTTAGAGTTGGTGTATGTTTCATTACTATCTTTCATTTAATGTAATTTTCTTCTTGTCTCTATTTCATCTTCTCTTTCTTTAGTTGCTGATTTTTGTGTCTCAAGTTCTTAAATTCGGTTATTAGCTTGTTTTAGCTATCATTTGGTATCAAGATCCATGTATTAGAGTTGTTCCCACAACTCTAAGTCTTGGATCTAAGAAAATCTCAACAAAAAAGAGTGTAGAAAATCGAAAATCTCACAAAAAAAATTATAAACCCATTTTTGTGTTTTGGTATATTTTTAAATCTTAGATATACATGTTTTTGTGTTGTTTTGTTGGTTTCAAGTGCTAGATTATTGTTCCCTAGCACCTAGGGAGTCTAGATCTACACTTGGAACAAGATTTGGTTGTTTTTGAGCTAGATCTACCATTGTTGTGACTTGTTTGAAGCTTTTTAAGGTGAGATCTCGTGGTAGATACATTTTTTGTAGCATTTTGTGGTTGATTTTGAGTTGGTTATGCTTGTCTTGGCAAAAGGAACCTAGATCTAAAAGAAAATTTGTATTTGGGGTTCATTTGCCTAGTGGTCAAACCGTGGTCAACTCTTGAATATTCATCTTGTTCATCCACCATCTTCAAATCTTGTTGAAGAAGAATATTCAAGTAGCTTGTTTGATCAAAAAAGAGAAAACAAAAAAAATGTACTAAGTGTTTGCACAAGAATATCCCCTAGCATATTCTAAGTCTTCCAAAAAGGAAGAGGGGACAAGGGGACAAGCAAGTTCAATTGAAAGTACAGTTGAGGGGATAAATCCATTTTGAATTCATTTGAAGCTCCAAAAGGGCTTCAAACCTTCAATTTTTCCCTCCCAAACAAAATTTCTTCTTCTCTTAAGTGTGTTTGGCCGAAATAAGAGATTTGGGGACATGAAAAATTTGAAAAGTGACGTCCAACCACAAGCTGCCCGGTCATCAATTTATAAAAAACCAAATTGAATCCTAAAATTAGATTTCTAAGTTTCAATTTATTGTTTCTAGTTTCTTTTATGTTTATTCTATCACTAATTAGCAAACTAGTAAGTACCTACTAGGTTGGTAATTAGTCTTGAGTCTGTTTGTTTGTGTCTTTGCTTTTTGTGTGCTTTTCTTGTTCTTAAGTCATAGTAATTTGTAGGTTCAAGTCTGCACATTATTTTTATTTGAGTCACATCAAACAAAAATCGATTGCGGACCAAAGTAGATTCATCACTCATTCACTAGCCAAGTACATTCCAAGATTTCAATACTTGTGAGACCAAGTGTTAGGTAAGAATCGAGTGTGAGAGTGATGAGGCTCTTTTTGAACTAACTTGTTTATTCATTTTGTAGGTTTTCTCTTTGCTGTTTTTTCCTTTTTGTTAGGTACAATTGTAATGGAATCCGAAGGTACCACATCCCAACCTTTGGGAAATGATGCTTTGAGAGTCTTATTAGCTCGGATTGATGCATTTGTCCGAGATATGAAGAGTGATACGGATGCTATTAGGAGAGACATGAAGGGTGAAATGACATCTTTAAAGGATGGTGTGACTAGAATGAAATCGGGGGTTGATAGACTATGTCCACCAAACCCTCCACAATCGAGCCAAGTCTAACAAAAGGGAATTGGTACTCAAATGCTACCCCAAAATTTGAGCAACCAAATCCAAACCCAATTGACCAAAGGCCTTATCCTCCACAAGACCCAATTTCTCAAATCCAAGTACCAAATAACCAAAGACCTTATCCTTTTCACCCAATGCCACAAAATCGAAATCTCCCCATCTAAGTAGAAGAAGAGGAAGAGTTAGAACCCAAAGGGAGTGAGTCCGAGCTTCAAGGTGGAGAGAAAATGGATGGTGAGGTATAAGAAAAATTAAAATAAAAGAGGGAAAAGGAAAGGGAAGTCATGATTAGTGAGGTTGGAAAGGAAAAAAATTGCTTGATTGTGGATCTTGTCCACAAAGAACCCTTGTTACTTCCTACCCAAAAGCTAGCATTTTTCCTAGCTTTGATTCTTCTTATATTCAAGTAATATATGAAATGAAAATCAAGAGGGATCGAAAAGTAGTTCCACATGAATGAATAAGAAATGAACTAGAGACTCCCTTGACCAAAAGCGCCAAAAAATTGGACTTCCCAAGCCTTACCCGAGGTGACGTTGTTACTCTCAACACTTCTTTGAACTCAAAATGTTGTGATTTAGTGTCTAGCAAAGTGGTTTTGGGTTTGCAAGTGCATACCTCTTTCCTTAGTAACTCTTTTGTTGTGAATAATGATCAACTTTCTCTTAAAACTAGTTCACTACTTGAGAATGAGAATGATATGTTTGAGAATTTCTAAGTTAGTGATGATGGTTGTATTGATGATCTTGGTATTGAACATGGTCCTTTGAACTTCTGTAATGAAATCCATGATATTAGTCTTGTTCATAGTGGCCTTGTGTATGTTAAAGTTGTATGTAATACCTTGAATGATTGTGAGCAAAAAGGGTAGAGAAATGTGAGTATAACCTTGGCCTAGATCCTTGGCTACTTTTTTCATTTGATCCTGGTGCCCTTTTTAGTGACTTGATTCTGATTTGGAACCCCTTTCTCAAAGCTGGTTTCATATATGTGGACCCTAGGGAAAATGTGTCATTGCCTCTTTGGGATATTACTTATACATGTGAATCCTTATTTGACATACTTGTGCTTAAGTTTCTTGAATCTCAACTTATGGATGCCAAGTTTATGTTTCATTTGAAAGAATGAAGTCGTATGAGTTTAAATGACTTGATTCCATTCTTATGTGCTAAGTCTTTTGAATCCATTGGCTTTCTTATAGATGATAGCACCTTGGATGATTTCTTTACACTTGATGCCTTCCTATACTACCTCTTTGTTTATGATGATATCCATGCTAGTCTTGGATTTATTTTATGTAGGGATAAGACATTTGTTTATTGGTCCACTTAGAGTTAAAATGCTATAAGGTTTTATGGACCTTTGTAGTTGCCTTATCTCTTGATGTTTGCCTTAGCCGTGTCCTTTGTCATTCTTGTGGTAGGTGTTTCATGATCATAACAAAGGATAGTTGGTTGTATTCCAAAAGTGTACCCCCTTGGAATGATTACATAACTTGTGGTACTAATGCTAACCCTCTTACCATGAGGATTGTGTGCTTGTTTTCTTCTCTCTTTGGTATTGCTAGATGTGAATTTGAGGACGAATTCTTTTCAAGATGGAGAGGATGATACAAGCATAAAGAGCACAAAAGATTACAAGGTATTGTCAAAGGTTCAAGTTTCGGATTGAAGACCTTTTGGACCCTTTTCAAGCCTTGTTCATGCAAATGGGAGCTTATGAGAGCATGATGGCTTCAACCTATTTGCTAAAATATGAAGAAGATCTTTGAATACACTCCAAGGAATCCTTGAATACACTCCAAAGGCGCCTCAACTTAGGGATATTATGGTCTTTTGAGACTCCCTTTTTACACTCCAAAGTAGCACTCTTCATTAAGGGTATTTTAGATATTTTCTTATAGTAATATAAATAGATCTTTTGCTTTCATTTTTCATTAGTTTTGATGAATTGATTGAGTGAAACTCAAATTGTATTTTCTTCCCTTAGTGTAGGGCTTGAAAAAGCCATTGTAGTGTAGGTATTGGAAAAGACATTGAAACTAGGGTCATCATTGAGTGTGGAATAACTCTTGTTGATAATTGGGCAAGAAAGGTTGGGTGCTTGAGGAGTTGATCCCTTTGTGCCCACCTAAGAATGAAGTGTTATCCTTCAATAGTGAGGTATTTTTAATTGTTTAATATACACTTAGTTGCTAATCTTTAGAGTTGGTGTATTTTTCATTACTATCTTTCATTTAATGTAATTTTCTTCTTGTCTCTATTTCATCTTCTCTTTCTTTAGTTGCTGATTTTTGTGTCTCAAGTTCTTAAATTCCGTTATTAGCTTGTTTTAGCTATCAAGAAGTCAGCTATTGCTTGTCTTTTTATCATCATTTCCCAAACATACATGATCCCCGATCGGGTGACTACTCCATTTGAGCTCCTCTTTATAAGTTGATTCCTTCTTTCCCGTGGTTGAACTCCAAGTGATGTCATTCAGTTGTAGTGCACATGTAAAAATATTGACAGATAGTGAGAATATGTCTATTCTTAATGTTTAACTAATCAATAGAAAAAATTAAAAGAATAAAATACTAATAGTTCTTGAACGAATTAAGCACATAAGATGTAAAGGGCTTAAGAAGGAGTTTTTCACTCTTTCCCTTTTTACGGAATTTGAAAAAAAAGATTTTACTCTTTCACATATGGAAACTGAAATAATAGGCTTAAAATATTTCAGTTAATTAATAAAAAGTAAATAAATTCACGCCATGTCCAAACAGTCTATGACGCGATGAATATATTAAAACCTTAACTAAAACACAAGCACAAGCATTGAGAGCAAATTCATAGAGAACAAACATATATTGAGAGCAAAATGACATAGATACACATACACAGCTATGGAATTACTTAATTTTTTGTTTTATCAATGATCCAAGTCATTGTATTATTAAATTGTATTGCATAAATAAAAGATCCAAGTACTCAAATGATGTTCCATTATCCAGTAGCAAGTTAAAACTTACTAATAAAAACTAATAGTCCATTTTAAATATAACTAAATTCAAACACTCAATTAACATTGTTTCATGTCTTTTAATCACAAATCAAATGGGAAACCTCTACTGGAGTATAATGATGGTAAGACATGCATTAAACATCCAAAATAGAGATACAAAATTGTACTAATAATCTAACTATAAATTAGAGTTTCTTTCTAAACTAGCTAAACAAACAAATCAAATAGTGAACAACGATAATCACTAACAAATCATACAAATTTGAAACTCAAAGAGAAAATAGAGAACCAAACCAACATATCTGTACCGATGAGAAAACAAAATTTGAAAAATATTACCTTTGATCTCAAGCAACAACTTTTCAACATTGAAATAAGTGAAAGAAACTCGAGCTCGAGATTATTACAGCAAACTACGAGCAATGTCTAGTCAGAAAGTAAAATCAACAAGTGGTAGAACCTCATCTCCATTTTAAATAGAACAAAAAACATGTGTGATTGGGTGTTTTGACGATGATGGTTTGGTGCTCCCGACATGAACTCTACTCCCTATATTTCCGATGCACGTGTATATAGGTGATGTGCGCATTGTGATTGTCTAAGTCCCTATACTTCTGATGCGCGTGTATGTAAGTGATGTGCGCATTGTGATTGTCTAAATGTGTCCTAATATTTTTTATTTTTTCTTCCTCCGTCCCTTTGCTAAAACCTTGATCGAAAATTTTGCCTCCTTGACTCTTTTATGATTGAAATGGAGGAGGTATAGTAATGGTGAAGAAGATAAGCCCACAACACATACTCCATGGAATAGCATCGTATTCAGTGGCATATATATATAGAAGAAGAAGGAAATGAACGTTGGTGGGAGATAAGCCACAGATGAAAAACATTATTCTCTCTAGCAAAAGTCATTTTTTACATGATAAGAAATAAAAGAAAAGAATTACTTTTGGAGAAAAGTAATATCCATCCAAGTGAAAAATATTTTTGAATTTGTAGGAGAATTTTATGGATATGGAGAGAGTAAAATAAAATAGATAAGATTGATTTGAAATGATTTTGAGAATAAAATATTCTTCAAAAGAAAGGAAAGATAGTGAGGAGAATTTTATGGATATGGGAAGATTTGAATAAATTTTAATCTGAACTTGTTTAGGACTAAATAAATTTCTTTAAAAATAATAAATAAAATAGATAAATACTAAATTACTCTGTGAAGAAAAATAATACTAGACTATTGAATCGACCAGTGTATTTATAGTAACAGCAATAACAACAACAACAAAAATACCACCACCACCACCAACAACAACAACGACAACAACAACAACAACAACAACAATAATAATAATAATAGACAATATGTTTGTAAATTATGAGTGTGCAAATTTGCGAAAATAATTTAATAAATAGTATATTTAAATTAAGAATAAAATAAAAAATTACTTGATGAAATAATCTGCATATTTAGAAATTATGAATGTGACACGTCAGTAGTTATTTGATACCAAATAATGCATAAAAGTATTAATATTTAAAATAAATAATTTTGATAAAAAAAAATCTTAAAAGGAGCATCGGGAGGTCAAAACTGTGTGTCAACAGATATGTCTCCCATAATTTCACCTCAAAGGTGAGCAAGAAGCAAAGCGTGAAGACCACTTCTCGAACACGTCTAAATCAGAAATTGACTTTAAAGGAGATGCAAGAAAAGGAATACCCTTTTCTTGATTCTGATGTTGCTGAAATTTTCAATGAATTTTTTTAGAATAAGCTCATTGATTTACCAGATATGAAGCGTCCTAATAAAGCTAGAATGACTGATGACCCAAACTATTTCAAGCATCATAGGCTTGTGGGTCACCTTCTGGAGAAATGTTTTATCTTCAAGGAAAAAATTCCTGCAACTGGCAAATGAGAAGAATATCTTCTTTGATAATGTGAAGGCCGATTCTTATCGAATTTCGATCACTTTTGGCTTGCTTGATCTGATCTAATTACGCTTTGAGGAGCATAAAGAAGAACTATTAGAGTATGAAAAGTCTCTGTTAATGAAGGTGACGATGAAGGCTGGATTCTAGTGACTAGGCGGAGATGCAATGAGATGAGTCTATGATAAGAGTCATCCAAGCAGCCACTTAAAAGAAGGATGGTGAAGAAAACAAAGAAGAATAAGTTAGTTGAGTATTTGAAGAGGGCGAGGGTGGTGGAGCATCACCACCAAAAACCACCATCCTGTAACTTTGGAAGAATCCTTGCCAAGTTAGTTTTGTGCAAAGGCTGCTTAAGTCAACCTTGAGACATCTTTCTTTAATACTGGCAAAGAAGGAGCAAAGGGTGAAAACATACCCATGAAAGTTCCTTTATCTTCTGAAAAGCCCACTAAGCCTCTTAGCCAAGAAGCACATATATGTGATATAAATATTGTATTTGCAAATAATGATCTTCTTTTTGGTGAAACCATATACAAATATCCCTTTAATATGGTAGGTCATATTCTAGGAAATAAAATAACTACTATCTTGATAGATGAGGGAGCTGAAATTAATATTTTGCCTATTCGCACAATGAAAGAACTTGGCCTCACAACTGGTGAAGTTACTAAAAGTCGTTTGATGATCCAAGGGTCCAACCAATGGGGTAAAGGGCCATAGGATCAATCATTTAAATATCTATATAGACTACAAAAACAACAACACTCCTAGTGTAATCCCACAAAGTGAGGTCTGGGGAGGGTAAAATATACACAGTCCATATCGCTACTTCCGAAAAAGTAGAGAGGCTATTTTTCATAGCCCCCCAGCTCAAGATAGAGATTAGTACACCAAGGTCGTAATGACTATTTGTAATTAAATATATAGATGCATATGATAGATGCTAAGAGTTAATACAAAATATTGCTAGGTAGTACATGAGAATAAAATTGTCTCATCCTCCTACTATTAATGCTTAAAGTATCTTGATGGCAGAGTGTTAAGAAAAATATTTGCTAATGATAATCCATTCACTAAAGCTACGTCACACTTCGTTGATGCAAAACTACTTGAAGAATTTTGTTATGAAGGAGAAAAGAATTAATGATGTCAAAACAACCAAGGGTGGTGAGCTTGAAGCTAAGAAGGTCAAGATAGTCATACCCTATTTCAAATAAGTGAAATATCGCGTCTTTGAAGAAGAATCCAATTGTTGTGATTCGCTACGTCTCTAAAACACCTTGGGTTTGTCACCCTTAGAAAATTTTTGGGTTCTTAAAAACATACGGCCGGTGGGTACCAATCATATACTAGGGTACGATTGGTATGGGTTAGTCATATGCTGACCAATATTAGTTGGTAGGTTGGTTGGGTTACTAGAATGGGTACGATTTATTTGGTACAAGTCATATTAGTGAATACGGATTGTTTGGTTACTTAGTCTTAGACTAAGTGACTTAGTTTGGATCTGATTACGAGTGGCTCACTATGAGCTATAAGCCAGGACACGAATCATACCATGGACTCGTATGGTGGACAATGTTCAAACTTCTTGTGATTCTATTCTACTAGGGGTACGGGTCAAGGGTACTAGTCGTATTCTTTGAGTATGACTTAGTTTGGGTAAGTCATACCTTGGATAGTGTTGGGTCCAAGGGGAGGCCAGGGGTACATGTGGCGGGTACCACTCGTATTGGAGGGTACAACTGGTATGGTTAGTCATACCCCCTGATGGGAATTTTATGTAGTTTAAGTGAGGGTAATTTAGACATTTTCCCACTTAACCTATATGAGGGTAATTTAGACATTTTCCCACTTAACCTATAAGGCCCCACAACTTTTAACATACTTGGGAGGTTATTTGCCCTAATATTTTATTCTTTAACACTTAGAAAACACTCTCTAATCCTCTCTAAAGTTCTTGGGCAAAGAAAGCTAGGGTTTCATCTTAAGGATTAATTTGGGGCTTGTGTTGGTGATTTCTCTCCATCATCTACTCAATTTAAGGCAAATACTCCTTCCCTCATTGTTAGTTCCAACTAAAGACATATTTTGTAAATTGTTTTCATGGCATAAATGTTATATGGTTTTAGGTTTTCAAATATATATTAGGGGTTTTGGTTATAACGGCTTGGTTATGGTTTTACCATGTTTAATTACATATTTAAATGTTTTAATGGTGGTTTGGATACTTGGTTGCATGGAAATGGTTAATTGATATTTTATTTTGGTTTTGGAAACACTATGCCTCCAATATTTTTGATAAAATGACTATGAGAGTGCTTTTACTATGTTGTTGGACTTTTTAACAGAACTATTGCATGGCATGGTTTGGTAATGGAACCCTAAGTGGTTTAAATAGTTTGGAATTAAATGGAATGGGTTAGTGGTCATGATTATGGTTAATTAAACTCTTTGTAAGGTACAATGGAATCCCCCAAGTAAACATAATAATGGAACACTTGTGAGGTACATAGGACTCCCTCAAGTTAACTTGGTAAATGGGTACATGGGACTCTGGTTCATGTAGCTACATGAATTGAGGCCCTTTCAGGGGGTTACACTAGACCCATATAGCCCGTGGGTTGGTAAGGATGGTTAAGCTACACATACCCAGATTAATGGTTTTAAATGCAAGCTAAACTCGATTTCCTTTACCGATATGGTTATATATATATATGGTTTGTTTGCAGATGGTTGGTTTAATTTGTTTTACTAGTTGGAATTATTTTATCCTTATCCTAATTTCATGCTAGCATTCACTCGTTAACCCATCTTCGGGTGGCTGTATCCCCACGCAATGCAGGAACCGACCATTCTACTCCTCCTGTATAGTGATCAGATTTTGGGATCAGCTTTTAGATTGAAATGGTAAGCTTCCATCTTTCTAGAAGGCTCTATTTTATGTTATGGACATTTTTATATACTTTGTTTATTTATGGATATTGGTTTTGGTTATGGTTGAGGGCATGTCACAATTGGATATTGGTTTTCTTTTGGTTAGAGAATTTTATGGAATTACTATAGGTTGGCATAGGCAAGATTAGTATTGGTTTCAGCCTTAGTATTGGCATTGGAATTGGGGATAATACCATTGGAAAAGATTTCTCACTATTTTATGTTTTTGTATTATGTTATAAACTTGGTTTGGTTATTATTTTGGTTTGAGTTATGGTTTGGTTATGGATATCAGTTGGTTTGGGATAGTTGGACTCATTTGGGTTGGTCATGATTATAGACCTATCCCAGAGTCTAGATTTTGATAATTATACGCTATCTTGTTATTTGTTCAGAATACATTTGACTCAGGGTATGCGCTGGATGGTTGGGTTGGATATTGTGGGAGGTCCCCTATCCTGGTTGGACTTAGGATGCCCATTACGACAAGGCCCCCGATCGAGTCGGGTCAAGTTGGTATCATAGCTTTAGGTTTATGTTCAATTGGGAGTCCACAAAGGCGTATGTAGTAGAGTCTCCTTTAATGGTTTGTAGCCTGCTATACTCATAAGGGGAAAGCTATAAGGCATTTAGGAATGTGTCACTTTTTTAGTATTCTATTTTCAAGATGCAAGTTTTAAGGTCTTTTATAATCCTGGTTTGTTTGCTTTTTAGATCATGCCTCGACGATATAAGAAGCAAGGTAACCCTTTTGTCCCGACTAAGGACAATGCTGAAGGGACACGTACTACTCAAGGAATCTATTCTCGGTCTAGGGGTCCAGTCCTTGATATTTCTTGAGTTCCACCGGTTGCTACTGGTCCTTTTTCTGATACGGTGCTGAATGCAGAATTTCATCAATCGATTCATACTATTGTTTAGTTGGTTGTTGTTCAGGCTGAGCGGGATGCATTTGGTGTTTCTGTTGCTGAGGCCACAAGGGTTGGATAGTTTATGCAGATGAATCCACCTACTTTTACTGGTGTGAAGGTGAAGGAGGATCCACGGAGTTTCTTGGATAAAATAGAGAAAATATTTAGGGTGATGCAGACCATAAACATGGAAGGGGTGAATTTTATAGCTGATCACCTCAAGGATATTGCGTACCAGTGGTATAAGGAGTGGGATAAGGATAGAGGTGATGTTGAGGAGTTTTCCTTATGGAAGACTTTCTCAAATGCTTTTCTAGATTGCTTATTTCCTTAGGAGATGAGGGAAGTGAAGGCAGAGAAATTCATCAATCTGAGATAAGAGAATATGTCAATCAAGGATTATTCCTTGAAATTTCATCAGCTCTTAAGGTATGCTTCAAAATTGGTGTTCGATATGAGGCGAGGATTAGAAAGTTTGCTTTTGGATTGTCTTGAGATTCGGTCCTTGAAAGCAAGACTGCATTTCTGATTAAGGATATGGATATGTCTAGGTTGGTGATTCATATACAATAGGTGGAGTAAGAAAAGAGGAATCATGCTGAATTTTGGGAAAGAAAGAGTAAAAAGTTCAAGTCTTCTGAACAAGGTTGTGGGAAACAACAAGGTAGTTGGGATGGTGGTAAGTGGCCAAAGAAGAAGTGAGGGATTTTTGGTTCATTTTCTTCTTCTAGTGATCCTTACCCAAAGCCTTTGGGTGATAGGTGTCAGAAGGTTAATGATAATTTTAGAGCACAGGGTGCCTAATCTCAGGCAAGTGGGGCATAGTCAGTTTATTTATACCCTGCTTGTTGGTTTCGTGGTCATATTCATCAAGGATTTTATGATAAAGCGATGGACAAGTGTTTTAAATACGGTCAGCCAAGCCATATGCTCAGAAACTGTTGGTAAGGGTGCTTCGGGAGTGGTCAAAGCTCTGATTGCTTTATCTTCTTCTCCTGCGCCTATTTGTGCTGCTTTGGCATCTGTTTCTGCTTCTGGTGTCTGTGTTGGCCGGAATAGGTTATATACTCTTGCTACTTAGCAGGAATCTGAGGCATCTCTTGATGTCGTGATTGATATATTACAACTCTTTTCTCAGGATGTGCATTGCTTGCTTGATCCGGGGTCCACTTTTTCTTATGTGACCCTATATATGGTTGTATATTTTGGTTAATCCTTTTTATTTTTATCCCGGTTGGTGACTCTGTTGTTGCTAAAAGGGACTATAAGGGGTGTGTGGTATCTATTGGTAATAGGAAGACTTTGGTGCATTTGTTAAGCTTTAATATGATGGATTTTGATGTTATTCTGGGGATGGATTGGTTACACACTTGTTATGTGTCCTTAGATTGCCGGACCCATTAGGTTGTCTTTAGGCTCCCTGATGAACCGGTTATTGAGTGAGAGGGTTATTCCCTAGCTCCTTGGGGGAGGTTTATTTCTTATCTTAAAGCTCAGAGGTTAATCTCTAAAGGGTGTCTTTATCATTTGATCTGAGTTAAAGATTCTAACTTGAAGATTCCTTTTTTGCATTCGGTTCCAGTGGTAATGATTTTTCTAAGTTCTTTTCGGATGATCTTCCTGGTGTTCCTCGGGATAGAAAAATTGAGTTTGGTATTGATTTAGTTCTGGACACTCGTCCAATATCTATTCTTCCTTATAGAATGGCTTCGGCTGAGTTGAGGGAACTCAAGGAGCAACTTAAGGATCGTTTGGATAAGGGGTTTATTTGTCCTAGTGTATCCCTGTGGGGTACCCTGGTATTATTGGTATTTAAGAAGGATGGTTCCCTTTAGATGTGCATCGACTACAGAGAGTTAAATAAAGTAACGGTTAAGAATAAGTATCCTCTTCCGAGAATAAATGACTGGTTTGATCAGTTACAAGGTACCAAGTTTTTTTCTAAGGTAGATTTTTGGTCTGGGTACCATCAACTTAAGATTAGCGCGGATGATATCTCTAAGATGACTTTCTGAACTTGGTATGGGCACTTTGTGTTCTTGGTGATGTTATTTGGGTTGACTAATGCCCCGACGACCTTTATAGATCTAATGAATAGGGTTTTCACATAGTTTCTGGATCTTTTTGTCAATGTGTTCATTGATGACATCCTGGTGTATTCTAAGAGTGAGGTGGATTATGTTAATCACCTCCGTGTGGTGTAATAGACATTAAAGGTACAACAGTAGTATGCCAAGTTCTCTAAGTGTGAGTTTTGATTGAATGCTGTGACTTTTCTTGGTCATATTATTTCTAGCGAGGGGATTATGGTGGATCCTCAAAAAGTGTTTATGGTTAAAAGGTGGCCTAGACCCACGACTCCAATCGACATTTGAAACTTCTTGGGTTTGGCAGGGTATTATAGGAGGTTTGTAGAGGGGTTTTCTTCTTTAACTGCCCCATTAACTAAGTTGTCTCAAAAGAAGGAAAAGTTTTCTTGGTCGAAGGCGTATGAAGGGAGTTTCAAGAAGCTTAAGGATAAGCTGACTTTAGCTCTGATTTTGACATTGTCGGAAGGTAATTAGGGATTTGTGGTTTATTGTGATGCATCTCCGGTGGGACTTGGTTGTGTTTTGATGCAACATGGGAAGGTTATTGCCTATGCTTTTAGGCAGTTGAAGGTGAATGAGAAGAATTATTCTACTCATGATTTGAAGTTTTTAGCAGTGGTTTTTGCTTTGAAAATATGGCAGCATTATTTGTATGGATTGTACGTGGACATCTTTTCTGATCATAAGAGTCTACAATATGTGTTCACTTAGAAGGAGCTAAATCTCAGACAAAGGAGATGGTTGGAGCTTCTCAATGACTATGATATAAGTCTTCACTACCACCTTGGTAAAGCTAACATGGTTGTTGATGCTCTTAGAAGGTTATCCATGGGGAGTTTGGCTCATGTGGTAAAGAAGAAACGAGAATTGGTGAAGGATATTTACCTATTAGTTAATCTTGGAGTTCATTTTCTACATTTCAAGGATGGTGGTGTGTTGGTACAAGAAGTGCTTCGGTCGTCTCTTGGTGCAAAAATTAAGGAGAAGCAAATACTAGATCTTTTCTTGATGAAAATCAGGAGTGATGTAGGTGGGCAAAAGGTAATGGTATTTGAGATCAACGGTGATGGTACTTTGTCATACTAAGGAAGGTTATGTGTTCCTAACGTGGATGGTTTGCGTGAAAAGGTATTGGCTGAGGCACATGAATCGTGCTATGTTATTTATCCCGATTTGACTAAAATTTCTCATGACCTTAAAGAGGTGTATTGGTGGAATGATATGAAGAGGGATATGGCTAACTTTTTGCATGCATGGTATGCCAACAAGTCAAAGTTGAGCATATGAGGCTTGGTGGGTTGTATTCAAAAATGGATTTACCGAAATCGAAATGGGAGGTAATTAATATGAATTTCGTTACTAGTCTTCTCGGTCTCGAAATTAATTTAATTTGATTTGGATCAACGTGGATAGGATGACAAAGTCCGCTCACTTCTTGTCAGTGCGTACTAACTTTTTTGGTGGAGGACTATGCGAGGTTATATCTTAATAAGATAGTAATACTGCCTGGGGTTCCTGTTTCAATTATTTCTAATCATGGTGCGCAATTTTCATCTCACTTCTGGCGGTCTTTTCAGAAGGGGTAGGGTACTAAGGTGAGTCTGAGTACTGCTTTTCTTCCGCAGATGGATGGACAAACGGAAAGACCTATTCAGACATTGGAGGATATGCTTTGGGCGTACGTGGTTGACTATGGTGGTAATTAGGTTGAGCATCTACCTCTTGTAGAGTTTGATTATAATAATAGTTACCATTCTAGTACTAGAATTACCCCTTTCGAGACGTTGTATGGTAGGAGGTGTAGATCTTCTATTGGGTGGTTTGAGGTTGTTGAGGAGTATATGTTTGGTTCAGATTTGGTTTATTAGGCTATAAAAAAAGGCTAAGGTGATTCGGTATAGGCTTAAGGCTGCCCAAAGTCGCCAAAAATCCTATGCGGATGTAAGGCGTAGAAACTTGGAGTATGAGATTGGGGTTAAGGTGTTCCTAAAGGTATCTCCCATGAAGAAAGTAATGTGTCTTGGTAAAAAAGGAAAGCTCAGTCTCCATATGAGATTTTATGGAGGGTTGGAAATGTGTCTTATGAATTGGAGTAGCCTTCTTGTTTGAGCTCCATTCATCCAGTATTTTATGTATCTATATTGAGAAAGTGTCTTGGTGATCCTTCTTTAGTGGTTCATTTTGAGGGATTAGGTATCTCGAATTCTCGCTCCTTGAAGAGGTCCCAATTGAGATATTGGATAGGCAAGTTCGTCAATTATGGACCAAGGTTGTGGCCTCGATTAAGGTTCTATGGTGGAACCACAAGGTGGAAGAGGCTACATGGAAAGCGGAGGAGGAATGAAGTCCAAAAATCTGCATCTATTTTCTGCTCCTGGGATTCATGCGGTATGTATGTTTTTTTCAACATACTTTTGTTTTCAAACTTTGTTAAATGAGAGATTAATATATTTGCATCCTTATTTTCTAATTTCGTTAAAGGTTGGATTGATATTTGATAATGCAAATGACTCTACTAGATTTCTTTGCATCTTTGTTAAAGGTAAGAGCAGAGGCATCTGAAGGGTGTAAATCATGCTTGTACCTACCCTATCCTTCATTCGGGGATGAATGTTCCTAGTGGGGGATACTGAAACACCCTGGGTTTAGGACCCTTACAAATTTCCTGGATTATTGGGTTTTGGACAACCTAAGATCGGTGGGTACCCATCGTATACTAGGGTACGAATGGTATGGGTTAGTCGTATGCTGACCTGTGTTAGTTAGTGTGTTTGTTGGGTTACTGGAATGGGCATAATTTGTTTGGTATGAGTCGTATCGGCGGATACAAAGTTTTTGGTTACTTCACTTAGTCTTAGACCTAGTGACTTAGATTGGATCTAAGTACGAGTGGTTCACCATGAGCCATAAGTTAGGGCACAAATCGTACCATGGACTCGTATGGTGAACAATATTCAAATCTCTCGTGATTTTATTCTGCCAGGGGTACGGGTCAAGGGTACTAGTCGTATGCTTTGATTATGACTTGGTTTGGGTAAGTCATACCTTGAACTGTATTGGGTCCAAGGGAGAGACCTTGGGTACATGTGGTGGGTACCACTCGTATTGGGGGGTACGACTAGTATGGTTAGTCGTACCCCCCTATGAGAACTCTATGCAGTTTAAGTGAAGGTAATCTAGACATTTCTCCATTAAACCTAATAAGGCCCACCGACTTTTAACACACTTGGGAGTTTATTTGCCCTATAATTTTATTCATTAACACTTAGAAAATACTCTCTAATCCTCTCTAAAGTTCTTGGACAAACGAAGCTAGGGTTTTATCTTAAGGATTGATTTGGGGCTTGTGTTGGTGATTTCTCTCCATCATCTACTCAATTTAAGGCATGTACTCCTTACCTCATTGCTAGTTCCAACTAAAGGCATATTTTGTAAATTGTTTTCATGGCATAATTATTATACGGTTTTGAGTTTTCAAATATATGTTGGGGGTTTTGGTTATAATGGCTTGGTTATGGTTTTTTCATGTTTTAATTACGTATTTACATATTTTAATGGTGGTTTGGATGATTGGTTGCATGGGAATGGTTAATTGGTATTTGATTTTGGTTTTGGAAACACTATATCCCCAATATGTTTGATAAAATGCCTATGAGAATGCTTTTACTATATTATTGAACTTTTTAATATAATTATTGCATGGTATGGTTTAGTATTGGAACCTTAAATGGTTTAAATTGTTTGGAATGGTTAAATGGAATGGTTTGGTGGTCATGGTTATGGTTAATTGAAATCCTTGTGGGGTACAATGGAATCCCCAAAGTAAACATAATAATGGAACACTTGTGGGGTAGATGGGACTCCCTCAAGTTAACTTGGTAAATGGGTACACGGGAATCCCTTTACCTAAAAAGGTTTGGCTAATGACAATAATTGCAAGTTATATTCGGTATGACGATACTACTATTAATAGCCTTGGTTAATAATAAATGGAATAATGGACTGGTTGGTTGGAAATGATTTTAATTGGGCAATAATGGCGGGGTGTGATAGCTAACCGTGAAGGTAGGAGTTCAATAAATGAGGACTGGAAACTCATATTTGCCGACATGAGGGGTTGGTCCTGGCGACCATATATGATACTATGAGGTACACAGGAATACACTAAGTACACTGTACATATGTTTCATGGAGGGTAAGGGTACTTGAAAATCCCCTACTCTTATGGTATATCCAGTTCGTTCAGGTAGACATATCGGGGCCCATTCAGGGGGTTACACTTGACCCATATAGACCGTGGGTGGTTTAGGACGGTTAAGCTACACATACCTAGGTTAATGGTTTTAAATGCAAGCTAAACCCGATTCTCTTTCCCGGCATGGTTATATATATATATATATATAGTTTGTATGCATATGGTTGGTTTACTTGGTTTTACCGATTGACATTGTTTTATCCTTATCCTGAGTTCATTCTAGCGTTTACCCTCTAACCCATTTTCGGATGGATGTATCCCCACGCGATGCAGGAATTAGTGGTTCGACTCCTCCTGTATAGTGATTGAATTTCAGGATCAGTTTTAAGATTGAAGTGGTGCGCTTCTATCTTTCCAAAAGGCTTCATTTAATGTTATGGACATTTTCATATAATTTAATTTATTTATGAATATTTGTTTTGGCTATAGTTGGGGGCATGTCCCAATCAGATATTGGTTTTTTTTTTGTTAGAGGCTTTTATGGAATTACTATAGGTAGGCATGGGCGAGATCGGTATTCGTGTCAGCCTTAGTATTGGTAATGGCATTGGATTGGTATTCTCACTGTTCCATCTTTTTGTATTATGTTATGGAACCTGGTTTGGTTATTATTTTGGTTTTGGTTAACGGCTTGGTTATGGATATCGGTTGGTTTGGGATGGTTGGACTCGTTTGGGTCGTTCATGGTTATAGATCTATCCCAGAGTCTGGATTTGGATAATTATATGTTATCTTGTTATATATTCAGAATACATTTGACACAGGGTATACGTTAGACGGTTGGGTTGGGTATTGAGGGTGGTCCTCGATCCTGGTTGGACTTGGGATACCCATTAAAACAAGGCCGCCGATCGGGTCATATCGGTATCAAAGGTAAAGAAACAGGAAGATCATTCATCCGACGCCCAAGATAATGTACTGGGGGGATAACTCTACCTATCAAGTGGATTACTGTAATAAACCTGTCTTCAAGGCTACTTGGAAAATTTGTGGCTCAAAATTTGCCATAAGATATTACGCTCTTATAAAGCGTACAAAAGAAGGCTTTGATCCTAATGTTTACAAGTTATTTATAAAGACTGGATACAATCCTAATAAGCCATCAAGGTTAGAAAACTCTCTTTCGAAATTAAAACTGAGTAGGCACGTCAAGGCCTAGGGTGCACGCTGCCATGCTCTAATGCGCATCTCTATAAAAGGGCAGTTTTAAACAACATCACCGTGGAAGAGGAGTTCACTACTTCCAATAAAAGTCCTGTGTTTGATCGACTTGGAGAATCAAGAATAAGAACTTTTGTATTGGATAGGTTGGATCTAGTAAATAGTAAAAAAAGCAGCAAATGTAAGAAAAGTTGTCAAAGCACAACAATGCACTCTTCACCTAGAATTTAAAAGGATTTCTAAAGTTTGATTCCTTCTAAAATGAGAAGACAAATGGAACTCATGGTTTCATGCAAGAAGGTGTTAAAAGCAAAGACACATTCTGTGGTTTATACCAAGAAATGTGAGAAAGATAAAGAAAGTGTAGGCATTTCATGTCATATTATAATCCAAAGTGAGAATATTGTCTCATCTCTAATAAAGGTTGATGAAGAGTTGGAATATATGTTACCATATATCTATCAATGATGATGATCCTCATGAGGAGGAAGATGCTGTAGATGCTCCGTCTGAACTTGAAGAAGGTGCGAAGACCATAATATATCCCTTGAAAGAAGTCAATATTGGCACTGATGAAGATCTAAGATCAACTTACCTAAGCATTTTATAGAAATAGATAAACAAATTGATTATATGGATATCTATATCTATAATATATTAAAAGTGTGAAGGCCTTAAAAATAACTTTCGAACTTTTTGTCCTTCATTAAAAGTCTTTGCTTTAGACAAAATCGTCTTTTCACCCTTCTTTTATTATTTTAATAATATTAAATTACAAAAACCAAAAAACCTTTTCTCATAAAAATAGAAATGTTTTTCCACCATCTACAAAAACTAATCACTCCTAATTACAAAAGGACACCTCATAAACCCCAAATAAAAAAAAACAATGAATAAAAATATCCAAAATTACCAAACAAATAAAACGAATAAAAATATCCTAATAAAGTTTTCCCAAAAAGAAACCTTTCACAAATTTTAAAAATTAAGGAATAAAAAAGTTTTCCCAAAAAGAAACCTTTCCCAAATTTAAAAAAATAAGGAATAAAAATCATACTATGTTCAAAGTGTGAATAGTCTTATAAATATTATTTAAACTTTTTATCCTTTATTAAAAGACTACTCAATATATAAAGTAGTCCTTTTATCTATTCTTAATATTAAATATAAAAATTAAATTTTAGGTGCAACATACAACAAATATTTTCCCAAAAAATAGGACTATGTTGGAAACCTTTTTTCATATAAAAGGATTTAGTTTAACATACGTATGGTATTAAGAAAAATTATATGAAACTTTCCCGCTTTAAAAAAAAAAATAAAGAAAATTTTCCTCTAAAATAGGAATAGAAATTGGTTGGATACCTTTTTCATATAAAAAAGATTTGATCAGAAGGTCTAAAAATTAAAAATTGGCATAACTAATATTGTATTAATATTTTCTTAATATTAGTAACTAACCAATTAATTATCTCTAAGTATTTTAGGTAAACAAAAAATTTAGAAAAAGGAAATCAACGGCTAGCCATGTATGGTATTAAAATTTTTTATATGGAACTTTCCAACTAATTGAAAGAAAATAGAGAAGGTTCAAAGAAGTCCTAAAATACACAATTTTTTTTTTATAATATTTATCAATTCTAAATCAATTAGAATTTTATGTGTTTTTTTTTTATAATTCTATTTAGGTGATATTTTGGATCAAAATTTGAAATAATTTGTTCTTTGCTTTTACTTTTCTTCTTATTTTAGTTCCTTAAGTCATCTTCTTGCTTTCATTATCATCTTTCTTTAGCTTTAAAGATTATATGAATTAAAATAATAATGAATTCTTCTCTTTTGATGATTTATCATGTTTCTCTTTCAGTTTAAAATTTTGAATCGAAAAATTGGACAAAATAAGCATGTTGCCGCAAAAGATGTAGCCAAAAATTCAAAGGTTTATTTCTTTCTATTTTTATTCTTTGATGAATTGTGACTTAGTTTTGATTATGTTATTTCATAATAATTTGGTATACTATTTGTTAATGTTGTAGTTGAATCTTCAATTAAACTTATTTGTTAAATTCGAAATAAGCTTATTGTTAAGTATTGAATCTTGATATGCAAAACTTTTATTTGAATAAAGAACCAATAAATTAACTTGGTCTTATGGTTTAAGTTTCTCTCTCCTTCTAAGAGGTTTAATTAGGATCAAATTTGAATATTGTTCTCAAAAAAATAATGAGAAATTTAGTTGTAGCCGCCTGAAATTGAGAAGATATTAAGGAGCCATTTGGTTAGGGGGATTATTTTTCTAATTCATATATTAAAATATGGGATAAATTAATACAATGTTTAGTAGCAAATAAGGAGCAATGTATAACTAATACATGGATTAATTATACATCTTGCATGGTATTATAGGGTATATAACTAATACACCCAATTTTGTTGGGATTAGTAATTTATGGATAAATATGAATAAAGACACAAATGTCCTCAAATTCTTTTAAATTTTTTCTAAATATTTTTTAATTTATTCAATGTGAGTTATTTCTTTTCAATTTTAAAGATGATAATATCCCTCCAAATAATTTTAATCATAAAAAAACTACTCCATTAACTTAAGAAATACTTATTTGTTAAAGTCCGAAAATAAATTGCATGGTTGCCTAAAGCTTTAATTTTGTTAATTGAATATATCACAAATAAAAATAATTTTTTTTCTTAGATTTAAGACTTTACAAAATATAATTTTACGTTAACATCGATTCAATTTTCTCATTCAAAAGTTACAGTACCCCCCTCCGACTTAAGAACACAAGAAAGTGCGAACAACAAACAAATGATGAACAAATAAAGAAAAGATGATTCAAAAAATTCTTGCAAGTGAATGATTAAATCTTAAAATTCTAAAGTAAGTTATTACTATTGTTATATGATTGATTTTTTTATTTTAAAAAAAGAATAATAAAGCTTTGTGAAGTAAATATACAAAGTTATTGTATGTCAAGGGTATTTTTGTAAACAAATAATATTCTTTTTAAAATATAACAATACATATTGTTTTCAATACATCAAACCAGACACTGCATAACAAACACAAAAGTGATGATCTATCAACAACTTGAAGCTTATGGTGATAAAATATATATGTGTTTACACTAAAGTATATGTTTACGTTTACATTATTATATTAAAGTGTGAAAAATCTTTGAAAAGTAATTTTAACTTTTAAACTTCATTAAAAATCTCCACAATAAATAAAGTTATTTAATTTTAAATAATCAATCGTTACACGTGCAAGGCACGTGCAATCTTCTTTTTCACCATTTTTCTAATATTTAAGAGTTGAAAATTAATTAAATATCTATAGTAAAACTAAAGTTGATTTTAAGAAGATTTGAAAAATCTAGAAATAAATATAAAAGCGTTAGACTGAAAAAAAATATAAGAAGTATCAATTTTTTTAAACTTTTAGGGAAGTTATTAAAGTTTTTCTAAGGATTTAACTGTGAAAATAAGGAAATATTTTAAATATAGAAAAAATAAAAAAAATAATCGTATAACAAATATGGTTCAAACTGATGCATCTCTCTTAGCTTCTACCAACAAGTAAAAGAGGTATTGCATGACAAACGTAAAAGTGACGATCCTTTAACCACTTAAAACTTTTGGTGGAAAAATATATATATATATATATATATATATATATATATATATATATATATATGTGTGTGTGTGTGTGTGTGTGTGTGTGTGTGTGTGTGTGTGTGTGTGTGTGTGTGTGTATGTATATGTATGTGTGTGTATGTGTATATATATGTATATGTATATGTATATGTATATGTATATATATGTATGTATATGTATATGTATATATATGTATGTATATGTATATATATATGTACTATTATAGGTGTACACGCTTCGTGAGTGTATCTCACTTTAATGAATTAAAAAATACACTAAATAGGATATTTATTTGAATTGATAAATAATGAGTATAATAATTAAATTCAACATTTTTTGAATATGTAAAGATGGAGAAATTATTTAACTAAACCTAAACTTCACCAAAAAAATTCTCAAAGTCGATCGACATTGTAAACTACAATAAAATAATATGATAATAGAGATATCAAAACAATACATCCAAACCTAACCTTTATACAAAAAAAAAAAATCTCAAATCAGAAATATCAAAAAAAATACAATTAAACCTAATATTTACTTTAATTTTTTTTCAAAGTCAGCCGACATTTATGTACCATCTGTAAATTATAACAAAACAATAAGATAAAAGAGATATCAAAATAGTACAATTAAACCTAACTTTTACACAAAAAATTCTCAAAGTTGATCGACATTCATCTACGACATATAAACTATCTTCTGCGACCTATAAACTATCACAAAACAATACACTAATAGAGATATTAAAACAATATAGTTAAACCTAACCTTTACCTAAATAAATTCTTCAAAGCCGACAGACATTCATCTACTATCTATAAATTAAAATAAAATAATACGATAATAAAGATATCAAAATAATGCAATTAAAACTAACCTTTCAATTTTCGCTTGAGAGAAAATTTTAACCCTAAATAATGACTTGAATGAAAACAAACTAAGAAAATATAGTAAAAGTAGAAAAAGCTATATATATTTATATACACATATATACAAACGTTGAATTCAAGTCTAAAACAATTTCCAAAAATAAAGCAACTGTCAAAAAATAGGACAAATTTGTTAGTTTAGTGTATATGTTGAATTCTATTTCAAATAAGTTCTAGACATTTCACTGCACGCGATTTTAATTGATTATAAAATTAAAACATGATTCATAAAAAGAAATTAACCTTCTACTTTAATCTGTGACCTTCATACTCTCCTATCTCATGCATCTGTATAAAGAAAGAATCATAATTTTTTGAAAATAAATATGCTACAGGTAATGGCGGAGCGAAGATTTTCATCAAAGGATTTTAAAAGTGAACATACGAACTAACTGAAGGGGTTCGACATCTACTATATATACATAAAAATAATTGTAACCACATATATATAGTATAATTTTTCATCGATGGGGTTCGGATGAACCCCCTATCTTAAGTGTAGCTCCGTCCCTGACTACAGGCATGCAACAATATTAAAACTAAATTGCACATAAAAGTTATGAAATTACAAAAAATATGATTCATAAATCAAAAGCCTTCTATCAATTATGACTTCCATGTGTTTTTATTTAATGCAAATATTTAAAAAAAAATCATAAATTTGTTAAAATAAATATATTGTGGGCATGCAATGACATTATAACTAAATTGCACATAAAATTAAAGCTACGATATTACAAGTAACATACTCAAATACATAAATAAAAAAGAATTTAACCTTCTATCATAATCCGCGACATTCATACTCTTTTACAATAAAAAGAAATATTCGCAATTTATAAAAGTTAAATATCTTTTTCCCCAAGAAAGAGTTACATAAATGTGATTTTTTGATTCCATATATTATTTACCATATTAGAATAATATTAGTTCCAAGTAAAATAGATATAAAATATGATTGCTAAATATTAGGAATTTCGCACCAAAAATTTTCTACTCATTCTTGTATTAAATCTCTTTTTTCCTTCTTGGTTTAACCAAAGCTAATAATAGTACTTTTTATCCCCTTTTTTCCATGTTGGTAACTCTTAAACAAACAAACAAAAAACCTTTTACTTTTTGTATCTTTTTTTTTTTCTGAGTTGTAAACTTTTAACACCACCCAACCCCCCCCCCCCCCCCCGCTCCCCACCCCCGCCATCCAGAAAAAAAGGAAAAACCTATACCCGAATTTTCCTGATAATTGCATAATAAGTATAAATATTTCAATCAAACATGAATGTTTTATGTCTCCTTTAAGTGATTTGATTTTATTTTTATCTTATGGAGATAAAAAATTCTATCAATAATTTTTTTTCTCTTACCACATATTGTAAGACTTTTCTCTTAATATATATTTCAGGACTCCTTTTCAAGATAATAAATAATTAAATAATAATTTTAAAAAATAGTAAAAAGACGATTTTGTCTAAAGCAGAATGTTTTAATGAAGGGTAAAAAGTTTGAATCACTTTTCTAAGAGTCTTCACACTTTTAATATATTATTATTATTATTATTATTATTATTATTATTATTATTATTATTATTATTATTATATATCTATAATCTATAATATATTAAAAGTGTGAAGCCCCTCAGAAAAATGATTTGAACTTTTTGTCCTTCATTAAAATACTCCTCAATAGACAAAATCGTCTTTTTCACTACTTTTTAAAAAAATTAATATTTAGATATTTAGAATATAAAGGGGGAAGGGGGGGGGGGGGGGGGAAGAAGAATCTCATACCTAAAAGGAATTAAATGTAATGTGCGGAATTTTTCGTTAGGAATCCTACGCAACTTTTTAGGGAAAATCGTATCCATGGAAAGGAAAAAAAATAAGAACCAAAAGTTATTTATAAAAAAAAACATACGTTTGGCAGATTGTTTTAGGAAAAAACTTAACATACGTTTGGCAGATTTTTTTAGGAAAAAACTTTTGGAACCAAAAAATAAATAAATAAATAAATATATATATATATAATCTATAAAATTAAAAACTCCTAAAACATAATGTTTAACACTTCTAAGTCAATTAAAACTGTACCTTAATTAAAAGATTAGAATTTTACCTTAATTAAAAGAAAAAATCTATAATTAATTCTATTTAAGTCAAGTTTTTGGCGTTCGTTGGTACGTTTGGCTATCTTTTCCTTATTTTTATGTAAAAATTGTTTGTTTATTTAAGTCTGTCTCTTAATATTTTTTTTGCTTGTTCCTTAACTATGACTTTAATTCCATTGTCATGTTTTTGCTATGTTTTTGTAGGGTATAGAATTTTTGGTGATAAAGATATTTTTTTAGCTATTTTTTCGACTTGATTTAAAGTTGTATTTTTTGTTAGTTTCAATTATATTGTTCTATTATCGATTTGTTGTAGTGTTTGCTTTCTTACTATTTGTTAACGTTAATTTTTAATACAGGTGGGAGATGAATGTTCGATTGAGTTTTGAGATATTTTTGTATAAAGGTTAGTTTTAATCGTATTGATATTCTTTTAGCTAGTTTTTCGACTTGCTTTAAAGTTGTAATTTTTATTAGTTTTAATCACATTGTTCCATTATCTATTTTGTTGTAGTGTTTGCTTTCTTACTATTTGTTAATGTTAATTTTTAATACAGGTGGTAGATGAATGTTCAATTGAGCTTTGAGAAATTTTGTATAAAGATTAGTTTTAATCGTATTGTTCCAACAACTCTATTATTGTATTATTTTCTTGTAATTTATAGATGATAGATGAATAATCAATCCGATTTGAGGAATTTTATAATATGAGACAGAGGGAAAAGAAAAGGGACATATTTACAATGACTTACTTTGTGGCCTACATACGTAGACAAAACTATCCTAAACCTAATCATGCAAATCCTAAACCTAACAAATTAAGAAAAGACAATGACATAACCTATGTAAACCCAAATATAAACTCTATTCATATCCAAATATAAACTCAATAAATGGCAATTTTTGCCCCTCCCCCTTTGTGTTCTTCCACATCTCTCTCTCTATGTATATATATTGTATATATACATGTATATATTTGATTTAATTAATCTTAAAATTATTAACTACAATTCACAAAATAATAGTTAATATTATGGATATGATAAAGGTTTTAGCAATGGGAGGACAACTAAAGAAGGGAGGGAGTAGTGTTTTGGGATGAAAAGGGAAGATGTAAAATAGCCAATATTTTTATGTCTTATGGTACCCATCTTATTCGTTCAATTCAATTCCTGTTTGTTGATGACAATGAACACTTTGTTTTATCAGAAAATCATGGTGCTGATCATGGTTTCAACTTTATCATGGTAACCCCAATCGTTAAGTAGTTTATATTAGGATACAAGGTTAGGAGGTCTAAGTCTGTTCATAAAATTTGGTAGTGTTGTCCTTTTTAGTAGTCGTAATATATCATGTATGTTGTTTCGAGTAGATTGTGTGTGGTGTTATTTTGTGGTAGTATTGGTTATTATTTATTATTGTGTTGTCTTGAGCCGATGAGGTACAGACAATGTATACTCTACCCTCTCCACATCCCATCTATTGTTGTTGTCGTTAAGTAGTTTATATTAGGATTGAAAGATAGGAGGTTAGAGTGTGTTCATAGTAGGTAGGAGTGTTGTCCTTATTTAGTAGTCGTGATACATGCTATGCTTGTCGTGTTTTTGTGACTTTGTACTGAGTTTTATAAGAAAATAAAGAAACTTTTGAATCTTCCGGTACTAAATTAATGTTATGTCATATACCAAGATGTTCTTTAATCTTGTGGCCTTAAATATGTCACGTGAAAAGCTGAAATTAAAGTGTTGCCAAAAGAGGAGGAGAGTCATTCTTTTTTAAATAAATTAAAAAGAAAAATAGACCATTCTTTTTGAAACGGAATAAACATGTTGTTTCGAGTAGATTGCATGTAGTTTTATTTTGTGGTAGTTATTATCATTATCTGTTTTTGTGTTCTCTTGAGTCTGAAGTTGTGGCCGGTACAGAAATGTACACGCTGCCCTCTCCATACCCTCATAGTGTGTTGTTATTTTATATATATTACTATAGTTTTGTGAATGTTCCTATTCTGTTTAAGGTTGTATTAGATTATCCATCAAAATTTATTACTGGGATAAAAGGTACCTACTATACAAATGGTTTGAGATCAATAACCTTTGACATCAACAAAGGCTCCCATAGACCATATGGGCACAATGTCAAGTCAGAAGGGAACAATGTGTATTCAACCTTCCAATAGCTAATGATTGTTCTTTTGCTAGATTTTATCGCACTAAACTAATACAAATACAATCATCAAAGATATTGGGATGTATGTGAAACCCATCATATCTTTTATGATTGAGTCCAGGGGCATATCTACAATTAAAATATAAAATATATAACTTTTATTATCTTTTCATTTATTTTTGTATTGAATAATGTTTTTTTATGATATAATAGTTATTTGAAATAATGTGTGAATAAATTTAAAAAATTTATGAACAGACTCACGACGTCCTTACCAAATGCTTTTTTGGTAATGGCATCAAACCGTCGTACAATTTCAAAGGTTATAGATATATTCATGCACTTTTGAATAATACTTAAACAAAAATGATAATAGTTATTTGAGAGTCAAATTACAAAAAAAAAAAATTATGTTCTCAAGCATCTATTATTTTATATAAATAAAGTTCAAGAAGTTATTGATCTCAAGAAGTGGTAAAGTTCCAAGTTTGATACCATTAAAAGAAGTGACATTATATGTAATTGGTAATTGAGAACAAGCACACATATTATCTCAAAACTTAACCCAAAAGCATCTAATAAAATATTTTTATCACGTGTTTAAATGTTAACTAAAAGAAGAGGATACAAGGTCCAAAAGAAGAGGATCTATTAATTGAATTCAACATATTATGTATGTATATATTCAGTTTTATCATAATTTCACACTGTATTTACTTTTTGGTTCGGTTGGTATTCTTTTAAGAGTTAAGGATCAAAAAAAGCCTTGCCTTTTTTCATAAAAATCGATTGTCCTTAGATTTTAATTCGTTAATCACAAGTAAATTCAAGTTTAATTATGTTCTTATTCCAAATTTTATGAACCAAAGAAAGTGACTTGCAACCTTTTAATTTTGTAAACTATATTAAGTAGTATTGTCTTGATCAAGAAAAAATAAAAGAAATGAAAATACTAAGGACATTATGATTATTATATCTTTGCTTTTAAGTAAATAGTTGAGATATGAATTTAGATTTAGGTTGAGAAGGATCAAGACTGGATATTTGTAATGTAAGTTTAGCGATGCTACACCTAAGATTGGTTTAGAAGTAAAGCTTAAATCTCAAGTCATTCCTATTGAGGAGTAAATGATTGGCAGTGGCGGGCATCTGGAGAGGTAGAGGCAGGCCGAAGAAGTATCTATATTTTGTATTTCTAAAGGGTCATATATTTTTATCTTTGTATAGTGTCGTTTCTTATCCTTTTGTTTATTTTGGTTCATGTTGGTATCTTATGTTAATTTATTATATTTAATTTTTCTCCACTGTAAAATACTCAACAATAAATATTTGGCTTGATTTTTTGAGTATTATTAACAAAAAAATGAGTTGTAATATCTTATCTTATAGCAGACGCAAAAATTAAAATAAATATAAGTTATATTTTTATATATTTTTATTAGTAAAAATGCATAATATCCATCAGTTTGATGGAAATGTCAATTTGGCAAGAATAAAGAACTTCCAAACTTAGTAAATAAGTATAATAATTAAATACTATTTAAAATGTATAAACTTTGATTGTCATTAATTCGAAACATCTCAACTCATAAAAGATTTTAGGTAGAATAAATTTAAACAAAAAATATATTTTTTGCTACATCTAATTTTGCTCGTTAATTATTAGTCTGACGATCATTTATTATATTCCTCTTTAATTAACTACACTTTCTTATCTTTAAAATTATACGTTATATTTTTTGAAATTATTGCACTTAATTAAATAAAGTACACACAATAATTTATTTTTTATACATATTTATTCTTAATTAACGTTTGATACACGTGCAATGCACGTATCCTAAACTAGTACTTAAAAATATAAGGATGTCTTCACTTGGCTTTTATCCAAAAGTTGCAGTCCATCAGTTGACAGTCAAGAATAGGGCTCATCCTATTAAGCAAGCCCAAAGATGCTTTAGGCTAAAATTGATTCTATTGATTGAAAATGAGGTTAACAAACTCATCGAAGCTGGCTTTATTCATAACATTAAATTCCCTATATGGATTTCAAGTATTGCTTCTGTGAGGAAGAAGACTGGGAAATTTTGAGTTTGTGTTGACGTTAGGGATCTCAACAACACCTGCCCTAAGGATGAATTTTCAATCCCCATTCCAGTGTTGATGATTGATGATACCACTGGTTATCAGGAATGTTCTTTGCGAATAGTTCATTCGATTATAACCAAATCTATTTGGCACCAAAGGATGAAGAGCTCACTATATTTCATATGCTCCAAGGTATTTATTGCTACAACATAATGTATTTTGATTCGAAGAGTGTTGGTGCAACGTATCAAAGGTCTATGGAAAATATCTTTGATGACCTACCCCATAAAAATGCTGAGTGTCATGTGGATGACTTAGTGGTGAAGTCAAGAAAGAGGGACGACTACTTGAAAGAACTAAGGATGGTATTTGAGTTGCTTCGACGATATCAACTTAGGATAATCCTATTGAAAATGCCTTTGGAGTTACTTCTGGAAAGTTTCTTTGGCTTCATTGTATGAACCAAGAAATTGATCAAGCCATGGTCGATGGAATTTTAAAGATATCTGAGCCTCAACACATTTATGAGTTAGAAAGACTTCAAGGTTTTTGAGTTAGAAAGACTTCAAGGAAGGCTACCACATTTAAGAAGGTTAATCTCAAACCTGGATGGAAAATGTCAACCATTTGGTCGTCTCTCAAAGAAGGATACTCTTTTCGAATGGGATCAAGCTTAAATCATACATGATGAAGCCTCTAGTTCTTGAGGCACCTATAACAAGAAAATCATTAATACTCTACACTGTGGTACAAGAAAGTTCATTTGGAGCACTACTAGCTTAAGAAAATAGTGATGGCAAAGAAAACTCTCTTTACTGTCTAAGAAGAATAATAACATCGAATATGCTAAATTATTCTCCGATCAAAAAGTTGAGTTTAGCATTGGTCAATTCAATCCAAAATATAAAGCACTATTTTCAAGATCATGTCATTCTTTTTATGTCTAAGGCAGATTCTATCAAGTTTGTGGTATCAAAATCAATCCTTAGTGACCGACTTGCAAGATGGTACCTTCAATTTTAAAATTTTAAGATTGTGTACATATCCCAAAAGTTCATAAAGGAACAAACATTAGCAGATTCCTTGGCAGACCACCCGATACCTGATGATTGGAAACTAATTGATGAAGATGTAATAGATATTAAAGTTAAATCCCCATGAAAGATATACGTTGACGATACCGCACATCGAGGTGGAGCTGGTTCTGGCATAGTGTTTGTCACTCCACAAGAAAAGGTCATCCCATACTCTTTTACTCTGACAAACCATTGCTTCAACAATGTTGTTGAATATCAATCATTAATACTCATACTTGGATGTTAACATAAATCAACTATAATTACAAGTCTTTGGTGACTCCTAGTATGTGATCAAGCATCTCTTGGGAGACCGTAAAGTCATAAAGTCTGAGCTACACCCATATTATGATTATGCTTAAGAGTTGATAGGGTGTCTTAGAGAAGTAACCCTTCAGCACGTGGAAGGAAAGAGATTAAGCAAGTTAATATCTTCGATGCTTTAGCCTCAACCCTAAATCCTCTAAATCAAACACGAGTTATTATCTGCCAAGAATGGACAGTACCATAGTTGGATGAGGATGAAAATACAAAAATCAAGCTTGAGCATTTTGTCGTTGTGTCTGAAGTCGTGAAGAAAGATTAGTGACAACCAATCATTGACTTCTTATGTTATGGAATACTTCCAAATGATCTAAGGAGAAAGATTGACATCCATCATCGTGCACTTCGCTTCCTTTACTACAAAGACATGCTATATAGAAAACCATATGAAGGAGTGCTCTTGTGATATTTATGAGAGAAAGAAATATTTCAAGCTCTACAAGAAGACCACTCGAGAGTTTATGGATCTCATTAGTATGGATTGAAACTCCATTTTCACATTAAAAGGATGAGGTATTATTGGCCAATGATGGTGAAATATTGCTTGGACTATGCTAAAAGGTGCAAACATATCAATTTCATGGGATATTCATACATCAACCTCCTAAAGTATTACACCCAACTATAGCATCCTAGTCATTCGATTCTTGGGGATTGAATGTTGTTGGATCACTACCAAAGTCTTCTAGTGGATACTTGTATATCTTGGTTGCGGTAGATTACTTCTCAAAGTGGGAAAATGCAATTTCTGTTAAGGAAGTAAAGAAAGAAAATATTGCAAACTTCATCCGAGTGAATTTCATCTACCACTTTAGAATCTCTCAGTACATAATAACCAACAATGATAAGACATTTGATAACAAGCTGATGAATAAGATTTGTGATCTCTTTGGGGTTAAGCAACGTAAATCTTTTATGTATCATGGTATCATCGGTGTCTAGTTGAAGCATTCAATAAGAATTCATGCAACTTGTTGAAGAAAGTCATCTCCAAATTCAAATGAGACTGGCATGAATGAATGAAAGAAGTTTTGTGGTATATAGGACGAACTACCACACGGTAATGCAAGCAACTCCATACTCACTTGCTTTTGGAGTTGAAACAGTCATATCACTTGAGTGTCAAATACCTTCTTTAAGACTAGATATTTGATTATGCTAAACTTACACATCAATTTAGTGCAAGGCGATCGTCGTCAATAAATTTACCCAACTTTTGGAGTTGGGGTCAAATCCACAGAGAATAATGTGAGTGGCGATTAAACTAATTTGAAACTATAGCTACAAGTTGAATTCAAACAAATGATACAAAAAGATAAAATGGGGGGTTTTGGAGATTAGCAAATAATTGTTGGTCACTTTAGTTTCAGTGTTTGTAATCAAGAGTTTATGGAAAACCAGAATTATGTTCACTATGGGTTTTGGTACTTGACAGATGCTAATAGTGATTCAAGATTCTCACGATAGGTAGGAACAACAAATTATCTTTATCGAAGTTATGCCCAAATGTCTCTTGACCTACTTAAGCATTTAATTACCTAATCCTCTCAGACTTAGGAAATTTATATTCACTGGCCAAACTTTACCTTAGGTTAATTAACCTTGTTATAGCGTCAATTATTAAACGGAAGATTGGTAGCTTCCAAGTCCTTGTCAATAATTCACTTCCTACTATAGTTGATTTCTTATCTCAAGCAAACTAAAGCAGGTGCTATCTATCATTTGCAACCAATAGACAATAATTAAAACCTTGGAATTATCAAGGAGTCCTATTATCTTTAGAATCTTGAACACTTAGAAACTTACCAAGACCTAACCCATAGATCCTATAATTCGGGTTAAAGGGATTTAGTCACTCATAATGTAATAATCGATGCAACAAGTTGAATTCATAATTTAAAAGATGAACTTACAGCAAGATAAATAGCAATGAGTGTTTCTCAGATTAGATCAAAGTAAAAATCCCAAAATATTGATGATAATCTCTTCAAAGTTAATTGTTTTGTTCAAGTCAAGAAACTAGAGAGAAAATAACAAAATACATGCGTTGCAAAAAAATAGGTTCAGCCTGTCGAGCATCAGTCGATATGTTCTGTCTCCCAATATGTTCAGCCTCCTTTTATAATTAGAAAATCCTAACATAGGCTTTAAATAATTCATCCTAATTGGAAAAAAAATCACAGAGTTCAATAATTTCTCGAACAGGTGATGACATTTTGTGACTCCTTATCAGGAGTCTGACGACTTATCACAGATGTCGTCAGCTCCTCTTCACTTTTGACATTCGCTGCCTTAGGATGAAGATAAAGTGTGATGGATTATTAGATCTTTGATGACTTATCACAGATGTTGTCGATGATTTACTTTAGCTCTCATGTTCTGCCTTAGGCTAACGACGATCTTGACGGCTTATCACAACTCTGACGGCTTATCACAACTCTGACGGCTTATCATATATCGCTGTCATTTCTTCCAGCTAAATCCCATTCTCTGTTTAAGGCTGACGATGAAGCTAATAACTTATCAGAGTGCTGACGACTTATCAGGAATGTCGTCAGCCACACTTTCTTTCTATTTGCTTCAGATTTCAACTCTTTTCTTCCATCATTGTTGGTTCTCTTGCATCTTGACTTTCACTGCAAAATCAAACATAAAACAATCAAAAATGACAAAATTTGCTTAAGACTTTGCAAATATTCTCAGTTAAAATCCTCAAATATGTTAGCATCTGCTCACACATCAATATTCAAGAAGGGCTCTCCGAAGAAGAAAATGCTAAGTTGCTTCTTGTGGAGTTTGAAGTTCCTGATGAGAAATGGCTAGAGGCTCAGAAAAATCTTGAATGTTAACAAGCCCGTCAATCTCCTTCTTTCAACAAAAAGGTTCACTTAAGATCCTTTCAAGTTGGAGATCAAGTCCTTGTATTAAAGAGGCCCACGATTACATATCATAGGCTTGGGGACAAATTCACCTCAAAGTGGGATGGATCATATGCCGTACAAGAGAAATATTCAAATTGTATCTACAAGTTTGTAGATATAGATGGCGTGAAAATTGATCCTATCAAAACTAAGTTCTTGAAGAAGTACTACCCTTGAAGGAGGAGGATGCTACTTTAGGCACGAGAATAAGCTTCATGTCCACTCCTGGCTCACAAGAGTATAAACTGTGTACGAATTAGAAATTATAATCATTCAAAACTACGTTGTGACTTGATCCTCTTCACTGAGGTACGTAGGCACTTGAAATTTCATTCTAAGTTTAGTTGCATGAGTGTCAAAAAAAATACATGTTCCAACTTTACATGAAATTTAAGTCTACAAGTACTCATTTCATCAATCTTCAGGATTGCACTAAGTGTCGATAGCTCGATGGGGGCTAACCCCTACAGAGAATGAATCTCTTCAACAGTATTTGAAATCCCCAAAATTCACCAAGTATATAAATGAAGTCTTAAGTTAACAAGGTTTGCAAGTTCGTATCTTCCAAGAAGTAAAATACTAAGAATCGATAGGGCGGATATTATCGTCAAGGAAGAAGAGATATCTCCATTATTTATCCATCTTCTTATCGTTAAGAAATATGTATTAAGTTTGAATTGTTTAAGCATTCAACTCAAAGACGAAGAACAAATCAAGTACTAAAGCATAATAAAAGCGAAAGAAAAGATAAATGTTGTAAGATAAGATAAAAGAAAACTTTATTATCGTAAAATCATCTACTGTAACAGTAAAAAAAATAAATGAAAGAAAGAAAAGAGAAGCCTAATCTAGACATAATTCATAATTGATTAAGTTTTGGCGCATAGCTTCCAGACGCCTTTTCTTCTGCTTTAGACCATTTGATAAGTCTGCATCAAAGTATACATCAAATTCCTTGGCTTCAACTTAATGCCCTAGTCTTAATTTTTTAGCTTCATTCCCGACAGCTGATGAAAGACCTTTCAAAGCCTCTTCCATTCTACACAATTCTTTTATCTTCTTCTTTTTCACATTCTCTAGTGAATGATGAATGAAATATGCTACTTCAACCTTGTCATCCTCTTCAAGCATGGCATTTGAGAGATGTTCTCCTGCTTCAGAAATAATTATGTTCTCACAACTTCTACATCTATATCACGAAGAGTTTATTGTGCTCGGTCATATGAAGTAGCAAGATAAAAAAAGGAAGGCAATAACTTTCTCAAGGGGGAAATATCCACGTCCTTACAATTCATCTCCTTGACAATTACTTAGACTTTATCTTTAATATAAAAAGAGCAATCAACACCTCTCATAAAAATCTTGCCTTGAATTACGGGTGGCCAAAGAGTAGAGATATATTTTTTCTAAGCATCTAGAACAACCTTCTTTCCATCAAACACAGACATGATGACTACTGCGGGCTTTCATATATCAGAATCCAAGGTTGTTTTTACCTTGTTACAAGAAATATAAGTTGTCCCTTTTCTCATTTTAGTTGTAGAAGGTTGTTTCATCAAATTTGGGCCAAATACAAACACCCTACTATCGTGTGACCTTTCTCACTGCAGTGCTGTAACATTATTCTACTATAAAAAATGGGATTAATGAGGCCGAAAAAGTCATTAAGATACACTAGGAAAAATGAAGATCCTAACCATACCTACTTGATAAAGTTGATGTAGTCCTCAAAGAGTTATCTGTGTCTTCAAGAATTTCAATCACAGGCGGACTAGTACCTCTCACATTGTCAAAATGTGTCTTTACTCTTTTCCAACAACGATCTCTACTGCTTTATCTTATTTCGGTTAAAAGGGTTGGAAAATATTTATTCTTGACCTTTTAAACTATTTCAAAACCTTAAAGAAGAAATTGAAATAGTTTAAGAAAATACAGGGTCGCCACTTGAGTTTTTAAAAAAATATCAAGGAAAACTAAAAATATTTTAAAGACTTGAAAACAATAATAAGTCTTTAAAATTAGAGAAAATGAATAAGGATTCTGGTAACGCCTTGAGAAAGTTTTTAAGGCACTCAAGAGGTTAGTTAAAACGATTGACTAGAAGACAAATTGACTGATTTGTAAAAAATAACTAGTTTTGAAAAATGTGGCTAACTTTGTAAAATCTTGAAATTCATTTGCAAAACTTGACACTTATTTTATTTAAGTGAAAAGATGTTTTATTTGAATTAAGAAAAAATTTCCTCAAAAAGAAAAGGTTAACTAATTCTAATTCTTTTATCAGTTTGAGAAAACAAATTATATTCAAAAAGAAAGAAAGTGATTAAATATCATTATTGATAACAGAAAATTTTATTTCAAGGGGAAACACCAATTCAAACAAGTTATGAAATTTGACTATTTAGTGAAAAAGTTTTGACGTTTTGTAAGTAAAATTTATTTTTTAGGTTAATGCAAATTCACTTTACTATAATAAATCAACTTAACACATAGGTAAAATAAAATGCCATTTTTGGATTTTCAAAGACTTGTTCTAAAGTAAAAATATAAAGCAACTTACTGTTATTGACCTAAGAAATTAAACTATACAACGAATGATTAAGAAAATATAAAGATAAAACAGAATGACAATCCAAAAGGGAATTTAATTTGGTTTAACCTAATTTAAGGGTTCATTGCAACAAATATTGAAAGAGGAATTCAAAAATGAACTAAAGGAGACAAGTTTTTAAGTATTGGGCCCAATTTGGCCCATTTCAAATTTGGCCAGTTTTTGGGTCATTTTTAGTCCCTTTTTCCGATGTATATCAGCTCCTTTTTGGGTCATTTTTAGTCCCTTTTTCCTCATTTTTGGCTGTATATTTATTGTATATGAACTTCATTTTCCTACTTTTACTCCTGCAAATCCTGTATATCAGCTTCCAATACTAATAAATAATGTATCTTTGTTGTATATCTTTGTATACAGCCTTGATCTTCATGATTTTAGTCCATTTTTTGGACTTGGAGGGGGCTAAAACTCGATGTCATTGAGCTTCAATGAACCATCAGAAATGCAAAGGGGAGATAGAGTTCAACGCACTCTGGTCAACGTCACATGCCACACAAAAAAAATAAGAATAAGTATCTATTATAAAATGAATAATTTGACATGTAATAAAATAACACGAATCCTAACTAACAGAAATCCATTTGAGAAATAATTAAAAAAAAAAAAAAAGCGGCAATGAGATGCATTTCATGTCTATTTCTAAGAAGAATTACACGGGTAGTGGGAATGAGACATAACAGTGAAGAGAAAACATTTAATACATCCTAAAGTCTCATAATTTTGAATGAAATAACAATGCATGTAAAGCATGGAGATAATCGCAAAAAAAGACAACGCAATCATAGATCTAAACCAAATAAAAATAAAGAAAATCTGTTTTCAACAAAAGCATGATCCTTGAGTGGGACTTCCAAATAGTCTTATACTCTTAATAGGTCAAATAAAGGGAAAGGAGCAGAATGAGAACTAAAATAATCCCAACTGCTTGATGATTACACCTTGGTTGAGAAAGTGTTCAAGTATATTAGAGGGATATACTCATTTTTCTACCCTTGAACTGCAACCAACTCCTTGTAGACACAAACAGAGAAAATAGTCTTGAATTCTTCATGTATAAAAATCACAACAATAGGCCAAGCAGTTTCTCTTAACAACATTATGCGAAGTCTAAGCAAGACACAGGAGGGTACACTATTTTGGTCACATATTTCCATTCTATCCTTCTCTCGACAAGTTCAAGAGAACTTTGGGTCGATATTTGTCCTAGAAGGGATAAAGGATCAGTTGAAACTAATGTGGCACACTCCATGTTCCTCTTTGACATTGTAAGTCAAGGAGAGCTCCAAGAGTGGTCTCATTCAACACAAATAAGAAACAGACATCAACACTAGTCAAGACCCAAAGTTTAATCAAAACTATAATCCACAGATCATCAAGAAGAATATCTACGACTATCGGTCTGTGATTCAAACAACAAATGAAACCACCTTCTTTCAAGAGAACATATAAACGAGTACAAATTAGCAGATTATTACACGATATACTCAAACTAAACAAATAAATGAATTTGACAGTATTGGACTAAAATGAATCAACGTAAAAAAAAAAGACTAAAGACAGTTGTTTAGATGCATCAGTGAATTCTAAGAAAGAAACAAAATTAAATGATAACCACATAACCAAAACAATAGAGTTTACTCAACATAACGAACAACAATTAACTGTTTTAGAATCCTTTGGCCTTCAAAGAAGTCTCCAACAAATAATCTCAGCATTCTCATTTGATGAGATTCCAACAGCAATAATATACTATGGCTACATCTAGTCGACAAATGGGAGTAGTTAGGCCTACAAACACGAAGAAGAAGAAGAAGAAAGTGCAAGAAGATGAAGTTGTACTTTTTCCAGAGCAGGAACAGAGACAAAGGAGCTTTAATCGAACAGAATTCCACTGGAAATTATGTTGTTTCCACTAGAAATTAAATTTCAACTCCCCGAATTTCATACTTTTTGTCGGAATTGATTTTTTTGATAGAGTTTCTTCTTGAATTCTTTAGTTACGTGGGATTACCTCTCGAATTCCTAATTTTAACTAAATTGATAAACCAATTGTTCAATTGTATTGCAATTGTGGCCAAATTAATTTCAGCTTCGGTCAGTATAATAAATCGGCTAAATTGAATCAAAATTAGAAACGAATTACTAACCAATTTCATTCCAAGCTTCTTGGCTTAATAAAATCAAATTAACACTTTATAGATAAATTAATTTTGAGAACAAATTACATTTCATCAAGATTTACCCGTTTGAATTAATTTTCAAAATGAGTCTCGACAAAAATTCAACTTTGGTAAAAATATTCATTTAAGTAATAAAATTTATACGATCTCGTATATGTAAATACAAGAATGTATAATCATCCCTTAAATAACAAAATTAACCCAAATAAATATTTCAAAGAGCATTTATCCAAATTAAATAAATATATTGAATTTATTTAAAACTGAAGAAACTCAGAATTAAACTTAGTTGTGAAGGGCAAAAATTAGGTGTCAACATCTACTACTACTCTCACTTTCATAGTGAAGGAGCCTTTTAGATACATGAGTAGTTTGAGGAGGTATCTTTCCCTTGGATACCACTGAAGGCGGTTGATATCTGTCATTTTCGTGTTGCTCAGGCAGCTTGACATTCGAAGAAAGAGGAACATTAGTAGTAATGACTTCATTTATAGGCACTTCATCAGAACCTTTTAAATGTGTGACGGTAGTAGATCCAAAAAATTTCACTTAATCTGTAGGGGATGATCAAGAAAATCTCTAACACGACCCGAATTAGGGCCTAGTCGTGTCGGGTGCCTCAAACCCAACCAAGATCGGAGACCACCCCCAAGACCCAACCATAACCGCCTTACAATCTATGTCGAATGAATTCCGAACATATAAAAACATATATCAAAAACAGTTAGAAGATATTTAAAGAAGTTCATAACCATATATTTAAAGAAGTTCATAACCATAACCAACCAAATTATAACTAATTTGCCAATCGGTGTCATCCCCAATGCCAATACCAATACCAAGGCTGACACCAATACTGACACCGCCCATGCCCATAATAGTCACACAAAGCCTCTATCCGTAAACCAAGAACATTGGGTCGGGACATGCCCCCGACCATAGGCAAAACCAAAGTCTAAGAAACAAAAATACTATAAAGAAGTCCTTAGCATGAAATAGAGTCTTCTGGAGTATGGAAGCTTACCACTTCAATCTGACACAAATGTTGTCCCCGAATCCAAGTCACTGAGCAGGAGTAGTATGGCTGGTTTCTGCATCGCGAGGGATACAGGGCTTAAAGACGGTTAACGGGTAAACGCTAGCATGTACTCAGGAATAAGGATAAAATAGTGCTATTATTTAAAACCAAAGTAAATAACCATATACAACCACATGTATACATATATACAATACCGGGAAAGGGAATCGGGTTTAGCATGCGTTTAAAACTTTAACCTGGATTTGTGTAGATTAACCATCATAATCCACCCACGGGCTATATGGGTCCAGTGTTACCCCCTAAATGGGCCCCAGTGCGTGTAGCTGCATGAACCGGAGATATCATAGGGGCTGGGGATTCCCGTGTACCGTTTGCCCTCTATGATACATATATATAAACATAAACTTAAGGAATTCCCATGTATCCCACAAGCATATGGTCAACAAGACCAACCCTCATGTCGGTAAACATGAGTTCCCAGTGTCCATCCATCAAACTCACACCTTCACGGTTAGCTATCACAAATCACCATCATTGCTCAATTAAAACATTTAGCATAAAATCAAATCACCAATTCCAGAATCAAGTGTCAAGGCATTATGAATCGGTATCATCATACCGACTATAGCTTGTAAGCAATGTTACTAGCCAATACTTAGGGGATTCCCATGTACCCTACAAGATTTCCAATTATGCCAAATCTATGGCCACCATCTTAACACCCCAGGAGTACAACTGGGCGCCACACGATGCTTACGGTCACAAGTGACCACATGATGGCCCATGAGTTGATACCTACTGTGAGCACTGAATAATATACTGGTAGTAAACATTTGCAGAAATAACTGAATATTTCATAAGGTTTTAAATATAGAAATATCTCTAAAATTATAAGCCTAGAAACAAGTGTCTGAAAACAACCATCTGAAAATTGGTAAAATAATGACAAAACTGACTAAATTATTTGAAAGTATCTGAAAGCCTCTAAACTGACTGAATAAGAGTTGAAGGGATAGGCCCAACTAACTCCAACTGTCTAACTAAAGTAAAATACTGAAATAAACATAATTGGTCCTCGAAATATGAGGACTCACCACTGCTACTACTACTGATGCACTGGAATGTCTAAGTACGGTCAAGAACTGAGCATTCAAACCTATGATATAAGACATCATATCGCAAAAAATGAGTATGCGGTCAGTACTTTGAATGCACTGATATGCTAAATGAGGTTAGGCCGATATGCATTGGCTCATGTGCATGAATAATAACTGACTGAATGAATAACATAAGATAACTGATGCATTATATGCGTGAAGGATGTACAATCTGAGAATACATGACCAAGCATATAACATAATACTGGAATAGTTCGTAAACTGAAATACTAAAATTTTAGTACTAATTTAATTGATAAATTGTATGCTAGCAAACCTGAACTGACTTTTAAACTGAGACTGAACTGAGACTGTGGGAGCTATCATCTAACCAGCATGCCCCAACATGAGCTACCCAGTTGGAAGGGTATCACTACCGTTCCACGAGTACTAACACTAGCTGTGTGGATCCACTAAAGTAAAGTCCCGAAGGACTAAAGAGTCACCCTCTACTGGCAGGTGCTCTAGTGAGATATATTTCAACTCTTAACTGGCAGGTTAACATCTCAACCTACATTGGATACGTAGTTGTGGAATACAGAGACTGCTACTGAAGGTCACACCCTCAACTGGCAGGTGATCCCCCATCACTGGATACACTCGGTGCTAAATCCTACTCCCAATTGGACTGACTCTGATTACTATAGTGAACTAAGCTTACTGATATGATAACTGACTGAACGAATAATACTCTAATATATCCAAAACCATTCTGAAAATACTGAGACTAAGTAAATAGCTAAGTTTTCAAGTACTCATAACCCCCATGACTCGATAACATTAACAGTAGAAACATACTAAAGTTTCAAATCAAAATAAATAGTCATTGTTCAAAATCCAACTATTTAGGCATTTCATCAAAAACTTAAAATTCATGAACTTAGGCATGGGGATGATTGAAACATGTGGAAATAACATAATCACAACACTAAAGCCATACATTAGGGATTTAATATGGAATTTCATTCTTAAAGTGTGTAACTCTTTAACTAAAATCACTTGCAAACGTCATCTATAATCAAAATTCATAAAAGCTTCATGAAAATAAATCGTTGTAAACATATAAATACATGATTTAAAATATAAAAATAGGTTCTTAGACTCCATGGGTGAAAAGGGCCCATGGATGAATATCTAACATACCTTAAAGCTTTAATCTTGCAAGAGAATTAACTTTCTTGATAGTCCTTGGGTGGTGAAGATTGAATTCTTGAGTTTTCTTGAAGGAATAGTAATTGAACTTAATGAATTTGGGGAAGGGTTAGGGTTTATTTGAGAATAAAATTGGGTAAGTGAGAAAATAATGCCCCATGAGCGGTTTAATATCGTGTTTTTACGAATTGGGATGTTGAAAAAAGACAAAACTGCCCCATTGAAATTTAAATTGATATCTAGGACACCAATTAGGCCATCACCATGACACACCAAGGCTACCACTGCTAAACCCACCACGACGCGCCACAATTACGGTGAGGTTCTGGAATTGAAATCCCAACGCTCCTCAATCCTCGTCTAAAAATTACAAAACTTCCCTGAGATATGCTACTTACACCCTTAAACATGAATTAAATTAGAAACCATTATCTCGGGTCGGAAAAGTCACTTTAAAAATCATCGAAGTTAAAAGGCCAAAAATAAAACTAAGTCTTCAACACTTGGCTAAATTTTCAGGTTCTAAGTCTCTTGTACATGCGCTATGGGTTGAACTGAGCTAGGACTAACATAGGGTATTGCAACCAAGGCCTATCCAAACTATTTAAAACAAACTAAACCAATTTAGGTTCCATTACCATATTATGAAATGTAAAATTTTCAATAATAGTCAAACTATGTGACAAAATCATTCTCATAGGCATTTTAATAAACATGTTGAGGGCATAAGATTTCCAAAACCAAAAACCATGTATAAATTGACCGTTCATATGAAACCACATGTTCAAACCACAATTATGACATGAAAATCATAAGAAAAAATGGGAAAACATTGTCCAACCAAGAACAACCAAAACCCCCAACATATATTTCAAAACCCAAACATTATCACAATAATACCATAAAAAACATCCATTAAAATATGCTTTTAGTTAAACTAACAATGAGGGAGGAGTAACATGCCTTACTTACAAAGATTCACAGAGAGATTTTGATCCTTAATCCTCTAGATGACCACCTTGAAGAAACCCTAGACCAATTTTCTTGAGAGGTTTTTAGAGAGTGTTTTGATCTTCTACGATGTTGATTGAGGGACCAAATAGTGTTATAAGATTTGGGGTCTTAAAGGCTTGGGGTGGGACATGTCCAAAATACCCTCATCTTAAAAAGCTATAAAAAGAACACAGGAGGTACAGTTGGACCCCTCAACTCATATCCACACCATACAAGGGGTACCCTTAACTCTTAATTTGATAAGAGAGTTGGACACCATATTATGTCCAATAAATCACTCCCTTAGCCTACTCGTACCATTATCATACGACTAGTATCCTTCAAATCGTAACCTAAGTAGGATATCTAGGCTAGACACTAGACAACATACGGTTGGACTCAACCCTCTCGTTATATTAATGTATGACTCATCACCACTAGCCCATAACCATAACAGAAACCCAACCACTAGACACTGAACAACTTATGATTTAGGTCACATGACCTATACCTATACCATACGACTAGTATGGTGAGTCATATAATAATCAGAATGCTCAATACTCGAGAAACTTGCAAGGACAAGAACCTAGGGTATTTCAATTCTCTCCCACTTGAAGCATTCGTCCCTGAATGATGAGACAAGTCAGTACGAGCATGATTTAAACCCCAACACCTCCACTCTGACCTTTAACTAAGTTAGAAAACAAAGATTCAAGGAAATCAATCTTTCCTTTAACTAAGTTAGATAACAAAGATGTTAAGAAGGACACACACCTTATGCACGAATATCCAGAGTGGAAAACAGGAATGGATACCTGTACTTAGGGGTGGCAATTTCAGCCCATATTTGTAAAAAGAGTAAATTTAACCCATATTTAGTGAATTAAATCACTCATATTCCAAATGGGTAAATATGGACTTCAATTCATTTTAAAAGTTCATACAAATGTGGACAAAATGGCTAAAATATGGGTACCCATTTAAACACAGAGATCACCCACCTATGCTTAAAGTTTCAGTTTTTTTTTTCTAGTTTCTTTTCTTCTTCTTTTTTTCTTTCTTTTTTCCTTTAATTTACTTTTTTTTCTTTTTTTAAAAATTTTTTTTACTCATTCCTTATAGTTTCTTTTTTTTCTTTCTCATTTTTTCATCTATTTTTTATTTTTTATTTTTATTTCTTTTTTCTTTGTATTATTTTTTTTCGCTTTCCCTTTTCTCATTCTTATTTCATCATTCGTATTCGCTTTAGACCTACGTGGGTTAGTAAATATAAGCTTCTAATTATCCCATTTAGCCGATATAATTCATAACCTCTCTTATCAAATAAATATAATCCATAGTTTCACTCCTTTATTATTATTATTATTATTTTATTTTTTTCTACCTTTTATTTCTCTTTTTTTTTTTATTTTTTCTATCTTTTTTCCTGTAATTTACTATTTTTTTCTTTCTTTTTTCCTTTAATTTACTTTTTTTTTCTTTTTCATTTTTTCCACTTATTTTTTACTCGTTTCTCGCACTTTTTTCCTTTCTTCTTTTTCATCATTTTTTTCTTTTTTAATTTTATTTCTTTGCATTTTTTTTTGTATTTTCGTTTCTCCCCTTTTCATTCTTGGTTCATCATTTTTGTCATTTTTCTTATTTTTTTATATTCTTTTTCTCATCTTTTTTTTTTCATTGCATTTTATATTTTTTTACTTTAAATTTATTTGTATCATACTATATATTTCAAATAAATTTATTATTTGTATTTGAATAGTTTAGTTGTCAATATGTGCAATTTATCATTTGTATTTATATACAAATAAGTATATGAATTAAAATCAACATGGGTTGTGGTGCAGTGGATGGGGCTGCTCCACCCTTAACCAGAAGTCGAGGGTACGACCCTTGTTATGGAGAAAACTTTGTTGGGAGCGCTGCCACCTTAATGGGCCCTGCAACGCCCGATCCGAATTAGTTGGGGCTCCAATGCAGGCACCAGACACCGGATGAAAAACCAAAAAAAAATATATGAACTAATTGTATTTTCTTGAGATTAAAATATATATGGTTGAGGATCCACATAGCCCTCAAATTATAAATGTTGGGCGAATATAAATCAATATGCGCTTATGATACTTTCTTTATCATAAAAAAAGGAAACCAAAAATAGATTAAAAAAAAAAAAAGTAGAAAGAGAGGTAGAAGTTTGAGATAGAAGAGAGAAAAAAGCGTAAAGAAAGAATTGAAGAAAAAAAATACAAAAAAATTAAAAAGAAAAAATAATGACAAAGGAGAAAAGGAAAAAATAAAAAAAATAATGGTGAAACAAATATACTGAGTGGTTACGATATTTTAGTCATCATTCATAATTTGTACTCGACTTAACCATGTTCTTCGAAAATAAAAAAAATATAAAACATAAAATACAACCAAAAAAGAAAAAAAATGCGAAAGAAGTAAAAACAAAAAAATAAAAAATAGAAAAAAAGGAGACTAAAAAGGAAAAGGAAAAAAAAGAAAAAAGAAAGAGAAACAAAGGGCAGAGGTTAGAGATAGAACAGAGAGAGAAAAAATGACAAAAAGAAAAGAAAATTAGCGGCTACATATAGAAGAGAGACAAAAAAAACTAAAAAGAAAAAACTAAAAAAAAAAGAAATGAAAAAAAGGTCAAGTTGATATGATATAGAAGTTTTCAGTTTTTGACTTAGGAGTTAAAGTGGGTTGAAATCATTTTTACCCAATTCATATTTGACCAAATCCATATTTACTCATATTTATATGGGCGGATTGCAATCCAAACCATTTTTGCTCGACCCATATTTAACCCGTCCAAATCCAATTCAATCCGTCCGTTTGCCACCCCTATTTGTACTTTATGTCCTCTTCAGCTTCCCATGTAGCCTTTTCAACTTTGTGGTTCCCTCATGAAACCTTTACTGAGGCTACGTCTTTGGTCTGCAACCGATAAAACTGCTGATCCAAGATCTCAAAAGGGACCTCCTCATAAGACAGAGAATCCAAAATAAATATATCCTTGATAGGCACAATTTGCGCACTACCAGAAATTGGGCCTATGGCAACAAACTTTTTGGTGATGGTTGCGAAAGCATTGCTATAGAATATCTATTGCAACGCCGTTGTAAAAAATAATAGTTCTATTAGCACTATAACCGTTGCTATTGAAAATGAACCGTTGCAATAGGTATATGTATATCAACACTTTTTAAAACCGTTGCCATAGAAACATCTATGGCAATACTTAATAGGGAAAAATTATCTACTGCATCGCTTTTTAATTCCCTTCCACAATATTTCATATAGTCCACCAAAAAAATATTTCTTAATATAAAATATCAAAATATCTTATTTCTCTCTCATAAAAAATGTAACCCTATTTCTTTCTCCTCAACAAAAATCAATTGTAATTACACCATCGAAAATCTGTTTCTAATCGAGTAAAGGAGACGAAGTTACTCTGCTATTTGCTAGAAAACCCATTTCTCAACGAGTAAAGGAGACAAAAGTTACATTAATGTGATTTTTTAGAAAACCTATTTCTCAATCAATCAAAAATCTATCTCTCCTCAATAAAAAATCCAAATAGATTAATTTTGGGTGGCGACTTTGTAGCTCTAATTGCCTGTGAAGTAGCTCCAACTGCCTAGACATGGAGTAAAGGAGATGGATCAAAAATCCACTGCCTGGAAATGGAAATACTATAAGTAGCTCCAATAAAAAACCCATTTCTCCTCAATCTATTAGACTTTCTGTAATTTTCATTATTGTTGTTTGGTTGCGATAAGAGTGGATCAAAACTTAACACTTAGCTTATTGTTGACTAGTGGAAAGGAGACAAAAAAGTTAACAACTATCGTAGATTAGGCTAGTCGGCTTTCAACATTTTTAAGCATTGTTGTTTTAGAATTTGAGAATTTTAAGGTTAGTGTATTCTTCTAATTGACGATTTGACCTAATTTTTTTGTTTCAATTTTGGAATTTTCTCTTGAAAAAAGCTGGGTACTGAGTATGATTTCAACCTAAATTCTTTATTTTTGGTAATTGTGCCACCTAATGACTCACCATACAAGAAAGACAAAAGCTTTAGGTGATCAGAACGAGCAGTGTCAAAGTACCATATGCAGTCTTGGATTAAAGGTTGAATACTTGGTATGTAATTATGTGTGTTGGTTTTTGTCCTTATTATCAGTATTAGTATTAGTATCTCTTCTTTGATTTTTTTGTATTTCCTATTATTTTTGTTACCTTTTGCTGAGGTTATCATGTTAGTAGTTTTTATGCTTTTTTGAGACTATGTTTTTTTTCATGTTTTTTTCATATGTGTTACTGCTCTTTTCGTACCAGTCTTTCTAAACCCTTAAAGACTTTGGCTATGATTTGATCTCAAAATCCCAGACCTCATAAGAGGTGACAAGTACTCCGTGGATTTTGTTTAGGTGAGTGCAAGCTGACCTCGATGCTACAGTTACTTAGAAAAAGTAGTTTCTTGCTTATTCTTGACGGATAAGTAATATAGAGTTATTGATATCTGTTGATGGTGGGAGGTGAAAGTATCATGTGGTGATTCAATTATCTTGTGAATAATAATAAGATCAAGTTTTTTAATTTAGAAGCTCAGTGTGTGTTTTAGCTTCTATAAACTTGTAATGGTTTACTTATATTTTATCTTCTATAAACCCACAATGGGGTACCTATATTGGTTTGGCTAAGATGAGTAGTCATTTAAAAGCTTAAAAATCTAGTCTTTAGGTAATATGGTAATTTGTGTTTCACTTTGATGGTTTCTACTGGCTATCTGTACTGTTTGTGTTTGGAATTTTCTGAGTTGTTGTTAACCCGATTGGTTGTTGTAATGAAATATTACTCTTTTTGTTTGTTCCATTTTTTGTGATGTTGTTAATAGTTGATAATTCAAAATTCATATGAATGATGGATGCTTTCCATAGGATTCTGAACTCCTTTGTTCATTTTGGGATGGAGAAAGTAGTAGGATGTTACTAAAGTAGGATGTAAAGAATATCAAATAATTAAGTAGTGGTTGCATATAGTTAATTTGGTGATTTTCTATTTTTTTTTTTCTGTTGTTGGTGTGTTTTAGCTCTATTAGGATCGAATGGGATACCTTCAATGACTTAGTTATGTTCAATGTTTGGGTAATAGTTTATAGATAGAGTCTTTGGTGAGATGGTACTATTCTCCAGTTATATTAGTTTTTTATTGATTGATTGATTAGAGAAGACAAGTAAATGAGAGAGGGTGACCTTGCGGTATAAATTTATCAATTCGGTTAAAATTTCAAGTCATCATGAAGCTATGTTGCTCAGGCTCTTCAAAAATATCGTCGAGTGTATGTCAGATCCTTCAAAAGTTATCCATTTTAGGATGATCCGACAAAGCTACGACCTTATTGGCCCTATGCTACTAGCATGTTGCAAAACTTTCCGCTTGAGATAGATTAGTTAATTTTGCGATGAAAATTATTTCCTCTTTGTCTAAAGGTGAAGAACTCTTGAGAAACATACGATTTACTTATCGTAAAAATTTTTGTGTAGATAAAAGGTGAAAAAGTACTTATTGAGAAAATACTGTAACTATGTTTGCTCTTTAAGAAAAGTGATGTTACGAAATCACTTTCGCCTACTTTTGAATTATACTGCGAGTTTGATTTTCTTAAATTCCGAGTGATTCTATATAACTCGGTTGCTTCTTATTTTGTAGAAAGTTAAAGATAGTTATAGGGTTGTAAATCACAGAGATATAATACCAATAATTCCTCGCTTGATGGGCGACTGTCATGTTGCTCAACCCATTTATTAGCAGTTGGGAATCCAAAAATCACAAAGGTTAGTAGATTTCACTTTCAAACTTAAAAGACAGTTGGAGGCTTGTAAATCACAGATATAATACCAACAGTTTCTCACTTGATGGGCTACTTTCCTGTTGCTCAACCCGTTTATTTGGCAGTTGGGGATCCAAAAAACACAAAGATAAGTAGATTTTATTTTCAAACTTAAAGACAGTTCAAGGGTTGTAAATCACAGAGATATAATACCAAAAGTTCCTTACTTGATGGGTTACTTTCATGTTGCTTTACTCGTTTATTTGGCAACTGGGATTCAAAAAATACAAAGGTGAGTAGATTTCATTTTCAAACTTTTTTATCCTCATTCCTTACACTATAAAACATCAAAAGTTTGGTCAGTTTTGAATTTTTACCTCAGTTGGATTGGCATAATGTTGGCACTGGTAAGGAAGTTTTGTTTTTTCGTTAGAGCTTAATGTGGGAAAGTGTGAAGGATAGTTAGCTTAATTTTGATGGAAATTGTTTAAGTTCTAATTGAACTTATTTATTCTATTTTTATAGGTGTCCATAATGAAGGAGATGAAGAAAGAAGTGATGAAAAAATTGACCTTACTTGAGAAGATTTTTGAATTGTTGATAGGTGCTTTAATATTGATCTTTATGATACTGAATTTAGTGAAACTTATCGTCACTCGAACTTGATACTATATGGGAAAACTAATGATCATTTGACTTTATACATTTTGCTTTTGGGTTTATATTACTAGTTTGTTGCATAAAATGTTAATTTGAATTGTTATATTAAGAAATATTTTGTTGTGATGTGTATATATATAATTGTATTAATATAAGTCTCTCTCTCTCTCTATATATATATATATATAGTCATCGTCGCAATAGGTGACAAAAATTGTTGCAATAGGTAGCAAAAAAATGTTGCAATAGGTGTCAAAAAGCATTGTAATAGGTGTCAAAAAGCTTTGTAATAGATAGTTAAAAGTTATTGCAAAAGATCAATAAGTGTTGCAGTAGATATTCAAAAATTATTGCAATAGCGTTGTTGCAATGCTTTTCTGTTGTTGCAATATAGTCTATTGCAACGGTTCTTAACCGTTGTTATAGACAATATGAAGCATCCTAATATGAAGCATCCTAAACCGTTGCAATAGGTATATCTATTACAATGGTTGTAGAAACCGTCGCAAAAGTCGTTGCGGTAGCTCTATCTCAACGCTCATATTTACAACACCTACTAAACTACTGTGGTAGCTCTATTGCAATGATTTTTGTGTCTATCGCAATGGTTTTTGAACCATTGTCGTAGGGGTAATTTCTAGCAGTGGCGACAGATCACCCATACACTTCCTCAACATAGAAACATGGAATACCGGGTGAATGGAGCTCAAACTAGAAGGCAATTCCAACTCTTACGCGACATTGCCAACTCTTCTCAAAATCAAGTATGGACAAATGTACCAGGGACTGAGCTTTCCCTTTTTCCCAAACCGCATCACTCCCTTTATGGGAGACACCTTTAGGAACACCCTATCCCCAACCTCAAACTCCAACTTCCTACGCCTCACATCCGCATAGGAATTTTGGTAACTTTGTGCAGCCTTAAGCCTATCCCGAATCACCTTTACCTTTTTCATAGCTTGGTGAACCAAATCCGGGCGAAACATCTCCACCTCTCCAATCTCGAACCACCCAATAGGAGATCTATACCTCCTACCATACGACGCCTTAAAAGGAGCCTTTCCAATGCTAGAGTGGTAGCTATTATTGTAAGCAAACTCAACAAGAGGCAAATGCTCAACCCAACTACCACCATAATCAATCACGCAAGAATGTAGCATATCTTTTAACGTCTGAATAGTCCTTTTAATTTGCCTATCTGAATGTAGGTGGAAAGCAGTACTAAGACTCATCTTGGTCCCCAAACCTTTCTGAAATAATCGCCAAAAGTGAGATGAGAACTGTATACCATGATCTGAGGGGATAAGAATAGGTACCCCATGCAACCTCACAATCTCTTAAAGATACAACCTCTCATAATCCTCAGCCTAGAAGCTAGTCCTTACTGGCCAAAAGTGAGCCAACTTTCTTATCATATCCACGATGACTCAAACCTAATCAAACTATAAGACCCTGAAAAATCCTAAGTTTAACTCAATCCTTTAAAGTTTGTTAAGGAGTCCCAAACTTAGAAAATTTTTAGCTAAGCATTCAAACTTAGTGTTATTTTAGCCTCCGTAAGTTGGTGACTCTATTTTACGACCCTTATGACCTTAAAGTAATAATTTTTAGGCAGAATCATAATCAGGTATGCCGGTTGGTGTTTTTAGACAAGTTTTAGATTTTTCGGACTTCGTTTAAAGTACGTTTGGAAGTCCAAACCAGTGGATTGATGCGATATAGATGCGCCGTGTCACTTATCGCGTCGGTAAATATTTTCCTCCAGCTCCTAATGCAAATTCCAGTGAATCAATACGGACTCGACACGGTGCGTTGGCCATCGCATCGATGCCAATAATGCGGTACATTGATCTGCGCATCGCTAGTCCACTTTTCAGTAATTAAAACCCGCATCCAGAGGGGTAAATAGGTCTTTTACCATCTTATATCATCCCCTAAAATATGTAATTAAGCCATCTAAAAGGCAAAATTTACTCATTCTCTCTTAGAATATTTCAAGAACAAACCCTAGTTCATCATATTCAAGAATCCAAGTTCCAAGGAAATCCATCAATCTTTCAGAATTCAAGATTTAAGGTGTGTCAAGTGTTCATCCAAGGGTCCCTTCCACCCTTGGAGTTCAAGAAACTACTTTTAAAACTTCAAGTGTATTGATTCCATGAATTTCATGTTGGGCTTGATTATATTCATGATTATAATCATTAATTGGGTTTCTAATCCATGTTTATTATAAGTTTCAAGAAGAGATATTTGATATATGTATAGAATCATGTGAATCCATGTAAACCCTTGAAATTGTAAATTGGGATTTGAATTATGATGCCTATGTGTTGTTTAGTGTCATGTGCATGGATTATGTTCTCCAAGTGTTTGATAAATTGCTCATGTGAACAAAGAAAAAGGAACAAAAATCATGTCATGTTAGCTTATTGCAAGTTATATCAGGCAAGTGTTTGCTAAAATGTCTCTATGAATAAGTTATGGTCCAGTGCACATGGTTATGCCTTTCAAGTTTATGCTATGATTTATTTTTTATGCTATCGAGTCCTGGGGGTATTCAATACCTAGCTATAGTATTTACAGAATAGTTTTAGTAGTACTCAGTAATAAGTCTCAGTTCAGCCTTTAGTTCAGAACTCAGTAGTAGTCAGTTCAGTACTCAGTGAACTTAGTCCAGTTCAGTTAGACAGCATGATCAGTAACAGTTCAGTCAGGCCTAGAACAATTTAGAAACTTATTTAGTGTCTTTTAGTTGGAAGTAGGATTCAGCATCGATCGAACCCAGGGATAGGGGCATTCCTTCCAGCATAGGGTATGACCCTTAGTAGAAATCCCTGCATTACAAAACTATGTAGATAGCGTAGGTTGAGATATCTTCCAACTAGATTTAGGTTGATACATCTCATATGATTTTTCCTACCAGAGAGGGTTGACAAAAGAGCTTTCTATCAGAAAGGGTTAACTCACAACTTGTCTTTACTCATGGCACGATACTGACACTCTTCCAACCAGGGTTATAGGTTGGACCTCAATCTATTCAAAGAGAGGAATAACGGTTAGATAATTACCTCCCATAGTCTCAGTTTTAGTTCCAGTCTTAGTATAGAACTCAGTTCAGTTTTACAGAATCAAGACTGTCAAATACAGTCACTTAATTCAGTATGAAACACAGCACGGTTCCATAGAATTAGGACTATCAGATACAGTCATTTAACTATCAATTATATAGTATCTGTAAACTTAGATATTAGTAAATCAGTAATTCAGAACTCAGTATCCAGTGTTATCTTGACCTCAGTTACAATTTATGTATTAATGCATATACTCTCATTAAGTTAAACTCATGTTCTTCAGTCAGTATTGTTCTTACATATGAACCCATGCATCTCAGTCTACCTCACTTAGCATACTAGTATATTCAAAGTACTGACGCATACCTTTCTTTTGCGCTATGATGTCTTATATTATAGGTTCAGACGCACGGCCTCCCGATCATACTTAGCAGCTCGATCCATCAGTAACAGACTTAGTAGTGTCCTCATAGTTCGAGGACAAATTTATTATTCCAGTATTTCAGTACTCAATTTATTTCAGTAGTCAAAGTTAGTTGGGGACTTGTCCCATCAACTCCTTATTCAGACAGTAGAGGTTTTTTAGACTAGAGTATTTGTAGACAAATATTAAGTTTTGATATTGATGTACCATAGTCAATATTTATTTATAGTTTTGAACCTTATGGAAAGTTTTCACCTAATTTTTGCATAATTATAGTATTATTATTTAGTTATTGCAATAGGTAACAGTCATGGGTTAGCTTATGGTCCTTCGAGATTATGAGCATTGTGTAGCATATGGGGTACAGAATTGGGGTGTTAAAAACTTGGTATTAGAGACTAAGGTTCAACAGAGTCCTAGGAAGTTTGAAAGCTGTGTCTAGTAGAGTCTTATGCATGGGTGTGTAGCGCACCACACTTATGGACAAGAGGATTCAACAAGTTTTAGGAAAAGTTTCCCTTCTTTCAGTATTCATGTCGTATGAGTGAGCATGAGCTAAAGTTAAACTGTCAGTCTAATTTATCTCTTCCTTATACTTCCAGAATATGTCTTCCAGAGAAGATAACTGAAGAAGTAACGAAAACCAGTCAGCCCCTCCGCACACTCAAGTAGATCCCCTGAATGAGCATGTTTCTCACACTAACTTTAGAGTTTCTTTCACTACCTTATCTCATTTAATAGTTGATCAGAACAATCATTTGGAAGTTATCCTATCCAGGCTTATGGCTCATGCTCCACAGAGTAAGGAGGAGAGGCGTAGAAAAAAGGAGAGAAAGAATAAGAGGGCCAAAATGTCTAGGCCAAAGAGTGGCCGAACCAATAACCTTTTCCAGAAATATGGAAGAAACCACCAGGGTATCTGCAAGGCTAGTAGTGATGTGTGTTTTGGGTGTGGCAAGTTAGGTCACAGAGTCAGAGATTATCCCCAGTCAGGTTTCCAGGGTTAGCAAAATCATTCCCCAACTCCGTCTGATCGCCCGAATAGCAGGGTGCCGCTTCCAATTCCACTAGTAGGCAACACCCAAATAGGCTTTATGTACGTCAATCCTGACAGGATCAGGAAAATTCTCTTAACATGGTCACTAGTATGTTGTAAGTTTATCGTTTACACGTTTATACTTTGCTAGATCCAGGAGCTTCTTTGTTCATTGTAACTCCTTATATAGCTGTTGACTTTGAAATCGGTCTTGAAATCCTTGCAGAGTCATTCTCAGTCTCTACCCCAGTGGGTAAATCTATCATAGCCTGATGGGTATACAAAAACTTTTTGGTTATGGTATCTCAGAAAGTCACTTCAGCAGACATATTCGAATTAGAGATGATAGATTTTGATGTCATTCTCGGCATGATTAGCTTCATTCCTGCTATGCCTCAGTAGACTATAGAAATAGAATTGTCCAGTTTTAGCTCCTAAATAAACCCGTCCTAGAGTGGAGGGGTAGTACTTCAACACTTAGGGGTCAGCTTGTTTCCAACCTTAGGGCAAGAAATACGATATCTAAGGGATATATCTACCATCTCATAGCATGTGAATTCCCAAACATGTTTCCTACCTTGAGTCAATATCAGTAGTATGTGAATTCTCAAACGTGTTTCCTACCTTGAGTCAATATCAGTAGCATGTGAATTCCCAAACGTGTTTCCCGAAGATCTTTCCAGAGTTCCTTTCGAAAGGGAAATTGACTTTTGAATAGACCTTCTTCCAGATACTCAGCCCATACCTATTCCTCTATATAGAATGACTCTAGCACAACTCAAAGAATTAAAATAACATTTAAAGGATCTCCTAGATAAGGGATTTATCATACCAAGTTTGTCCCCGTAGGGTGCACCAGTTCTATTTGTGCGTAAGAAAAATGGTTCTCTCAGAATGTATATAAACTAACGTCAACTAAATAAAGTCGTCAAGAACAAGTATCCACTTCCCCAAATCGATGACTTGTTTGACCAACTTCAGGGTACCAGTTACTTTTTTAAGATAGACCTCAGATCAGGCAATTATCAACTCAGAGTAAGAGAATGTGACATTCCGAAGATAGCTTTCAGAACTCGGTATGGTCGCTTTAAATTCTTGGTCATGTTATTTCGTCTTACCAATATCCCAGCAACTTTTATGGACTTGATGAACCGCGTGTTCAAGCATTACTTGGACATATTCATCATAGACTTCAGCAATGACATTCTTGTCTATTTCTGTAGCGAGAATGATCACGCAGATCATCTCAAAATCATATTTCGAACTCTCGAAACCCATTAGTTATCATGATATCTGTTCATATCTTACATGTCAGCTCTATGATCATAGCCTATACTCGTGCACGTTAGCAATCATGCACGCTTACAGTTCCTAGTATAAGGACTTTAAGTTCACTCAGCGTTATAAATCATGTTCCATGAATATAGAAACTCCAAACTCAGGTCATGTAGCTTATGACTCATGTACTCATGTCATTCTTTATGATATGTTCAGTTCCCATGACTTATACTATACCCCTAATGATCAGCTAAATTCAAATTATGTCATGCATATCCTCAGTTTAGGTCTCTTCGTGAATCAATGATATTGAAATTCTCTCCCTCAGACCTCAGTTAGGTGTCAAATTTTGTATAACATTCATTTATGCTTTAGGTCCTCATGTTTTAACCCTTCAGTGAACTCTCCTTAGGAAATGATGTAGTGATGAGTGGTTGCTTATATGGGAGAGAATAAATATTTCATGTTAAGAAAATATTTTTGCATACTTGTGTTACACGAGGCTATAGTTAGGAATATAGGCTTGAATGTCAGCTAGTGTACAGGTAAATGGCTAGCAAGAAGTTGTATTTAGTTATTGAAGGAAGGGGGGAATTCAGAATTTTTCATGAGATGGGAAGTGGACAAAATGCAGAGTGTGAGTGTCTACTCAGATCCTTAATTTATGTTAGTATCTATCACATAGTTATCAGAACCTAGTATTCAGTTCCAGTACAGTCTCAACTATCGTCTTAGTTACAGTCTCAGTCGAGTAATCAGATCAGTAACTCTGTTCAATTTTAGGTTTGCTTGACCATAGCGTACAGTTATCAGTTATTCAGTTATCAGTATTTCAGTACCTTAGTTTACAGAATATTTAAGAATCATGTTATACGCTTGGTCTTGCATTTTCAAATAATATAGTTTTCATGAATTCAAGCTCAGTTATCTACTGTTACACAGTCAGTCCTTACCTTATATATGTAATACTCTACAGTTCCAGTCCAACTTTATAGACTAAGTACAATTTAATATTATATGACCAAGTATTCAGCTATCAGCCATTCAGGTATTTAGATAAGTTAGTATGTTTATGCACTCGTGCTCAACACCCATGTGAATATTTTCAGTAGTCTCAGGCTATGTAGTGTACTAAGGTGGAGAGTATAGTTGAGAGAGTATTCAAGAGATATGTCTAAGATTGAAAATTTGTAGCTGCAGTGCATAAGGCTTAGTAACTTCATCGTAGATGATGCTTTGTAGGCCTCAACTCATATTACAGAATTTTAGCCAGGATGTGATTTTCTTACTCAGCTGTTTTATTTAGACTATACCAAGATTTCCTTGCTCCTTAAAGTCAGTAGAATTCAATAAAAAGAGTGTCAAGAAATGATATAGTTTAGTATAATTTTTCAGTATGAGTAGTCCGTAAAGCCAACAAATACAGTTTAGCAGTCAAGCGGATAGTTTGTATGGTTTCCCAGCTTCCCATCTAGTCGAACTATCCAAAGTCTCATAAATGTAACTATTCCAAGGTTGAGAAACCATGTGATTGCAAGTTCAGCTCAGTTCAGATATCATGCCTTAGTTTTAGAACTCCGATATTCAGTCATGATTCAGTTCGTAGGTGCCCCGTGCATCATCTCAATTTTCCTCAGTATCTCAGCCAAGTCAGCATTCTTCAGGGGATATAATATCCCAAGGTGGAGATGCACCATAATTTCCCGAGCTTTCATGACCTAAACCTTCCATCTTCTCTTCACATAATGAATCCAGTTTGGAGTAGTGGGTACTTATAGGTGGACCCTCAAGTTCCAATCTCAACTTTAAGCCATGTATTCAAGGGCTCAGTTCAGTTTATAATATTCAGTTCATATATCAAATTTCAGTCTCAGTTATGATCTCATATTCCCGTCCATATGTGTTTAGTAACTGATCTCAGGTTTATTAGTATACTCAGCTTAAGGTAACAGTCTTCTGTAGATTGGCTTAGTCCATGTTCTGTTACAGTTATAAACTTGGTATCCTTTACCATTGCATATTCAGTCATACATTCATGAATCAGTTCAGTCATGTACTCATGCATTAGATATGCATGTTCAGCATGAGAAACTCCGCTTATCAGCAATTCCAGTCATGTATTCATGAATTATGTTTAGCCATGTACTCATGCTCTTGATATGTATGTTCCATATGAAATTTCAGCATATCAGTAGTGTCAATCATGAAATCATGTTACAGTTGTTCATGTCCTGTATCTAAATTTAGTCTATCAGCATTCTCAGCTTAGTAAGCCTTATTCGAGGACGAATGTTTCTAAGGGGAAGATATTGTAAGACCCCGCAAAGTCCTAAGCTTAACTCAGTCCTTTAAAGCTTGTTAAGGGATCCCAGTCTTAGAAAATTTTTAGCTAAGTATTCAGACTTAGTGTTATTTTAGCCTTTGAAAGTTGGCGACTCTATTTCACGACCCTCATAACCTTAAGGAAATGATTTTTAGGTTGAATCATAATCAGGTATGTCAGTGGGTGTACCCGTACAAGTTTTGGATTTTTTGGACTTCGTTTGAAGCACGTTTGGAAGTCCAAACCAATGGATCGATGCGATATAAACGTGCCGCATCGCCTATCGCATCGGTGAATAATTTTCTCTTGCTCACAGTACAAATTTTAGTGAATCGATGAGGACTCGATGTGGCGCGTTGGCCATCGCATCGATGCCAATAATGCGGTACATTGATCTGCGCATCGCTAGTCCACTTTTCAGTAATTAAAACCCGCATCCAGAGGGGTAAATGGGTCTTTTCCCATCTTATATTAGCCCCCAAAACATGTAATTAAGCCATCCAAAAGGCAAAATTTATGCATTCTCTCTAGAACTTTTCAAAAACAAACCCTAGTTCATCACATTCAAGAATCCAAGTTCCAAGAAAATTCATCAATCTTTTAGAATTCAAGCTTTAAGGTATGTCAAGTGTTCATCCAAGGGTCCTTTCCGCCCTTGGAGTTCAATAAACTACTTTTCAAACTTCAAGTGTATTGATTCTATCAATTTCATGTTAGGCTTGATTATATTCAGGATTATAATGATTAATTGGGTTTCTAATCCATGTTTATTACAAGTTTCATGTGGAGTTATTTGATATATGTATAGAATCATGTGAATCCATGCTAAACCCTTGAAATTGTAAATGGGGATTTAAATTATGATACCTATGTATTGTTTAGTGTCATGTGCATGGACTATGTTCTCCAAGTGTTTGATAAATTGATCATGTGAACAAAGAAAAAGGAAAAAAAATCATGTCATGTTAGCTTATGTGCAAGTTATATCATGCAAGTGTTTGATTACATGTCTCTACTAATGAGTTATGGTCAAATGCACATGGTTATGCCTTTCAAGTTTATGCTATGATTTATTCTTCATGCTATCGAGTCCTGGGGGTATTCAACACCCTAAAACTTAGCCGTTTACCTAGAGCTATAGTAGTTACAGAATAGTTTCAGTAGTACTCAGTAATTAGTCACAATTCAGCCTTCAGTTCAGAACTCAGTAGTAATCAATTCAGAATCCAGTAGTAGTTAGTCCAGTACTCAGTGAACACAGTCCAGTTTAGTTAGACAGCACGATTAGTAACAAATCAGTCAGGCCTAGAACAGTTTAGAAACTTTTTCAATGTCTTTCAGTTAGGAGTAGGATTCAGCACTGAGTGAACCCAGAGATAGGGGCATTCTTGCCAGCATAGGGCATGACCCTTAGTAGCAATCCCTGCATTACAGAACTGCGTAGCCAGCATAGGTTGTGATATCTTCCTTCCAAATTAGGGTTGATACATCTCACATGAGTTTTACTGCTAGCTAGGGTTGATGAAAGAGCTTCCTGATAGAGAGAGTTAACTCATAACTTGTCTTTACCCGTGGTACAGTACTAACACCCTTCCAACTGCAGTTACAGTTTGGACCCCAATCTATTTAGAGAGAGGCATGTTGGTTCGATATTACCTCCCACAATCTCAGTTTTAGTTCCAGTCTCAGTATAAAACTCAGTTCAGTTCTACAGAATCAGGACTGACAGGTACAGTCACTCAGTTCAGTATGAAACTTATCACGGTTCCACGGAATTAAGACTATCAGATACAGTCATGTGGCTATTAGATATACAGTATCAGTAAATTCAGATATCAGTAAATCAGTAATTCAAAACTCAGTATCTAGTGTTATCATGACCTCAGTTATAGTTTATGTATTTATGCATGTACTCTTATTCAGTTAAACTCATGTTATTCAGTTAGTATTATTCATGCATATGAACCATGCATCTCAGCCTACCTCACTTAGCATACCAGTACATTCAAAGTACTGACGCATATCGTTTTTTGCGCTATGATGTCTTAAATCATAGGTTCAGATGCACGGTCTCCCGATCATACTTAGCAGCCCTATCCTTTAGCAGCAGACTTAGTGGTGAGTCCTCATAGTTTGAGGACAGATTTATTATTCCAGTATTTTAGTACTCAGTTTATTTCAGTAGTCGAAGTTAGTTGGGGACTTGTCTCATCAACTCCTTGTTCAGACAGTAGAGGCTTTTCAACTAGAGTATTTGTAGACAGATGTTTAATTTTGGTATTGATGTACTGTACTCAGTATTTATTTACAGTTTTGAACCTTATGGTAAGTTTTTACCTAATTTCTGTAAAATTATAGTATTGTTATTCAGTTATTTCAGAAGGTACCAGTCATGTGTTAGCTTGTGGTCCTTCGGGATTATGAGTACCATGTAGCGTCCGGGGTACAGACTTAGGGCATTACACAAACTGATTCCGAGACCGAGGAAGACCAATAATGAAATCCATGTTGATACAATCTGGCAACTCAATTTTTTGATACAACCTTTGGGCCTCATGTGCTCAACTTTCACTTGTTGGCACATAATACACTTAGCCACAAAACTAGCCACATCCTACTTCATATTGTTCCACCAATACATCTCCTTAAGGTTATGATACATTTTCATCAAACCATGATGAACAACATAGCACGAATCATGTGCCTCAGCCAAAACCCTCTCTCGTAAACCATCTATATCGGGAACACATAACCTTTCTTGGTACCGCAAGGTACCATCACCACTAATCTCGAAGGCCATCACCTTCTTCCCACCTATATCACCTTTGATCCTCATCAAGACAGGATGTAACACTTGCTTCTCCTTTACTTCAACATCAAGAGTCGACAACGCTACTTCCTACACGACTATACCACCATTCTCAGAGTCTAAGAGACGGACTCCAAGGTTAGCAAAACAGTGAATATCCTTCACCAAGTCCCACTTCTTCTTATCCACATAAGCTAGACTCCCCATGAATAACCTGCTAAGAGCATAAGCAACCACATTAGCTTTACCTAGATGGTAGTAAAGACTCATGTCATAATCCTTAAGAAGATCAATCGATCTCCTTTGCCCGAGGCTAAGATCTTTCTTATTAAACACATACTGTAGGATCTTATGATCAAAAAAGATATCCACATGCACCCCATAAAAATAGTGATGCCAGATTTTCCATGTGAATACCACAACTAGCAATTCCAAGTGACTATACGAAAAATTCCTCCCATGCACCTTTAATTGTCTAAAGGAATAAGCTATCACCTTGCCATTTTGCATCAAGATGCAACCAAGCCCCACATGAGACGCATCATAATAGACGACAAACCTCTTAGTGTCTTTAGCTAAAGTCAAAATCGAGCTGTAGTTAGCTTATTCTTTAGCTTCTCGAAACTACCCTCATAAGCATCAGACCATAAGAACTTTACCTTTTTCTGAGTCAACTTAGTCAACGAGATAGTTATTGTTGAAAAACACTCCACAAGCCTCCTGTGTTAACCTGCTAAACCCAAGAAGCTCCAAATATCAGTTGGAGTCTTGGGTATAGGCCACTTATTCACCACTGCAACTTTCTGCAGATCCACCATGATCCCTTCACTAGAAATGATATGACCTAGAAAAGTGACAACATTCAATCAGAATTCACATTTTGAAAATTTTTCATACAATCGTTGCTTCTTCAAGGTCTGCAATACAATATAGAGGTGATTCGCATAATCCACCTCTCTCTTACGGTACACCAAAATATCATCTATGAAAGCAATGATGAACAAGTCTAGAAACTAATGGAAGACCGTATTCATCAAATCCATAAATGTCATTGGGGCATTGGTAAATCCAAAAGACATAACCAGAAACTCAAAATACCCATACCAAGTACAGAAGAAAGTCTTAGGGATATCCACCTCCCTAATATTTATTTAACTGATGACACCCAAATCAAAGATTAATCTTAGAGAAAACTTAGCACCCTGAAGCTGATCAAACAAATCATATGTCCTTGGCAGAGGATACTTATTCTTTACTGTCACCTTATTCAATTGTCGATAATTAATACACATTCGAAGAAAACTATGCTTCTTGCACATGAATAACACCGGTGCACCTAATGGGGACATACTAGGATGGATGAACCCTTGTCTGAGAGATCATTGAGTTGCTCCTTAAGCTTCTTCAACTCAGCCGAAGCCATTTTATATGGGGGAATAGGAATTGGACGAGTGTCCAGAACAAGATCAATCCCAGACTCGATCTCCCTATCAAGGGGAATGCCAGGAACGTTATCAGGGAAGACCTAAGAAAATTCATTCACCACTGGGACAGAATGCAAAGAAGGTCTCCGAGTTAGAATCTTTAACCTAAAATAGATGATAGAGACACGCCATACAGATTAATCTCTGAGCTCTAAGAGAAGATATAACCTTTCCCTTAGGAGCCAAGGAACCACTCTCCTACTCAATAACTGGTTCATTAGGTAATTTAAAGATGAACTTATGAGTCCAATAATCTAGAGAAGCATAGCACGAGTGAAACCAATCCATCCCCAATATGAAAAACAAAATCCACTATATCTAATTCAAATAGATCCACCAAAGTGTCTTTGCTACCAACAGATACCGCATACCTCCTATAGACTCTTTTAACAATCACGAAGTCACCTACTGGGGTAGAAATAGAAAAAGGGTTTGAAACACACTCAGGACCAAAACCAAAATGCACAGCCACAAATGGGGTCACATAAGAGAGAGTTGACCCCGAATTAAGTAAGCAATACATATCATAGGAAAAAAGTTTCAACATACCAGTTATGAGATCAGGTTTTGACTCAAACTCCTATCAATTAGTGAGAGCATAAAGACGGTTCTAACTAGTGCCAGATCCAGATGGTGCACCCTTTGGTGTTGGAGCTGAGGAAGAGGCAACTAAAACCTTGTTTTCCCTTGAGGGAACCTTACCAATAGGATAATTTCTAAGCATGTACCCTGGCTGACCACAGTTGAATAACTTGTCCCTTCTTGTATCATTAAAACCCTGATATAATCTATTATAAAACCTACAGGGAGGATATAATGGAGTTGACTGGGCCCCACTAGCCTGAGATTAGGCACTCTGTTCCCTGATGTTGTCGCCACCTTAAAAATGCCTATCATCCAATGACATTGGGTAGGGAGCACTATTCGACAAGTAAGACCCAGAATTTTCCCACTTTTTCTTGGGACACTTACTACCATCCCTGCCACTTTGATGTTGGGCACCACCCTGCCTAAAGAACCTAAATTTTTTGCCATACCGCTTCCCTATCTTTGCCTTCTTATTCTTTTCTTTCTCCACCTGTTGTATGTACACAACTAACCTAGAGAGATCCATGTCCTTGATCAACAAGTCATCCTTACTTTCCAATATAAAGTCTCGCGATAACTCGAAAGCAAACTTTCTCACCCAAGCCCTCATGCTAGAAACCACCTTCGGAGCATACCGAGATAACTGGTGAAATTTCAAGTCATACTCCTTGACTAACATCTTGCCTTGCTTCAGATTAACAAACCATTTTGCTTTTGCTTCCCTAAACTCCTGAGAAAAGAAGTAGTCTAGAAAAGCATTAGAAAATCCTTCCACAGAGATGACTCAGCATGGTCACCCCTTGATTGATCCCATTCTTCATACCATTGGTATGCCACATCCATCAGTTGGAAAACGGAAAACTCCATGCCCTCTATATTAGTGGAACACAAACACAAAAAAACTTCTCCACCTCATCGAAAAAACCTTGAGGATCCTCCTCAACCCCAACACCAATAAAGGTCGAAGGGTTCAGCCTTATAAACTGGACAAGCCTTGTGGCCTCAGAAGATAGAGTAACAGGAACACCACTCTCAAACTGAGAAGCTACCAACTGTGCCAACATATGAATGGACTGACGAAACTCAGCGTTTGTCACTTCTACCTGAGGATCTTGAGAAGGAATAGAGGGAACCGATGGAACTCTAGGAGGATAATTAGAAACCAGACCTCATAAGTAGAATATGTCCCATAAACATCGTCCTCAGGTTAGTACAAAAAAGTTTTTGTGAGCTTTAGATCGTCGAAGAGGCATGATCGAAAAAGCAAACAAACAGGGATTAGAGAACATTTCAAGACCTTAGACTCTATAACTTAAAAACAGAACACAAGAAAGACAAATACTCATAAATGCCTTGTAGCCTCTTATTTTTAAGTGTGGCATGCTACACACCATTCAAAGAGACTCTACTCGACATAGCTCTGTGGATTCCCAATTAACAATGAACCTAGCACTATGATACTAATCTAACATGACCCGAACTAGGGCCTAGTCATATCGGGTGCCTCAAACCTAACTGGGACCGAGGACCAACCCAAGACCCAAACATAACCATCATGCAACCTATGTTGGATGAATTCCAAACATACAATAAGATATATCAAAATTAATTGAAATATATTTTAAAAAGTTCATAACTATAACCAACCAAATATCCAACCAAATTCCCAATCGATGCCATCCCCAATGCCAATGCCAATACCATGGCTAACACCAATACCAACACCACCCATGCCTATAATAGTCAAACAAAGCCTCTATCTAAAAACCAAGAACATCTGATCGACACATACCCCCGACCATAGCCAAAACCAAAGTCTAAGAAACAAAAATACTGCAAAGAAGTCCTAAGCATGAAATAAAGTCTTTCAAAGTATGGAAGCTCACCATTTCCCTACAACCATGTGTTCAAACCACAATTATAACATAAAAACCATAAGAAAAACATCTATCCCAGTTTCAAAACCCAAATATTATCATAATAATACCATTAAAATCATCCAATAAAATATGTTTTTAGTTGAAATAACAATGAGGGGGGTGTAACATGCCTTAGTCACGAAGAATTACAGAGAGATTTTGATCCTTAAGCCTCTAGATGACCACCTTAAAGAAACCCTAGCTTAATCTTCTTAAGAGGTTCTTAGAGAGTGTTTTTATCTTTTAAAGAATCGATCGGGGGACCAAATCATGTTATAAGATGTGGGGTGTTAAGATCTTGGGGTGGAAAATATCCAAAATACCCTCAGCTTAAAAAGTTGTTAAAAGAACACAAATGAGTATAGTTGGACCTCTTAACTCATATCCTCACCATACGAGTGGTACCCTCAACTTATAACTTGCTCAGAAAGTTGGACACCATATTCTGTCCAACATACGACTCCATTGGCCTAACTCGTACCATCATCATACGACTGGTATCCTTTAAATCGTACCCTAAGTAGGACATCTAGGCTAGACACTGGATAACATACGGTTGGATTCTACCCTTTTATCACATTAACATACAACTTGTCACCACCAGCCCATAACCACAAAAGAAATCCAACCACCAAACACTGAACACCTTGTGAGTTGGGTCAACTAATCCGTAACCACACCATACGACTAATATGGTGAGTCTTATGATGATCATAAAGCTTAAGACTCAAGAAACTTACAAGGACCAGAACCCAGGGTGTTTCAATCTCCATGAGTCTTTTTTCTCCAAGTCTGATAGCCAGTTCAAAGAACTTTTCTATATTAGGCAAAATTGAAAAGAAAGTTGCTCATGAAGTAGATCGACCAGTGTACAAATCTACCAAAATGCTGGTCCTTTTTCAAAAGAGACATTGTTGATGTCATTCTTTATGATGCCTAAAATATTTTGATAAAAACCAATCTGTTGGCTAAAGTAATATGGACCATATTGCTTAATAATAAATGAATTTATATGGCTCAGTGATAAATGAGTTTCTGCACCTAAGTGTGAAATAAATGAAATAGATACTCATGAAATAGCTAGGATCCAGCTCTGGGGCATTGTCATTATCCATATAAAAATAAGGATTTTTTATGTCCAGCATGAGTAAAGTCCTCTAGACACGTCCTCCCTACTATGTATGCATTTGCTCACGTTATTTTTATAAAATATCTTGTGTTGCGCTCTTCGGAGTGTATCACCATAGTGGGAACAAATGGTCCATTGTCAAAGGTATAATGAGTTTTGAAATATTGAGCAATCCAACCATATACATAGTGAATAGGGAAATAAACTTTGATTTGATCAAGTTGTGCTGAAGAAGAGATCTTATTAATTCCATTATAGATGCTAACCAATATCATTGTTGCAAGGATGACCTTCCGCCCACTCGCCATCATGTTTGCCATCTTGAAAGTCCTAGGATGAATGAAGTCACCTTCAATATTTTTAAAAAAGCACACGACCAACAAGATAAGAAAGCTTCCAGCCATGTGTCATCTCTTTTATCATGCTTAAACCCAAGCTCAGGAACTACATTTTCTTCAGTATGTGACCATCTAAATGTATTGGGTAAACTTCCGCTAAGATTGGATATCAATTTAGGGAGAAAAGATTTTTTTTTTCGCCTTAATAGAGTGGGACAATAACTAAAAGGCTTTTTGCACTAGAATTTTATATATTTATTGATGATACTTTTGGGCTAGCACCCCAAAGGTGATGAAAGGCTGCAAATAAGTATTCACAAGTTTGAGAAACATACCCTACACTCTTTTCATCAAATCCTGTAATTTTTCTGGCCTCAGGCACTACTTCTTCATAAAGAATATCCTGAATTAAAAAGCCTCCAAGTATATGCAAATCCCATAGAGAAATAGATAGTTCCCTGACAGATGTGAGAAGTGTGTTTGTTTTGGGGCACCATGTTTTACAAAATTCTTAAAAGATGTCTGAATTGCGGTCATAAGTGAAAAATTAAGCATAAATGATATCACAAATTTGTGACATACTTAGAATTTTATGGGTCCAACCAAGTGAATCTTTAGTATACTCCCAACAATTGAAAATATGACGGTACTCTCCCTCAATTGTCATTATGTCTCCCCAATGTATCTTTTCTAAAACCATGCAATGACCCAAGCTTGAAAGAGGAGTTGTGATATTTGCATCATGATGATCCAACAGTTAAAGGGAGAACAACTTGAATGACTGACTAGAATTATAAGTTTGCACCAGAATCCAACTTGCCAGGAAAAATGATTCTATAAAGAAGGTCATATACATGCATACCGACTAGTCAGCTGAATGTGAGTCAAGAGTCTAGTCTACTTAACCCCACCTTCAGTTTTGACGACAAGATCCTAGGATTTAGTGGATGGATATGTGTAGTTTCTGAAAATCATTATCACTTCTAAATGAAAAGAATGAAAGAATTCATTAGGGATAAATCCTCGGTATATAGCGATAAGTACAAAAATTTTGATAAATCAAACTCTTTACTATTCTTATGGTGGGGATGAGTATCATCCATGTATGTTATAAGATTACCTTTTCTTAGGGTGAGAATAAGTAGTCATTCCTATGCGCCTTAAGATTACCATTAAATTACCTTTTCTTATGGAAGACGAGTATCCATTCTTGTGAGTCATAAAGTTACCATTA
>NC_061112.1:82896258-83126375 GCF_002878395.1 Capsicum annuum
AATATCCATCCTTGTGCATCTTAAGATTGTCGCTAAATTACTTTTTCTTAGGGCGGAATGAGTCTTCATCCCTGTGCACCATAAGATTACTATTAAATTACCTTTTCTTAGCGTGGGGACGAATATCCATCATTGTTCACCGTAAGATTACCTTCTGAGATTATCTTGCTTATAGAGGAATGAATATCTATCCCTTTGCCCCATAAGATTATCGCATTTACATTGAAGGAATTATCTTGAGAAAGAGTTTGTCATTCACTTACAAAATGGGGGAGAAGAAGGAAAAAGGTATTTTCACCTAAATACGGTGAATATCTCGAGCATCAAAGATAGATCAAGTTACACCCTCGAGTTTGCTTGCCTTCAAAAGGTGTTGTAAATATTGGAATCCTCTTTCCAATGGAATAAGCCACTCACTATTTTAAAATTCCCACACCTAGATATGATTTTTCTTGTGAAGCTACACAAACCTAAAATTGTAAACTTATCAGCATTCAGGGGCAACTTCAAAAAAGTATCTAGAACAATTCTAAAGGTGTTAAATTATGAATTTTATATATGATTTACGTGCATATGTGTGGTTTATACAGAACCAAGTGGATCATGATTTCAATACTCCTAGATTGAGATATCAATTTTTTGGTATTGTAGCGCATATCTGAAACTCCTGGTGCATCAAAATCTTAAGATGACTTTGTAATAACATCTGAAAAGATTCCAAATGTAGTAAATCTTGAATTTTGGATATATTATATATTTTAAAGTCTAGTTTTAAAAAATTCAAGATTCTTGTGATTTCGTCATTTCTACTTCAACATATGAAAGCTTTAGTGAGGAAGTGTTGATCTGAAACTTTTAGCATGATAAAATTTAAAGCTAAATTCAAAAATTTGTCTGGAATGATCTTGAAGGAGTTAAATTTTGAATTTTGGATATGTTATAAATTAAGAATTCTAACTTCTAGAATATCAAACTATTCATAATTTTGTCATTTCTTTGAGGAGATATCAGTTTTCTACCATCAACATATTAGGTTATGAAAAAAGTGATGAAAATTCAGAGAACCAAAAAAATACCATGAATCCATAGAAAAATACTTGCACTTTGATTTGTGCTAATCGGACACAGCCATTAATGAATATCTTGAAAGTTTGGGCAATGATTAAAAGAAAGTGATTAGCCTATGGGTATTTATAGGCGAAGTGGTGTGGTTTACCCCCCCCCCCCCCCCCCTCCAAATCCATGATAAATTTGGAGAGGATTCATAGAAATTTTAGTAAAATATGAATAAATAATGCAAATATGAGGCATTGAAATTGTCAATTTCAAATCATATGGGAATTATATTGACAATGAAAATGGCAAGGAGGTGTAGTTACTAATCCCAAATCCACACTGAAATTGGATGCTGACATTGATTTCTCCAATCAAAAGGAGTCAATTTCATCACCTTCAGGCAAAGCAACAGTGAACTCACAATAATTTTATGATAAATGTTATAATAATAATAATAATAATAATAATAATAATAATAATAATTATGATCACTTGATATTGTAATACCGCATGTTGTTTTTAGCATTTAGGCATTATCTGACCTTGGCATTAAATGTGTAAGTTCTTATTGATTACAATAAAATCATCAGGTTAATACTTCAAGCCTAGTCTACGAAAACTCAAATACTTCAACAAGTCTTGAAGTAGGAGGTGTTTGTGAGAAAAGAAATTTTGTTAAGTCTAAATTTGTACGAAATTCAAAATATATTAGGCCAAATAAATGTGATAAATTAATATAATTGGATTAATTATTTAAACTCAAATAAATATGAATTGAATTAAAGTTCAATTTTTTTGGGCTAGTTCATTGATTTGGTTTACAAATAATGAGCCCATTTTGTTAAGCCCAAGATGCCATCATATTCTAGAGGCCCAATTGAGATCCATGTGTCAAATGACTTGTCAGGCCAAGTCAAGTGAAGGAGCCAATAGGAATATGTTACATATCAAAATTATGCAGCAGGCCTAGTGAAATCAAAAATCCATAAAAATGTGTCATGCCACTTAAATTTGATTGATCAAAAGAAGTCACTTTCATCATGGCTCTTTTCTTCCTACAACTATAAATAGGGTCTCATAATTCAGAAAAAGACCAACAATTCTAACAAGTAGCAAGAGAGAGCTTCTGGATCAAACACCCCAGACAAGCAACCAAGATTCAGTTCATCAAGACGACAAGATTCAACAACAAGCCCCAAAACCTTTTAATTTGAGTATAACTTAAGATCAAATGCATCAAATTCACAATTCAAGATCAAGCTTAAAACCCTTTAATTTATATTTGAAAACAGGAATCAGAGGATTCATAGAGATTGTAACACTCACATATTGAAATTAATAAAATAATTGTTACATTATTTTTACTGCCCCAATTAATTATTTATTCCAACACGAATTTTATTATCTAACAATTAGTTGGGAATATAACTGTGGGTTTTATATTTTGAGATTATTATTATTGTTGTATGCTCGTATAAGGGCTTATATTATGTTGTTATTGACTTGTGATGTATTATATTGTGTGTTTCCCGTGTAGGGACCTTATTTGTGCATTTAAATAGCTTTATTATAGAAATGGTGTCCGGACGGGAGTTTTTTTGCTAATATTGGCCTTATTTAAGCATTGATTGTCTTTATCATGATAAAAAGAAAAACAAGTTACGGGTTGATATGATATTAATGGTGTTCTGCATGAATATTTATTCTGGTGGTGCCTAATTAGAATTGATGATCATGAATTATGGATATATTGAGTTGTTTTCTAGCTTGCTTGCACATATATGTGTTGGAGTGAATATCATCATATTGAGTTGATTGTGAGCATTACATCCTCATTTCATACATATACATTCATGAGATATTTATACCATTGAGAAACACTATTTTTAAAAGAAAATGAGACACTTTTATGAAAATCTTCTCCGTGCACACGAGTTGAAGAGGTGAGTTGAGATTGAGATGAGATATAGTATATGAATTTTGAACCTTCCATGGGTCCTACCTTGGAGTTGTAAGCTCAGTGGGTGTATACATAAAGTCATGCGATGACTTTCAACATTCATCACATCCACATTGTGTTGCATTGCATTTGCATAAGCATATTTCATAATTTCTTTAGTTTTCTTAACTTGTGTTTAATTTTAGTATATTCTTTGAGTACGTTTGTATTGTTTTCATTTCTGTTTATGTATTAGAACTGTTAGTGGAGACGGTGTAAGCTACTATTTGGGACTTTTCTGCTTGTAGGTGACATGCTTATAGTTTTCTTTACTTATATTATTTCTTACTTTTATCATCAACCTATGATACCTACTGAGTGAAATTGAACTATACTCACCCTTCTGTATCTTTTTGATGCAAATCTGAGTATGAGTACATGACGTGGGAGCTGATTTCGTGTGGATTAGTTGGAGCGATGTTCGAGGTACTGGGTGCTCTATGGATTTCAAAGCCGACTCCAAGCCTCCTCTTATTTAATTTTGTGTCTTTATTTTAATTTCAGAGATAAATGTGTATTTTTGGATTTATTTATGTACTAGATACTTTTACACTATGATGCTAGGTTTTGGGGACTTATGAGACTTCTTTCAGACTTCTATTTGAATTATGTTTCGTAGTGGCTTGATTCGTTCTAGAAGTCTCCCCTTAGGTTATGTAATTATTGATTTTATCAGTTTGGGTAATTGACTTACTATCAAGGTTGAGCCATGAAAAGCAAATCATGACCGATTTTTAGATTGTGATAAAGACTTAACTCAAGAATATTCAAAAAACAAGTTATGTCGACACTACCACATTGTGTCGTGATTATGATATATTCTATAACTCTTCATTTGGAGGCAAGCCTTATCCTAAAAGACTTGCAAACAATAAGTCACGCCCCTTAAATTTACTTCTATGTCAAAGAAAGAATATTCCGTTTGCGGAGTATCCAACTTTCTGTTCATTAGAAAAATAAAATATAAGTTGAGAAAAAAGAAAAAAGATTAAAAAGTAAAATAAAAATAAAGATTGAGACAGAGAAGAAATAAAGGTTAAGAAAAAAAAGGATAAGAATTAAAAAAGAAAAATTGAAAAAACCAAAAATGAGAAGAAAAAAATAAAAATAAAGTTTGACAAAAAAAGAGACAAGATAAAAACAAAAAATAAAATAAAAATAAAGGTTGACATAAATGAATTAAAAAAATCAAGAAAAAAAAGAAGAAATAAAAAATAAGTGTAAAAACATTTAGGGGTCGTCTGGTTTGAAAACAAGTTATGTTGGGATTAGTTATGCAGGGATTAGTTATAATGGGATTTGTTGTCCTGGGATTTGTTATCCTGATATTATTTTTTAGTGGTTGTTTGGTTTGTGGTACTAAAAATAATATGTATTGCATTCTTTTAAGAATAAATTATTTATTTTCAAAAATACCCTCACGTTATTTTGCTTAATTATTTTTATGTGCTCATTCTTATGATTTTATGTGTGTTCAACTATGTGTGCATACATATCGAGTTGCCTTTTTTTTACAATTGATGTAGGTGCATAATTTGAAACGATAATGTGTATCAAAACTAGGCAACGTATTTGTAGTTCCTAAAATATTTTACAGATTACCAGTGAATGTAATTATTACTATAAAATTTACCTCTACTTACTTTATAATTAATCTTTCCATTGGGTAGTAAGAACTTTTTATGTTATGAATTCATAAAAAGCACACTTAGAATAAAAAGATGTTGAATTTCATTTTTCTATGCTTTAAAATTATGTTCCCTACATTTTGTTTGATATATGACAAAGTTTGAATGATAACTTAAATTATGTACAACTTATTAGTAGTGTAAAAGATACATGAGCTTTTGCATGTAGGTATACCAAGTTGATTTGGTAGTAGTTTATATGGGAAGGTTCAGTCAAGTCTCCAACATCCCTGAATTTCCTCCAAAAAAAGGCCATGAAGCTTTTGAAGGCACGGTAATCCATTCAATGGATTATTCAAAGATAGACTCCACAACTGCAACCAGCTTTGTAATAGGTTTGGGGGTAATTTTATCATTTTATAGTTTTATCCCAAGTATAAATTATGGTGGGATTGTTATACCACCAAATGTGTAGGATAACTTTTCCCGAAAGTTATTAGTCCAGGGATAAGTTATCCGAAATATTGGCAACCAAACGATACATCAAAAATTTTATTCCGATACTATTATTTTATTCCGGTATTATTTACTTTAGTACCTCACACGAAATAACACCTTAAGGTGTATATGGGTAAAAACATACTTGTCTTATACATAAAAAGAAATGAATGCTAAGTTTTAAAGACTTTTCTTACGGAGGACAAAAAATAAAGTCACCCACTATATGAGTTCTCCCATATAATTTACTCTGGAAAAATGTCTAACCCTCAACCTTATGTGATTGAAATGCATGCAAAAATGCTAGGTTTCTAAAATTTAATCATTTATAACCTAATAATTTTACACAAATCTTATAATTTCTTACACGAGTCGGCTTTCTATATCTTTAATCTGTATACCTAAAATAATTTTTGAATGGTTAGACTTACAAAATAAAGAAGGTGTAAACAACAATATTTTATTCAGGAAATTACATGGGAAGTCCCTCATAATGGGTGGCTTGGAATTTTTGTCCCTCATAAGAAAAGTCTTTAAAAATTAGCATTCATTTTTTTTTGTAACTAATGGCTTTATTAAGTACCAAGTGTAATCATTACAAAGCAGCAGCCTAGTTATACACAACTTAGTTGTTCTCAGAATAGCCAACACAACACAAACTAAAAATCCTTTTCAGCTAGAAATCTACAGTAGAGCACCATGTCTTTCATATAGTTATTTCAGTAGAGCTAGCGAAAGTCACCAAGTAAATCCAGTGTAATGTGCAAAGCTCTCAAAAACTGCAACTCTATAGTGTTTGGGTGATTCCATTTGTGGCTTGAACTTTGCTGTTGAAGGCCACTTCTTTAGCAATACCATCCAGTGATCAACCTACACCTCTAAAGATTCTTTGATTTCTTTCCAACCAGATTGGATGAACCCTTTTAGTGTATACCAGTTTAAACAATTGAGCTTCTTGAGTTTTCCCTTTTGCCTGCAATATGCTTCATTGTCAATGTTGTTTCCAGGTCCCCGCAGGATATCTTTGCTTCTTCAATCACTGAAAAAGTCTACTCCATAAATCTTGGACAAAGATATATTTATCAAAAAGATGGCCCCTTGATTCAATAAATAAAGGACAAAACACACAACTAACATCAACATCCATTCCCCAGTGTAGCAGTCTCCACTAGTATACAATTTATCTTGAAAGTGCAACCACAAGGTAAATATTTCTTTATTTATAGCTTCATTCTTGAACATAAAACATTTCCAGGTCACCCTTTAGGTCAATTCAATAAGTAGGATATAGATTTGTTTGGTAACACTTTTCCTAGAAACTTTAGGCTCCAGAATTTGACAATTTCCCCCTCTAGTACCCATGATTTTTTATACTATCCAGCTAGTCTGAGTAGGAATTGGCATTTGTGCTAGGTTTTGATCCTATATATAGTAATTATGCACCCATTTAACCCATAATTTATCTTGCTTTTTCTCCAAATCCCTGTAACTCTTGGAAAGAGCAGCTTTGTTCTAAAGCTTTAAATTAATGAGACTTAAGCCTCCAACATATATAAGAGAGCACAACCTGTCCTAAGCTACTAGAGCTTCCTTGTGATGATATTTAGTGCCTGACTAAATATAGCTCCTACAATGAGCTTCAATAATTTTCATCACTTTGGAGGGTATTTGAAATAGTTGAGCCTAGTAGGATTGTATGCCAAACAATATAGTCTGCACAAGTTGGATCTGTCCTGCATATGAAAGTTGTTTATCAGTCCAAGATGTTATCCTACCAACCATTTTTCAATCAAAGGTTACCAGTGAACAAGATTGAGCTTCTTTGAAGCTAAAGGAATTCCCAGGTACTTGAAAGGAAATTCTTCTTAGTTAAATCCCAATTGCCTTGCAATATTTTCTTTGTCTAATTAGGGTAGACCTCCAAAGTATATGGAGTATTTCAACATGTTATCTTCCAATCCAGAAGCAGAGGAGAACTTGTGAAAACAATGTTGAATGTAGGCCACTGATTTTGCCCCTCTAGACCTCAATTATTTTTAAATTTTCTATCCTCATTTGTCTACTCTATTTTCATTTCTATTTACTTTTTATTTTTTATTTTTTTAGATATTTTTCTTTTCTTTTTTATTTCCTTATTTTAATTCATTTGTCTCAACCATTATTTTTCTTCTTCTTTTTTTCTCTTTTTTCATTTTTCTCACAAAATAATCTATTTTTTCCTTTATTTTTTTTCTTTTTTTTAATTCATTTGTCTCAACCTTTATTTTTTCTTTTTATGATTTGAATTATTTCTTTTTTTTCATTTTTCTCAAACTTTATTTTTATTTTTCCTTTGCATTTTTATTTTTCTCATTCTTTATTTTTTTCTTTTTTATTTTTTTCTTCTCATTTTTTTCTCAATCTTTTTTCTCTTTTCTCTATTTTGTTTCTTCTATTTATTATTTCTTTTTTTTCTCAAATTCTATTATATTATTCTAATAAATAGAAAGTTGGATAATTTTCAAAGAGATCTTCTTTCTTTCATGTCAAAGTAAATTTAAGGGCATAACTTGTTGTTTGGAAGTCCTTTGGAATAAGTCTTGCCTCTTAGGCAAAAGTTATAGAACATCTCATAAATTAGATATCATGTGGAAGTGTAAAGTCCTGCTCATGAAGCATAACTTCTTGTTTGAAAATCCTAGAGTTAAGTCTTGTCTCTAGGCCAAGAGTTATAGAACATCTCATAAATCAAGGCACAATGTGATAGTGTCAACACTTGCCCACTGGGCAAAACTTATTTTTTAGGACGTTCTTAGGCTAAGTCTTGTCTTAGAGGCAAGACTAATAGAGAAACACATAAATCAAGACACAATATAATAGTGTTAACCCTTGTCCATGGGGCATAACTTGTGGGCTAAGTCTTGCCTCTAAAGCAGAAGTTATAGAATACCTCATAAATCAAGATGCAATATGGTAATGTCAATCTTGCCCATGGGGCGTAACTTACTGTTTGGAATTCCTTAGGACTAAGTCGTGCCTCTAAGGCAAGAGTTATAGAATAGCATCTCATAAATCAAAATACAATGTGGTAGTGTCAACTCTTACACATGGGGTATAACTTGATGTTTGAAAGTCCTTAATTTATGAAAGATCTCATAAATCAAGACACAATATGGTAGTGTAAACTCTTGAACATGGGCATAACTTGGTTCAAGTTCTTAGGCTAAGTCTTGCCTCTAAGGCAATAGTTATAGAGCATCTCATAAATCACAACATAATATGGTAGTGTCAACTCTTACTCATAGGGTGTAACTTGTTGTTTGAAAGTTCTTATATTAAGTCTTGTCTCTAAGGAAAGAGTTATAGAATATCTCATAAATTAAAATACAATATGGTAGTGTTAACTCTTGCACATGGGCTGTAACTTATTTCTTGAAAACCCTTGGTCTAAATCTTGACTCTAAGGGAAGAGTAATAGAGAATTTCATAAATCAATACATTGTGGTAGCGTCAACCCATGCCTATAGGGCATAACTTTTTATTTGATGGTCCTTGGGTGCAGCACCCCGGATCCTTGGTCCTTAAAAATTTCTGAAATTTTATCCTCACTGTCTTGACTATGCCTCCCATTATGAATTGTAAGGAGTCTTGACAAGTCGTAAGGACCTAATCATAGCCTGACTAATGTGTGTGGCTAAGTTGTCTTCTCCAAGTATGAGTGTCTCACAATGATTCATAAGGACTCATTACAAGTCATGTTGTCCAAACCATAGTCAAACAAGTGTATGTTCTAAGTGTTGCGGTCCTGGTAACGACTAATACCCAATGAGTCGTATGGTCCCCTAACGAGTCGGATGATGCAAGTTGTAGGGTCAACAGTATGTGTGCTTGATGAAACTGTCTTGGCTAAGACTCATGGTGATGAGTCGTAATATGTCGTTGTGAGTCATCGTGGGACCCGTAGTCACAGTCGATAATTTTTTAATTTCTAAATTAAGGGAACTTTGGATGTTTTTCTCTTTACCCACATAGATCCCACGTTCATAAGACACCTTTGGGCGTTATTTTAATACTTCAACATATCAAAAACCCTCTTTACTCTCTCAAATTCCTTCGAGCAAAGCAAGTTAGGGTTTCATCAAAGTTGAGAATCTAGAGGTCAATTCAAGGTTTCTTCTCCATAATTGAGAATCTTTCAGGCATGTTACTCTTTTCTAATTATTACTTAGCTAAGATCATGTGTTTTAAAGTATTATTCATATGGTTTTGATGTTGGTATTCAAACATGGATTGAGGGTTTTGAATGATTGTTGTTTATGTGATGTTTTATATTTGTATGTGTATTGGTTAAGTTTTAAACGGTGGTTTTCAAACCAATTTGATGCATGGGTTTGGTGAATAAGCCAGGGGATTGTGATTTCCTTAAAATTTAAGAATATTGACAATTGAATTGGTAATGACTTCAACCCCATATTGTTAAATTGGTTTTGAATACTAAAAAAATACACATTGAACTACTTTTGAACTATTACATAATGTGAAAAGTCAATGAAGTATAATGAATTGAACCTTATGAGATTGTGTAATTCTCCAAGCTAATTTATAATTGAACCAGGGGGGTTGTGAATTCTCCAAGGAAATAAAAGTTGATATTACCTTACAAGTGTAGTAGGTATGATGATACCAACAGTGTATGCCAAAATGTGTATCATGGTTCAATAAATAGGAATGTATGTTAAATATTTTAATTGGGCTTTAATGAGGGTTGTGTAGCTGAGTCGTGAAAGTAGAGGTCCCAAAAAACCAATACTAAAAACCGCAGTTGTGGACACGGGGGTCTATGTTTGAGTCCCTCTTATTATTATCACATTATTGAGTGGTTTGAGTCCCATAGTACATTACATGATTGGGTGCTTCAATCAACTTGATATTTTAGGAGGATCGAGTCCCCCATGGTGTATACATATATCCTTTGGTTTATGCGTCTACACGCACCAGGGATATTCTAGCTGAGGGAAAGTTGAGCCCATATAGCCCATGGGTGTCTTCTTATGTTATGACGATTGAGATACACAATCCAAGCTAATGTTTTAAAGTATATTTTAAGCCTTGTTCCCTTTCCCGATATATTATTTATGTATGTATATGATAATACTCACATGGATTTGAATTGGGTTTAATTTGACTTTATTTTATCCCATATCCATGAGTTACATGCTAGTACTCAACCCATTAACCATCTCCGTACGTTGTATCCCTATGTGATGTAGGCATTAGAGATACTTCTACTTTTAATGTGTAGAGTTAGGTGGATTGGCTTGGTTCATCGATCATTGGTGGTGAAGTGGTGAGCTTTCATTTCTCAAAATAGTTGGACATCTCATTAGTTTTCATTCGTAGATTAGAATTGAGACATTAAATTATAATTAATATTGTTATTATCATTGTCAGGTTCGGGGGCATGTCCCGATACTTTATTCATTTTGAGTTTGTTAGAAGGCTTTGTTGGATTACTGTGGACTTGGGTGGTAATGTTGGTTGGTTGTTTGATCGGCTATCCGATTATAGCCATGAATTAAGTTCTTTGAGATTATCTTATGATATCTTATTATATGTTCAAAATTCATCCGATATTGGGGGTATTGTGTTCTGTTTGGTTAGGTGTAGAGGGTGATCTCTTGACCTCGCTAGACTTGAGATGTCCGTCATGGCCAGGACCTAGTTTGGGTTATCATAAGGTTAGTAATAGAGCCTAGGTTTGGCGTCATTGGGTATCCACAAAGTCGTGTCAATTAAAATCTCTTTTATAGGTATGTAGCGTGCCACACTTATAAGGGAGAGGTTATGAGGCATTTAAGAATGTTTCCCTTTCTTGTTATTCTATTTTGGGTTGTAGAGTCTAAAATCTTAAAATCTGCTCTAATTCTCGTTTGTTCAATTTTTATATCATGCCTTCCAGAAGATCTAATGTGCATGGAAACTCCTCTGTCCCACTTAATGATAATGTGAACGGATCTCATCCTACCCAAGAAGTTCAAACCCGATCTAGGGTCGCTGCTTCTAATTGCCCTAGTGGAGTTCCACCGGTCCCTCCTAGCCCTCCTCGGGCACCTCATGCTAGCGTGTCTAATGTTGAGTTTTACTAATCGATCAATTTTTTCCCCAGTTGGTGGCCTCTTTGATTGAGTGTGTTGCTTTTTTTGCTCCATCTTCTGAGGTAACCAGAGTTGGCCAATTTATGAGGTTGACTCCTCCTACTTTCACTGGTTTTGAAGTTGAGGAAGATCCTTAAAATTTTATTGATGAGATGGAAAAGATTTTTTCATATAATATATTCTACTGATGTGGAGGGTGTGGAGTCCATTGATTATCAGTTGAAGGATGTCGAGTAACAGTGGAATGAGGAGTAGTACTAGTCTAGGGGTAATGATGTTGAGTCCGCTTTGTAGGTTGACTTCTCTAGTGTTTTTCTTAATTGCTTATTTCCTTAGGAATTGAGAAAGATAAAGGCTGAGGAATTCATGAATTTGAAGCAAGGCAAGATGACAGTAAAGGAGTATGCCTTCAAGTTTCACCAGCTATCGCGATATGCTCCTGAGTTAGTATCTAGAATAAGAGGTAGAATGAGGAAATTTTATTTTGGGTTGTCCTATGAGTTTATCTTAGAAAGCAAGGTTGCCTTGTTGAATAAGGATATGGATATCTCTCAACTTATTGCGTATATGCAATAAGTGGAAGAGGAAAAGAAGAAACAAGTAGAGATGAGTGAAAGTTAGAATAAAAAGTTTTGATATTTGGATCAGGGTAAAGGTAAACAGCAGAGTGGTAGAGACAGTGGAAAATAGTATAAGAAGAAGTAGGGAAATTCTAGTTCCTACTCTACGACTTGTGCTCCTTATCCAAATCCGTTGGGTGATCATCATTTTTAGAATAGTATTGGTCCCAGGGCTCAGGGTGCCAGCCTTAGGTCAATGGGGATCAGTCAGCTCCATCATATCCCCCTTATAGATTTTATGGTCAAGTGCATCGTGGTGTTTGTGAAGGAAGGAAGAAGTGCTTTAAATATGGTCAGTTTGTTCACATGTAGAGGGATTGTCCTTCTAGGGTTAATTATGGGGCAAATAAGATTCATGTTGCTACTTCATCAGCTCTTGCACCAAAGGGTTCTACTTCTATTTTTTGCTCCAATACTAATCGGAACCGTCTGTACGCTCTTGGAACCCGTCAGGATTCTTAAGCGTCCCCCAATGTTGTTGCTGGTATGCTCAAACTTTTCTCTCATGATGTATATTATCTACTTGATCTTAGGTATACCCTTTCTTATATGATCTTTTATGTGGATATTTATTTTTGTTTTGATTCGAATTGTATTTCAGATTCCTTCTCTGTGTCCACCTTAGTAGGTGACTCCATTATGGCTAGAAGGGTCTATAGGGGTCGTGTGATATCGATCTGCGGTAAAGAGGCCTTAGTGGATCTGATAGAGTTGGAAATGTTAGACTTTGATGTGATTTTGGGGATGGATTGGTTATATTCGTGCTATACGTCTCTTAATTGTCGAACCCAAAGGGTCAGTTTCTAGTTCCAAAATAAGTCGGTGATCAAGTGGGAAAGTATTTCCTTAGTGCCTAGGGGAAGGTTCATTTCGTATATTATAGCCTGAAAATTGGTTTTTAAGGGGTGTCTCTACCATTTGGTCCATATTAAGGACTTTAGATCTGAAGGTCCTTCTTGGCAGTCCATCCCTGTGGTTTATGAATTTCCCGAGGTGTTCGTTGATAACCTTCTTGGTATTCCATCCATAGGGAAATTGATTTTAGAATTGATCGTCTTTCGAACACTCATTCACTGTGGGACTCTCGCTAGTATTGACCTCCTGGACTAGTACCGATGGTGGCTCTTTGGATGAGTCTTTGTTTAGTTAGGAGTAAGTTCCTGCAACCTTAACGCACTAACAAAAAATCATTTCTAGTTTGTAGTCGATGAAAGTTTATCCTTTTATTACAAGCATCGAGGTTATCTTCTTTGGGAAAACCTCGTCCACATGGGCACTAGTAGTGAAGTGATCATGGTAATAAGTTTGGATAAAGGAAAATTCAAATTCATACTTGATTCCCACTAGCTCACCCCCAAAAGGGAAATTGATTTTAGGATTGATCTTCTTCCGGACACTTGTCCTATTTCTATCCCTCCTTATAGAATGGCTCCGACTTAGTTGAAAGAGCTCAAGGAGCAGTTAAAATATCTTCTAGATAAGGGTTTTATTTGCCCTAATGTGTCTCCGTGGGGTGCTCCCGTGCTTTTCGTGTGTAAGAATTATGGGTCCCTTCGGATGTGTATAGATTACCGTCAATTAAATTGGGTGACGGTGAAAAATAAGTATCCGCTTTCTAGAATTGATGATCTCTTTGATCAGCTTCAGGGTGCTAAGTATTCTCCAAGATTGATCTTCGATCGAGTTACCATCAGTTGAAGATTAGGGAAGTGGATATCCTTAAGACTGCTTTTTGAACCCAATATGGTCATTTTGAGTTTTTGGTTATGTCCATTAGTTTGACTAATGCCCTGATGGCATTTTTTGATCTTATGAACTGGTTATTCTATCAGTTCTTGGATTTGTTCGTAATTATGTTTATGGATAATATTTTGGTGTATTCTAAGAGTGAGGCAGATCATGCCAATCACCTCCGCCTTGTGTTAATAACCTTAAAAGATCAACAGTTGTATGCTAAGTTCTCTAAATGTAAGTTTTAGTTAAATTTTGTGCCATATCTGGTCATGTGTTTCTAGTGAAGGGATCATGGTAGATCCATAGAAAGTTGCGGTGGTTAAAAAGTGGCCTAGACCCACGACTCCAACTGACATTTGGAGCTTCTTGGGTTTTGCTAGTTATTGTAGGAGATTTGTGAAAAACTTCTCTTCCATTGTTACCGCATTGACTAAGTTGACTCAGAAGAAGGTAAAGTTTTTGTAGTTTGATGCTTGTAAGGGTAGTTTCAAGAATTTGAAGGGTAAGTTAACTTCAGCTTCAGTTTTGACTCTACCCGAGGGTACCGATGGTTTTACTGTTTATTATAATGTGTCCCCGGTGGGACTGGGTTGTGTGTTGATGCAGCATAGTAAGGTGGTTGCATATGCTTCTAGGCAGTTAAAGGTACATAAGAAAAACTATTTGATTCATGATTTGGAGTTATTGGTTGTGGTCTTTACTTTAAAGATTTGGCGTCATTATTTGTATGAAATCCATGTTGACATATTTTCAAACCATAAGAGTTTGCAATATGTGTTCACCCAGAAGGAGTTGAATCTCAGAGAAAGTAAATGGCTTGAGTTGCTTAAAGACTACGATATGAGTCTCTATTATCACCCAGATAAAGCCAATGTGGTTGTTGATGCTCTTAGAAGGTTGTCCATGAGAAGCTTATCTCATGTGGATGAGGAGAAGCGAGGACTGGGAAAGGATATTCATCATTTGGCTAATCTTGGAGTTCATCTCTTAGACTCTGAGGATAGTGGTGTGATTATGCAAGAGATAGCGAAGTTATCTCTTGGTGCTGAAGTGAAGGAGAAATAGGTTTTGGATCCTATCTTGATGCAAATCAAGGATGATATGGGTCACCAGAAGGTGATGGCTTTCAAGATCGGTAGTGATGGTATCTTGAGGTACCAAGGTAGGTTATGTGTTCTACATGTTGATGGGATGTAAAAAAGAATTTTGGCTGAAGCTCGTGAGTCGAGGTACACTGTTCATCCTGGTTTAACGAAGATGTACTATGACTTAAGAAAAATTTATTATTGGAATAAATTGAAGAGAGATATGGCCAATTTTGTGTCTAGGTGTTTAGTTTATCAGCAAGTGAAGGTAAAGCACTTGAGGCCCGATTGGTTATCTCAAGAGATTGAATTGCCCGTATGGAAATAGGAAGTGATTAATATAGATTTCATTATTGGTCTTTCGTGATCCCGTCATCAGTTAGATTTTATTTGGGTTATCGTGGACAAAATGATTAAGTCCGCTCACTTCTTGCCAGTGAGGACTAATTTTTTGGTGGAGGATTATGCTAAGATCTTCATTGAGGAGATGGTGAAGTTGCATAGTGCTCCAGTTTTTGTCATTATGTCAAGGTACTCAGCTCTCATCTCACTTTTGGCATTCCTTTAAGAGAGGTTTGGGGACTAAGGTGAACTTTAGTACTGCTTTCCATCCTCAAATAGATGGAAAAGCGAAGAGGATGATACAAACTTTAAAAGATATGTTGATGTCTTTTATCATTAGTTTTGGTGGAATTTGGGTTGACCATTAGCCTCTCATCGAGTTTGCGTATAATAATAACTATCATTTCAGTATTAGGATGGCTTCACTCGAGGCTTTGTGTGGTAAGAGGTATAGATCTCTTATTGGGTGGTTCGAGGTTGGTGAGAATAGAATGTATGGTCCTAACTTGGCAAGCTATGAAGAAGGTAAAGGTGATTTGGGTTAGGCTTAAGACCAACCAAAGGCGCCAAAAGTCCTATGTGAATGTAAGGAAAAGAGACTTGGAGTTGGACGTGGGTGATTTGGTAATCTTGAAGGTGTCTCCCATGAAGGAAGTGATTCGGTTTGGTAAGAATGGGAAGCTCAGTCCCCAGTATGTTGGTCTATATCGTATTTTGAGGCAAGTAGGCAATTTGGCTTATGATTTGGATTTGCCTTTGAGTATGAGTTTTATTCATCCGGTCTTCCATGAATCAATGTTGAAGAAGTGCATAGGAGATTGTTCCATGGTCGTTCCTTTGGAAAGTGTGGGTGTCTCAAATTCCTTGACCTATGAAGAAGTCCTGATTGAGATTTTAGATCGGCAAGTCCATCAGTTGCGGACTAAGGATGTGGCTTCGGTAAAGGTTATATGGAGGAACCAAAATATTAAAGAGGACACATGGGAAGCTGAAGAGGACATGAAGTCCAAGTACCCATTCTTGTTTCCCGCTTCAGATAATCGTGCATGAGGTATGTATATTCCTTAATATCTTTGTTTTCTGTCTTTGTTAAAGCTAAGAATGGGTGTGTCTCGGAGTTAAATCTTGCCAATAAGTGCCCTATGCTATCATTCGAGGATTAATGATACTAAGAGGGCGGGTATGCAACACCCCAGATCCTTAGTCCTTAAAAATTTCTAAAATTTTATCACTATGACTCCTCTTATCAGTCGTAGGGAGTCATGACGAGTCGTAAAGACCAAAATCATAGTCTGATCAGTGTGTTTGGCTAAGTTATCTGCTCTGATTTTGAGTGGCTTACAATGAGTCATGTTGTCCAAACCGTAGTCAAACCAGTGTATGTTGTGTTGCTGTCCTGGTAACGAATAACCCAACAAGTCATAGGGTCCCCTAATAAGTCGTATGATGTAAGTCATAGGGTCAGCAGTATGTATGCCTAATGATACTATCTTGGCTATGACTCGTGGTGACGAGTCGTAACGTATCGTTATGAGTCATCGTGTGACCTGTAGTCACTGGCGATGAGTTTTTAGTATTTAAATTGAGTGCAGTTTGGACATTTTCTTCTTTAACCATATAGACCACACGTCTATAAGACACCTTTGGGGAATTATTTTAATATTTTAACAAAAAAAAAACTCTCTTTACTATCTCAAATTCCTTCAAGCAAAGCAAGTTAGGGTTTCTTCAAGGTTTGAGCATCTAAGGGTCAACTCAAGGTTTCTTATCCTTAATTGAGAATCTTTCAGGCATGGTACTCTTTCGTAATTATTACTTTGCTAAAAGCATGTGTTTTAAAGTATTATTCATATGGTTTTGATATTGGTTATTAAACATGGGTTGAGGTTTTTGAATGATCGTTGTTTATGTGATGTTTCATATTTGTATATCCATTGGTTATGTTTTAAATGGTGGTTTTGAAACCAATTTGATGCATGGGTATGATGAATAAGCTAGGGGATTGTGATTTCCCCAAATTTTGTGAATATTGACAATTGAATTAGTAATGACCTCAACCTATATTGTGAAATTGGTTTTGAATACTAAAAGAATGCACATTGAACTACTTTTGAACTATTGCATAATGTGAAAAGTCAATGAAGTTTAATGATTTTGAATTAAACCTTACGAGGTTGTATAATTCCCCAAGCTAATGTATAATTGAATCAAGGGGAGTGTGAATTCCCTAAGGAAAGATAAGTGGTTTGGCATGATGATATTACTTTGCAAGTGTAGTTAGTATGACGATACCAATAGTGTATGCCTAAATATGTATCATGGTTTAATGAATGGAATTGTGAATTTAAATATTTTAATTGGGCTTTACTGATGATTATGTAGCTGAGTCATAAAAATGGAGGTACCAAAGGACCAATATTGAAAATTTCGATTGTCGACGCAAGGATCTACATGACCAGGTGGTTCGAGTCCCCCTTATTATTATCACATGATTAGATGGTTCGAGTCCGCCATAGTACATTACATGATTGGGTGCTTCAGTCACCTTAATATGCCGGGAGGTTCGAGTCCCCCATGGTGCATACGTATATCTTCTGGTTAGTGGGACTACATGCACTGGGGTCCTTCCAGCTAGGGAAGAGCTGGGCCCACATAGCCCGTAGGTGTCTTTTTATGTCGTGACGGTTGAGCTACACAATCCAAGCTAAAGTTTTAAAGTGTATTTTAAGCCTTGTTCCCTTTCCTGGCATATTATTTATGTATGTATATGATGATGTTCATATGGATTTGAATTGGGTTTGATTTGACTTTCATTTGTCCTCTATCCCTAAGTTACATGCTAGTGCTCAACCAACCAACCCTCTACGGCGTTGTACCACCACGCGATGCAGGAACCGGAGATACTTCTACTTTTTTCTGTGCAGAATTATGTGGGTCGGGTCGGTTCGTCAGTCGTTGGTGGTGAAGTGGTGAGCTTTCATTTTTTGGAAAACTTGGATATTTCATCAGTTTCCATTCATAGATTAGAATTAAGAGTTTACATTATCATTAACATTGTCATTTTCATTATCAAGGTTGGGGGCATGTCCCGACACATTATTGATTTCGATTTTGTTAGAAGGCTTTGTTGGATTACTGTGGACTTGGGCGATGATGTTGGTTGTTGTTTGGTCGGTTATCGGATTATAGACATGACTTAAATTCTTTAGGCTCATCTTATGCTATCTTGTTATATGTTCGAAATTCATCCGATAATGGTGGTGTTGTGTTCTATTAGGTTAGTGCGTGGGGTGGTCTCCGGTCCTCGTTGGACTTTAGATGCCCATCACGGTCAGGCTCTGGTTCGGGTCATAACATTGGGTTATGTTTTGCCTCTAAGACAAGAGTTATAGAGCATTTCATAAGTAAAAAACACAATGTGGTAGTATTGACTCTTACCCAATGTACGTAACTTATTGTTTGAAAATCTTTGGAATAAATTGTGCCTTTAGGGAAAGAGTTGTAGAACTTTTCATAAATCAAGATATAACGAGGTAGTGCCAACTCTTGCCCGTGGGGTGTAACTTGTTGTTTGAAAGTCCTTAAGCTAAGCTTGTCTCTAAGGTTAGAGTTATAGAATATCTCATAAATCAAAACAAAATGTGGTAGCATCAACTCTTGCCCATGGAATCTGACTTTTTGTTTGAAAGTTGTGAGTCTTGTCTCTAAGACAAGATTTATAGAACATATCATAAATTAAGATACGGTGTGATAGTGTCAACTCTTGTCCAAGAGCGTAATTGGTTGTTTGGAAGGAATTGAAGAAAAGAAAAATAATAAAAGTTGTAGAATAAGAAAAAAATAAAGAAAGATATTTAAACAAAAAAAAAAAAAATCGAAGAAAAGAACAAAGATATAAAAGTCGTGAGAATAAAAGGTAAAAAAATAAATGTTGAGGAAAAAAAAGACAAAACAAAAAACCCAGCCCATTTAGAAAGAGGAATTGGGCCTGAGCAAGATGTGGAGTCCAGTAACTTATAATGTACAACATTCCTCTGGACTAGAGTTTCAAGAGGGGCAAACAAAATAAATACCGATAGTTTGAAACTTAATTATAGAAAATTTTGATATTTTGCATAATAACTGAAATTTTTAATTTTAAATTTATTGAGATATAGAATTAGCTCTTGATACATCCAATGAAGATACATTTTTTTCTTTGTAAAGATACATAATTAATTCCCGATGTATTTTTTTTATTTGGGTTTGTGGAGATATATAATACATTCAATGAAGATACTTTTTTCTTGTAAAGATACATAATTATCTCCCAATATATTTTTTTCGATTTTGGATCTGTCGAGATACATAATTTACTCCCTCATACATTTAAGTAAGATACATAATTAGTTGAGATTTTTATAATTACTTTGTAAGGGTGGAAATTTGTGTAGATATGGTAAGTTAAGGTGTATGTTTATGTTATTTTTCCAGCAAAACGTACGCTATATTTCCTTAATTTTAAGGACATTTGGAACTTCAAGCTAAGTCATTTAACCTTTTTCTATTTGAAAAATGATTATTTAGAAAAACTCAGCTACACTGTAATTCTAAACAAAGTTAAGAGTGGACTATGGAAATTCTGCATACCCTCTAGAGTATTCAGAAGATTTATCACAGTGACTTGTATTTGTGTGTTACTATTAAAGGTTGTGTTGGGATGGAGATGATTCTTCCATTCTTAATCACAAGTTGAATTCGAGTCTTAAAAATAAAAAGTACCTGATAAAGAGCGTTTTCTTTTAAACGAGCCTTATGCAACACAAAAATCAAAATAATTGAAGCTTCAAAAAACAAAAACGTTGTTACTTCACATTGGTATGTCAAAGTCTCACATTGATTAAGAGCAACTGTTTTTACCTCATTCTTAGTTTTGATAAATTTTAAAAAATTAATATGCGTGGAAGTATATTTATAAGATAAAAATACTTTTAGAAATAAATTAGTTTATTAGTACAAAGGAAATAAAAGTAACTTTACTAACTCGTTTCTCGAATTCGAACATCATTTAAGAAATTAACTCTGATAATACGGGTTATTACAATGTTGAGACGTTGTACAATGAGTTACTTTGGGGCAAAAATGAACACGTTTAGTATGATAAGAGAATTCCTTCTCATTATCGAAGTTGTTTTCTTTGTTTCACTTATCAAAAAAAAGGAGTTTAATCTGAAAACTTATTCATGATAAAATAACAAAACTAAACATGGTCCCTTATATTTGAGGGTTGCTTTAAAATAGTTTCTTAAATATACTGATGAGCAATTTTAATTCTTTAATTAAGTTTGTCAACGTAACCCAAAAGGGAAATTTTGTTCTCTGTATTAATATTTGATGAAATCTGATTGTTATGTTTTTGTGGGAACTCATATTTTAGAGTTACAAAATTTTGAAGTTTATGCTATTTTTGATCTATTTTCTGATATTTTTTGGTACTTTTTTCTTTTTGTCTGTCCCTAAACTCATGGTTGAAAAGTTAGGTCCGCGTACTAGTATCAGGCCTGTATGCTTAGTAGATTTAGTATAATATACATAATCCATTTGTGCATTATCAAATATGCAGAAAATATATAAATTAAGTATATAATACTAAATATACACTTGAATATTGTATACATAAAGTATACATACCTATATGTATAATATACTTAATTAGGGTATAACTTGTGTATATTTCGATCTTGTTGATAGATAAATTTGGTCGAACATTACGTAGTGCTTCGACTTGCTGATTTTTTAAAACTGAAGCCGCGATTTTCTGTCTCCATGTGAGAGTAGCGTATATTTTTAAATTTTAAAGCAGTCTACGAGCATAGGCAATTATTTAGTAAGCGTATCTTTGTCCGTAATTTAAAAAGAAATAATACAAGGAGCAATGTGGGGTTTAAGATGCTGATGTCCTTAATTAATATAATGAAATAACTTAATTAACTGAATGCCAGTATTCTAAATTCTGATTTAAATTAGTGTGGTCCAACTCCAAATTCATCAGCTTGTACCTTCCTTCATAGAGAGATATTACTCTGTGCTATTATGACATTAACATGTTCTAGTTCTAGTTTTGTCATGGCATTATATTTTGAAAAAAAATGTCAATAAAGATTATTACTTGTTAAATTCAAATATAACAAGGTATGTACATGTCTCTAGCATAGTGCTCTTCTGTCACACTTTTCCTTACCCCTACTCAATTACTTTTTCCAAAATACTTATAAGATGGATTTTAAATTTTCTCTCAAAATTTTGCTGTGTGAGAGGCGCCCACATGGGTGCATGGTTAACCACCCTTCCCAACGACACTAAAAACGTCTAGGTACGTTAATTAAATTTTCAGTCCACGTGCACTTTTATTTGGTCATTTGGTCATGCCAGATACATTTAGAAGGAGTACTATATTTGGAAAAATTAGTTTAAATACTACATATATAGTTTCAACGAATACTATAGTGGAATGCATGATTACCAGCTGACCTAGCTTCCATGAAATATAATCCTACACCGTCAAGTGAGTATCACTTATAAATTAGAAAATACCTTGACAACCAATGTTGTTGGAGTAGCTTTTGCTTTTAGCCTTTCTAATCCCTCTCTCTCTGTCTTAATTTTATTTTTTTTAATTTTATACTCCCGATATATGACTACTTTTACTTGTACATAATATTAAAATTAGATGTCCACTTTTATTTGTCTAATTTAAAAGTTCAATAGAATTCAACATTTAGTCCTAATTTATTCTTAATAATATTAATCGTAGTTATTTCTCAAAACATTTGATTCTGAACATCAAAGAATTATATAGTAAAATTATTATTCTATTTATTGTTGTTTAAAGAATATATTAAGTCAATATCGGACAATTAAAACAAGAGGGAGGGAATAATAACTAATCCTTTGTCGTTATTGTGTCCTTGATGATTAAAGAATGTCATTTTCTCTTTTCCAACATCTTTGTGAGGAAAGAAAATCTCTTTCCAAGGTGCTAGGATCTTAATATATTGTTCAATTTTAATTATAAGATGCTTTGCATTACCTTTTCAAGAGCTCAAGGGCTACCTCTTAATTTGTATTGATTCGTAATTAAAGAAACTAAACTTATTTTAAAGCTGTTATTAGACAAAACACAGAGGAGAGTCCAACTGGTTCCATTTACTTTAGCACTTACCTAGGCGCTTTGTATACTTGTATAATGTAAATTTCGCAGTGGACCTTGTCCTGCTAAGGTTTCTTTCTTTAAGAAATACAGTAAAAAATAATAATATTGCATGCCTTATAAAAGTTGAGAGGAAACTGACTTTACAGCCAGAATTATTTAGGGGCAACCTAAGTCCTAAAGCCTAGGTGACCCTTTGCGGCTTCCAACTTCCAACTTAAAAGCAAGATCATTGAGCACAAATAGGGGAAGATTCCTTTGCAATTTATGGCAAACATTGTGTATGTTTTGAAGAGTCATAAAGGTGTGGTTACTTGACTTACAAATTCAAATGATAGTTCGAGACAATAGATAGTGGACTCTAGTTAGCCTAGTATCTAGGGGTGAACAAAATCGAACCAAAAATCGAATAAAGCACAAATTAAGTTAAATTAGAAAAAAAAAATCAACTAATGATTTGGTTTGACTTGGTTTGCTTTTTTTTTTTTTTTTCTAAAAAAAATCTGATTATAATTGATTTGGTTTTAACTAAGAAAAAAGTTAAATCAATCTGAATCAACGCGACATTACATTTATATAATTTTTAAAAATATTTAATATATAAAAATATTAATGTGATGTAATTTATAAATATTTCTTAAACTTTTTCATTGTTTTTATCTTTCAACATATTATTTCAAGTTTAAACCTAGAATTTTGAATGGTCTAACAAGTTTTTTAGCTCATAGATACTAGTAATTCAAATAAAGCCCAAATCAATATTAATACTCACACAAATATTCAATTAAAACATTAGAAATGATAATAATGTTGAATATCTTTTTCTTTAGTTCTGCATAAATATATAACTAAATTTATTTTTCTATTTAATAATTAGTTATATAATTAATACTTACTTGACTTATTTTGGCATGACTTAATATTTCTAAGTTATGATTATTATTGTTGTTCTAACTTATTAATGTGAAATATTATTTTATAATATTTTATTATTATTTTTTGTTGAATATTTTATAGTCATAACTCATTTCATATTTTGTGTTATTTTCTTAAGGAAGACTACTAAATATTTGAAGCACAAGTTAATTATATGTATGTATAAAGACTTTAACGAAAAAAATTGAAAATCCTGAGAAAATGAAAAATCTCAAAAAAATTGATGTTGAAAACCCCGAATTTTATTTGTTTGATTTGGTATATAGATTTAAAAATCTGTAACGACCAGCTTTTTGATGAAACATGTGAATTGTGTGTTTGTGTGTGATTTGACTGTTTTACCCCTTTCCATAGTTGTATTGTGGTATTTCTGGGGTGTGACGGTGATTGGCACATGGTTTCCGATACATTTTGGTACCATTTATGCAATATTGTGGTTTTTGATAGCTTCGAGAGCCTTATTTTATAATTATGTGGATATTTTTTTATCCGTACGACGGATGGCTGAATGGAATGCTAGCATATCAATTTTAGGTTAGGTAGACATTTAGTTCGGGTCCTGGTGCACCCAAACTCATTTCGACCTATTGATCAAAAAGTTGGAAAATTAGAAATATGATGTGGGACCCACATTTGGTTGAAAAGACTTCGGATGAAAAATTCGACTTTGCCAGCAGATTCAAAATGTCGATTTTAGGGTGGTAACATATTTGGTGTGATTTTATGATTTTTAAATCTTGTTTTGACCCTCGATTTGGAAAATTGTGATTTCGAGTTTCGGGGATCAACTTTTTGAAACAATATTTATTTGAAAAATCGACTTGGCCAACGTGTCTGAAACGTCGAATTTAGTGTGGTTGCATAGTTTGTTTGCATATATCGAACTCCGAACGAATCTCAGACACCCCATCGAAGTACCGGTGGGACTTTAAAAGAAAATTTTGGTGCAAATTTGTAATATAAAACAGCTTTTTTACCCCCTTTTTGGCCCATTTTGTCCATTTTTTCACCTTGCCTCTTGAGAGTTAAACCCTAAAATAGTGTGAGATCTTAAAAGTGAAGCTTGTGGGAGCTTGGGAAGCTAGATTAACATCTATTTCTTGATTCTATTATGGATTTAAGGTAAAAATTCACCCTTTTCTTAGTAATTTCTTGATTAATTTCTCAAAACTTCAAAAATCTTAGGGTTTGATTTTAAACATTAGTTTCACTTATTTTCACGTGAATAATACTTTAATCTTATAATTACTATCTTTTTATCAATTTAACCTTCAAAATAACTCTGATTCTTAATTCTAATCTGGATTTCAAATATTTTATCCGGTAAAGCTTAAAATTGGTTTTTCTTCAATTTGAACCTCATTTTTTATTTGATTTGACTTGAAATTTTAGTTGTAGGTTTCTAAAAATATGAGGCACACATTTTTGAAGTAAAGTTATGATTTTGCCCTTCTTTTTCGAAAATCCATTTTGGGTGTCCGTTTTGATCCCGAATCAAAAGTAGTCAATATGTAGGTCGTTGATTTTATTTTGATGGGTAGATTCTATATTTGATGTTTTTAGTGGAGTTTGGAATCATTCGTAAGGAGTAAGGCTCTGAGAGTAAAGTCTTGATTGCAGTATTTCGGCTTTTGAGGTAGGTTATGGCTTAACCTTTTCAGACTGGGTTGGGTAGTAAATGTGGTACAAAATGCATGTTAAGGGTGGGAACTAATCATGAAAAATGGCTATCTATGTGTTGTGCCTATGTGGGGGCCTATATGTGATGTAATTGTTGAAATTGGGATATTATATGATATGTGTGATTGTGTGGGGTCCTATGTGATGTTGATAGCCTAAATACATATGAATAGTTATATTATGTTGTTGAATGCCTAAAGTGGTACCATTGGTGTATTGTGATATATTCGTACTTGTTGGTATATGAGACACGTGGAAATTCATGGGTGAAACGAAAATAATGAGTGGATATTAGCTCACATGATTGTAAAAATATATCATTGTGATTGGTTGTGGAAATATATCATTGTGGTTGGTTGTAAAAATATATCACGTGGTTGGTTATGGAAATACTAATTGTGATTGGTTGTGATCATTACATCCTCATATCATACTCATTCATGAAATATTGGTACCACCGTGACAACCCCTGATTAGCACTGACAACACCTTTTTAAAACCCTCCCCGAGGGATATGTCAGGGAGGAGATATTATAACACTATATAAAATCTTTTTCAAGGGATGTGTCAGAAAGGATATATGATATATGTGGATTGTATACGGGTTGACGAACCCACCACGAGTCCTACAGCGGGAAGCTTTAGCTTCGTAGGTGTATACAAGGATTGTGTGATGATCCTGAAGGTTGTTCGATGACCTCGTACATCATAATTATCATCATCATCATATACATTGCACTTACTTTATTGTGTTATGTTGTGTTGTATTGTCATATTGACTTGTTATCTATGTATTTGTCGTATCTTTTTTTACTTGTATTTTATGATCTTGTGTATACATGTTCTCCCTTAAACTACTAATATATGATATAATATGTACTTGTATTCTATCTTGGTATGATGTTTAAATATGTGTGATATATTAGAACTGTTAGTGCAAGCGGTGTGGGATACCGTTGTGGGACATTTTCTGATTGCAGCTGACGTGTCCTTATTGTGTATTTTGTATGCTTTATTTTTTACTTTGCTTGATCGGACTATGATACCTACTGAGTACAAGTGGACCGTACTCACTCCTACTTCACCCTTTCGGTGCAGCTTTAGGTTCGGGTGTGCCTCAGACTGGTTGATTTCGAGAACTTTTAAATTTCTCAAGGTAGCGGTTGGACATTCATACGTCAGGAATTCACCTCTATCTTTCTTATTAGTTGTCTTTATTAGTGTTCAGAGACAGATATTTTTCTTTGTTATTTTTCTGATGTATTTGACTCCAAAACTGTATTAGTAGTTCTTATACTGTTGACACTAGGTTTTGGGAGTTATGGCTGCATGTGTTGATTTTACTTTTTCCATTTTATTATATCTATGTGGTTCGTCTTCATTCTAGAAGCCTTACCTTGAGGCATTTTTGTTTTTTTCTGTTTGTATCAATTTGGGTGAGAGGCTTACTTGTCAAGGTTCGTCGCAACAAGTGTCATCATGACCTATCAATTTTTGGGTCATGACAAAATCCAACACAAATGATTTAGTTTGGTATTTAAAAAATTCGAATCAACCCGATCATAGATACATCTACTAGTACTGGTCAATTTAATTCTGATTTGAATGTGTACTATGTTTTATTAATGTCAATTGGGTTTGTTGATTTTGCATTTATTTCATCAACCTTGATCTTTTATCATAAAAGGAAATTCAGAATGTTGACTTAATCGTGGATTCCATACAAACACTCGTTGGTATAACTCCAAGAAAATCAATCCCTTATCAAGCACGAGAGCACCAAAATTGTGTTTATTTTTCACTACTGAACTAACGACTCCTGTTAGTTATGGTTTCCAATGGTTGGATCAAGGAGATTTTGATGATTAACAAACTTGTGAAAATCATACAGGGAACAAGTTATTGTGACATGTTCCTCTCTTGTTAAGTCCAATTAGAATAAGGAGAACGACACATCAAGACGGGTGCATAGATCATCATAATATTGTTGGATTATTAAGAATGTGAATGAAAAATGAAAAGGTAGTTTTTTTTGGAAAGACACTAAGAGAAAAGATGCAATTTGAATAGGTACCTTTTCAGATTGAATGGTTATGACCTTTTCAATGGGTTGTGACTTTTATAAGAGTTGCACATTTTCGAAGAGTTGCACCTTTGTGAAGGGGTACACCTTTCTGAACCATTGCTTCTCTGCATGAAGCAACACCTTGATGGCTATAAATACCTGAATTTTTCCTCAGGTAAAGACAATAATTTTTAGTAGAAAAAAATTCTTCTTCTTCTAAAAAGTCTTGTGTGATCATCAAATCGTTGAGTGTGTTCAAAGTTTCTGAAAATTTGAGTTACCATATTTTCAAAAAGAGAATCATTTTATCCTGGGAGGAAAGATTCCATAACCTCGGGTACTTGACGGGAATAAATTTCTTAATGACACACCATGCATTCGGTGGACTTGATTCTACAATTTTATATTTCATCTTCTTTCTTAAAGTTGATAAACACTTCATTTTGATAGTTCATTTGATTATTCATTTGGACTTATATTTGAAGTTGTTGTAACTTCACTGTAGTTCTTGAAAGTTGTTCTTGACCTTAGTATTGAAGTTTGTATAGAAAACATACAGATTTTGTATCCGTCGGAACAACAATCTTAAGGAATTTATACTAATCTGTATTATTTGGTTTACATTTTTTTAGTAAATAGTTTAAACTTCATAATGATAGTTCTTCAACTTTATGAACTTGTGTTTGAAATTCTTAAAACTTTATTTTGATAGTTCATAAGTTGGCTAAACTTGTATTGAAGCTCTTAACATTTGGTTTTGCTATTTTCCAGAAAATAGGTTGAACTTCATTTTGTTGATGCTCATAAGTTGGGTTAAACTTATTGTTAAAAGTTCAAAGTTGTAAATACAGAGTTTAAACTTCATTTAATTGTTCATATGTTAATTTGAACATGTATTTAACATTATTGTTGGAACATATAGATTTTACAAAAAATTGTGAAAAATAATAATTTTAAGAAAAGTTTAAAAATATTTACTTTTTGTGCTTGTTTGTTGAAGGGAAAATAATTTTTTATCACCATTTATAGATCAAGTATTTGGTTAATCTGTATTGGGGCTAATTTTATGGAGACTAAAATCTTTTGATTTCTACTCCCTCGGTTAGAAGAATATAAAAACATCATCGAAAAATTAGTGTGGGAATTCAGTTCGAAGACTATAAAACTTCACCGATTTGTTAAAATCTCTGTATTGATTTCTGTAGTTTAAAATTCTGTGGAATTTCACTCTGTTTGAATTTGATTCTGATTGTAAGTTATAAAAACTTCATCATGTTTCAAAGTTCATTCGATTGATGATTGAAGATATAAAAACTTCATCATTGACTAGAAACAAGTTATCTAAAGATTAAAATCTTTATTGCTAGTATTCTGAAATACTAAAGAGTATGTCAAAGGTTGACAGAAAAATGATGAATAAAATTAAAAAATAAATTAATTTAATTGTGAATGGTGTTGTCCCAACGACAACTAATATTGCGTCATTAAAACGTTTAGGTATTCCTTTAGCAATGAAAACGGCATAGAAATTAAAAAAATATTTTGGTGTGAACTTCAAAGAATGACAAGAAGTGATGTCATTTTGGCTAACCAAACTTGAAATGCAAATGTTCACAAGTATATATCCTCATATTCTAGAAAAAAATAATAAGTGAAAATCAATTATTTGATTTGAAAGATCTTGTGAGTCATTCCAAGATAGATAAGGATAATGAGATGAATGAAAAATCATCAATGATGGTTACAAATACTGTTAAGAATGATGTTCCTAATAATAAGAAGATGAAGAAGTCTTCTAGACAAGAAAAAGAGCAGAATAAGAAAATGTTCAAAGGCAATTGTTATATTTGTAGTGATATTGTCCACAAAGCTCTAAATAGTCAAGTTCTAAATAAGAACAAGAAAAGAGATTAGATAAACATATTGGAAACAAATCGAAAGATTGAAAATCTATGTGATATGATCACTGAAAGTAATCTAGTTGGATATCCAAATGAATGGTGGTTTAATTTAGGAGTCACTAGACACGTTTGAGCGGACGAAGAAGCTTGTGCTACTTATGATCCCGTTGGTCCCGAAGAAGTGATATTCATGATAAATAATGCAACAACCAAGGTTGATGGAAGTGGAAATATATTCCCAAAAGTAGAGTCATCAATATGGGCTAGGCCCGTTAGGCCGGCCCAGCCCATTAAATTATTAAGATTGGACTACAAATTTTGCAGCCCGTTTAAGAATAAGGCTTTTTAGACCGACTCGTATAAGCCCGTTGACCCATGGGACTTGAGCAATATGGGTTGGGCTGGCCCGTAAGCCAATCAAAAAATAATTAAAAAATAGAATAGAGTACTAAGAATTAAAAAAGAGTCCAAACTCAAAGTTTATTTAAATCATCACAGATATTTAAATATTAAATATGTTTACAAAGTATGTAAATAATTAAAATATAAAATACTTAATTTTTCAAGGAATTAAATATGTTTGATGAAGATGATGTGGTGATGTTGAACACTTCATAAGTGTCATGTGAGTTTTTTTGAGGAGTTCATTTTCACTTTTAATGGACTAAGTATTGGCATTTTTTTGTGTTTTATTGTGATCAATTAAAATAAAATTAGGTTGATATTGCTATTTAACTAATTATACTATTACTCATTAATAGTTTTGTTTGTTTTTCAACATCTCGATTTTGTTTGAATTTGGTATCAAAAGTTAGTTAATTTCACAGATTATTATGATTTTTTTGTAATTTTGTAACTTGATTAACAAGTAGCAACTTCATGTAATATTATGTTATAAATATTTATGGAATTAACAATTTAAAATATAAATTAAGATTATAAAAATAATATATTTTTAGATGTGGGCTGGCCCGTGGAAGCTTGGAGCCCACTGTATGATGGGTTGGGCTTGCTATTTTTTGGCCCGTCATGTTGATGGGCCAACTCGGCCTTGCCCGTTATGTTGATGGGCCAGCCCGTGTGGGCTATTCTGAATAGGCTGGCTCATCCCGTATTGACAGCTTTACCCAAAAGTGACTTCCGGCAAGGTGTTGACTCTCAACAATGTTCTTCATGTTGATACTATTAGGAAAAACTTAGTGTCGATAACACTTCTCATTAAAAATGAGTTTAAGTGTGTGTTTGTTTCAAAGAAAGTTGTAATAAGCAAGAATGAAACGTATGAAGGAAAGGGCTAACTCAATGAGGGTCTTTTAAAACTTTATGTAATAGTTATTGAAATGAAGAAATCTAAGACTTCTTCTTACTTTCAACAGTCAAACGATTTATGGCATAGTCAATTAGGACATGTCAAATATAAAACCTTGCGAAAACTTATTAGTTTGGAAGGACTTCCTAACTTTGAGTGTAATAAATCAAACTATCAAACGTGTATGGAATCAAAATATACTAAGCATTTGTATAAGTCCAATGAAAGGAATTCCAATCCCTTAGACTTAATCCACACAGACATTTGTGATATGAAGTCAACACTCTCGTGGTGAAAAAAAGTATTTTATAATTTTATTGACGATTTCACTAGGTACTGTTATGTCTATTTGCTAAATAGTAAGGATGACGCAATAGATGCGTTTAGGCAATATAAAGCAGAAATTGAAAATCAGTTAGAGAAAAAGATCAAAATAATAAGAATGATAGGGGTGGAGAATTTGAATCTCCTTTTGAAGAAATATGTGTAGGGAATGGAATTTTCCATAAAACTACTACCATGTATTCACCTCAATCTAATGGGATTGTAGAAAGGAAGAACCGAACCTTAAAGGAAATGATGAATGTCTTACTTATAAGTTCAGGTTTACTGCAAAATTTTTTGGGGGAAGCTATCCTTACAGCTAACTGAATACTCAATAGAGTGTCCCATAGTAAGACACTATCAATTCCATATGAAAAAAGGAAAATGAAGGAAAACTAACTTGAAATATTTCAAAGTATGGAGCTATCTAGCAAAAGTTCAAGTTCCTATGACTAAAAGGGTGAAGATAGGACCTAAGTTTGTGGACTGTGTATTTATAGGATATGCTAAAAGTAGTAAAGTATGTCAATTTTTGATTCATAAATCCAAATATTCGGATATCAATGAAAATATAGTAATTGAATCAGATAATGTTGAGTTCTTTAAACATATTTATCCATATAGAACTAGACATGTATGGTCTAGTGGAGGGTCTAAACGACCTCGATATAAACCAAGGGAGAATGAACATAATGATGAGAATCCAAGATATAGTACACATAAAAAAATGTCAATTTCTTTTTTATCGAACTTTGTATCGTTTCTTCGAGAAAATAAGCCTCAAACACTTAAAGAAATGATGTCATCTTCAGACTCATCTTTTTTAAAAAGGCAATCAATAGTGAGATTGCTTTAATCTTGAGCAACCATACTTAAAAATTGGTTGATTTTCTTCTAGGAAATAAGTCTTTAGGTTCTAAAAGGATCTTCAAAAGGAAAATGAAAACGGATGGTACTATTGATAAATACAAAAAAAGACTTGTAGTAAAAGGCTTCAAACAGAAGTAAGGCCTTGATTATTTTGATACATACTCGCCTATAACGAGGATAACATCAATTCGAATGTTAGTTGCCTTGGAGGCGGTATATGGTCTTAAAATCCATCAAATGGATGTGAAAATAGCATTCCTAAATAGAAAGTTGGAGGAAGAAATTTACATGGAACAGCCTAAGGGTTTTGTTGTTCCTAGTAAAGAAAAAAAGGTGTGCAAACTTGTTAAGTCACTTTATGAACTAAAACAAGCACCCAAACAGTGGAATGCAAAGTTTGACCAAATTATGTTGGCAAATGATTTTAAGATAAATAAATGTGATAAATACATGTACATTAAAGACACACCAAATCACAAGGTCATTATTTGTTTGCATGTGAATGACATGTTGATCATCAGTAGAGACATTTCTGACATAAATGCTACGAAATGAATGCTTGAAAGGAAGTTTGATATGAAGAACCTTGGAGTTGCGAATGTGATCTTAGGGATAAAAATCTATAAAACTTCACAAAGATTGGCATTGTCACAATATCATTACATTGATAAGGTACTTGACAAGTTCAAATATTTAGACTTCGGTATTGACAAGACTCCATCAGACATCAGCTTTACATTTCAAAAGAATAAAAATAAAAGTGATTCATAGTTGGACTACACAAGAGTGTTGGAATGTTTAATGTATATCATGAACTGTACACGGCCAGACATAGCATGTGCTATAATTAAATTGAGTCATTACATAAAGAATCCCAATAAAACTCATTGGATGGCAATGAAAAGAGTTTTGGGGTATCTTAAATACACTCAAGACTATGTTTTGCATTATAATAAATATCCAGCGGTAATTGAAGGATATAGTGATGCAATTAGATCACCAGATTGAATGAAATAAAATTCACGAGTGGATATGTATTTACTTTACGTAGAGGAGCAGTCTCTTGGAAGTCATCCAAACAGACATGTATTGTCCGCTCTACAATGGAATCTGAATTTATCGCATTAGATAAAGTCGGTAAAGAAGCTGAATGGCACCGAAATTTCTTGAAAGATATTTCTTATTGTCCCAAACCATTGACACCAGTATATATACACTATGATAGCCAAGTGACAATAGGTCGGGTAGGGAGTATGTTGTATAACGATAAATCTCATCATATAAGATGAAAACATAATATCTTTAGAGAACTATTCTCTAGTAGAATTATCACTGTTGACTATGTAAAGCCAAAGGATAATGTGTCAAATCCACTTATAAAAAGCCTATCTAGAGAGGGAGTTGAGAGAACATCGAAGGGAATGGGTTTACGGCCTAGGCAAGTCAGCATGACAGTAACTCTACCTAGCAGAATGGAGATCCCAAGAGCTAGGTTCAAGAATATCAAAAAAAGTTATTACTGATGGTTCAACATTGTCAATATAATCAATCCTTTATCATGATGCAGACAATGTTTAAGAAACAAGGATAAAGCTTATGGTGTGAAGCTTTTTAATGGATATCTAAATTTGGCAGATTTGAACAAATAGTTTAATCTATAAGATTGAACACTTAGAAATCACCTATGTGAGGGTGAAATGGAGACCGCTTCAAGGAGAATGTTAGTAAAGGTCTATTCTTTATGCTCTCATGAAACCAGGACATGTTCATGGCTAAAATGAACAAAACCGTGAGAACCGTAAATGATAAAAGGTTGGTTGTATGACATATGTTGTCTAGGTGTACATTAAGGTTTGACGGTTAAAAGATATCAAATATACCAATTGACCTAGTGCATCCGATGCATGTTCACTATGGAAAGTTCAAAGGGAAACTCCTTATTCAAATACAATCAGTCTTTGCTTATTGATCACATACTTGTCCATAAATTTTTAATAAGATAGTCATTCTCTATTCATGAGGGGGATTGTTGGGTTATTAAGAGGTGTGAATAGAAAATTAAAAGGTAGTATTTTTTTGAAAAGACACTAAGAGAAAGGATGCAATTTGAATAGGCACCTTTTTCACATTGAATGATTATTACCTTTCCAATGGTTTGTGAACTTTCGAAGAGTTGCACCTTTCTGAAGAGTTACACCTTTGCGAAAGGGTACACCTTTCTGAACCATTGTGTCTCTTCATGAAGCAACACCTTGATGTCTATAAATACCTGAATTTTTCCTCAGGTAAAGACAATAATTTTTTAGTAGAAAAATAATCTTCTTCTTCTTCTAAAAACTCTCGTGTGATTATCAAATCATTGAGTGTGTTTGAAGTTTCTGAAAATTTGAGGCACCTTTATTTTCATAAAGAGAATCATTTTATCTTGAGAGGAAAGATTCCATAACCTCGGGTACTTGAGAGGAATAAATTTCTTAAAGACACACCGTGCATTCGGTGGACTTGATTCTATAATTTTCTACTTCAAGTTCTTTCTTAAAGTTGATAAACACTTCATTTTGATAGTTCATTTAATTATTCATTTGGACTTGAGTTTGAAGTTGTTGCAACTTTACTGTAGTTCTTGAAAGTTATTCTTGAACTTAGTATTGAAGTTTGTATAAAAACATATAGATTTTGTACCCGTCAAAACGACAGATATCAACAATCCAAGTTGCATAAAGTTTCATTTTAGAATACAAATCTATATATGGAAGGAAATAAAAAATAATGGTGACACAATAACTCTGATAAAGAATGAGATGCCCTACGGGGAGAGCACAAGAAGTACTATAAATAGAGATCGGATTTCATAAAGAAACCTATGCACTTATAACTTGGCTCGGTTCCCCACCAAGTTGAGTGCTAATTTCCCTTTTCCTTTTAGAATAAGGAATATGAAATTGTACGAGAGAGTATATACTGTATACTCTAAACAAACAAATGCATAAATTCTCCCTTGAAAGCTTACACTGCTATACTTAAAAGAAAATAATTTTCAATGCTCTCACATACATTCATTTTCTATGCCTAAATTGTTGCTTGTTATGCATCATAGTTCTCCTCTAAAACCATCACATAGTCCAGCTAGAAGCCATGCTGCCTCTTTACATACGATTAATTCTGCTCCTACAAAATTTATAGAAAAAATTAATATCAATCCTCAAACAAATATTTTTCAAGATAGTGATAATATCTCTGATAGAGATATCCCTACTGCTTCTGAAATGAACTTTGATCCAAACAATATTTGATAATTCCACACCAAATTAATTTTAATCCTGGATCCCAAGCAAGGAATTATATTAAAAAAGAATTTTTTAATAAAAAATGAAATCAGTTTAGAACTTGATTTTTTGAGACTTATAGTCCCGATGAAATTAAATAATATTTCTCAAGAATTCTGTGAAGTTTGTTCCTTGCATAATCAAATTATGCATTTTGTTCCTTGGTTTATAACCACTTATTTGCCTTTATACATAAAGGTTTTAGAACGATCTTACAAAGATGTAAGCAGTAATATTGTTAAAGTTATTTACCCGCCACTGGACACTTTCATTTTACCTAATAATACAGGTATCACTTTTTGTTCTTTTCAGAAATTCATTGATAATGAAGTTGCAAAGATAAGCATCACCTAAATTAATAATCTGATTTCTCAGAATAATTATTTGATCCTCTATGTTAAAGTTTTAAGGGAACATATCAGTTCTCTTGATACAAAACTTGATGAATTAACTAATCTGGTTAAAAATCTGAATACTAGTTTAAAATCTACTGATATTTCCTCCTCTTCAAGAAGTAAGTCAAAAGATTTAATGACTAATACTAGTATTTAAGGACCCCTTGATATTTAGGGATTTCAAATTAGGTCACCTTTAAAAGATTTAGAAGAGCTTCTTGATAAAAAGCTTTCTAATTTGAATGTTAAACCTATTGATTTATCAAATGATTTTGTTGATCAATTAGAATCAACTCCTGATTTAAAAAATCAGACTAAATTAGAGCTTAATAAGCTCAGAGAAATGATTAGAAAGCAATCGGGTAAAAATTCTAAATATGTTGATTTACCCCATATGGAAGCCTATTACTATCTAAGACCTACTCCTCAAGATGTTCTGATAGATGAAAGGGACTGGAATCAAACTAATACGTCTTATAGTGGTTCTGATATTTATGAATGGAATCTAGATGGCCTAACTGATAGACAATTAACTATTCTTGTTCAACGCATGATGATGTATGCAATTGTGTGCATAGAAACTGGTGATAAAAATACAGATAGAATTATTTGTAAAATGATAATTGTTGGCTTTACTGGGCAACTTCGGGGCTGGTAGGACAATTTTCTAACTACTGAATAAAAGGATGATTATGTCAATGCCAGAGCTATTGAAGCAAAGGTTAATAATCTAGGTAGAACCCCACCATAAAATAGGGAAGATTCTATTTATACTCTCGTTCTTACTATTTTAGAATATTTTAATGGTAGATTTACCAACCAATATGAAACTGTCTGAACTCTCTTAAATGGTCTTAGATGTAAGACTCTAGGAGAATTTAGGTAGTATAACGACACCTTTATGAGTCAGATTATGGAATTACCCAAAAATAGATTTGTTCATTGGAAGACTGAGTTTATAAACGGGCTTCCTCCATTATTTGTTGAAAGGGTAAGAAAGGCTCTTAGAGGTTCTTACGGTGAAATTTCATGGGAAAATTACACCTTTAGTAAATTGATAGGAATATTCACACAAGAAGGACTGAACTTGTGTAATGAGTTAAAGTTATCTAGACAACTTAAGATTGATAAGTTGAAGGAGAGATCTCAATTAGGAGATTTTTGCACTCAGTTTGGACTACCCGAACCAACCTTTTCTTCTAAAAAAAAAGTCATAGATATTCTAAGGATGATAAACCTTATAGGAAAAGGAGATCTAGCTATAGATCCAAAGAAAAGCATGAATCTAGGAAAGCTTATCGTAAGTCTACTAATTTTATGAAAAATAGATCTAAGCGAGATCCTTCTAAGATTAAGTGTTACAAATGTGGTAAGTATGGACATATTACTCCTAACTGTAAGCTTGAAAATCCAAAATCCTTAGAACTTAATGAAGACCTTTAAGACAAGGTTTATGGTTTGTTATACAACTCAGGATTAGAATCTGATTATAATTTTGAATCAGAATTAGAAAATGAAGTCGATTTGCTTGATTTATTTGATAGTGATAAAAATATTGATACTACATGTTCTGATTAAAAAGGTCATACCTGCATTTGTGATGATGCATTTTATAAATTGCAATCCTAATTTAAAAATTTTAATATAAACACCATTACTTTTGACAATGTTTTGGAACTCTTAAAAGAAATTTCGGATGAGGAACTACGTGAAAAAATTATTAATTTATCTACTAGTTCAAACCTAGTACGTCTAAAATAGATGATAACAATTGTCTTGAACCGACGAAAAATCTTAATTATTTCACGCCTTATTCTTTATCTGAAGTTAATAAGCGTTTTGCGATGAGTTCTTCCTCTGGTAGAGATACTTCTTTTGATGATTTAAAAATTAAAGTTGAAAACTTGAAAAGGAAGATTAAATCTCTTAAACAAAATCAAATGATTTGTGATCACAGAATTTCTCAAATTGAGGAAGATATTTCTCCTACAAAAATTTTCAAAGGAAAATAAAAAATTTCTGAAAAAAATGAGGAAGATGATATTCTTCAAAAATCTCTTGATTTAAAAAATGATTATTTCTTAGGAATGATGCAAATTATCACTGCTCAAAAATGGTATATTAAGTGTACTATTTTGATTGATAATCAATTTTCTATAACTAATGTTGCTATGATTAATAGTGGAGTGGATGTTAGCTGCATTCAAGAAGGGTTAATCCCCAATAAATATTTTTAAAAAATTACTCATATGATAAAATCTGCATCTGGACATGCTCTTGAAATAGAGTATAAATTACCAAATACTCATATTTGTCAAAATAAAGTATGCATTCCACATTTTTTCTTCTTGATAAAAAAATCAGTTATACCCTCCAATTATACTTGGAATTCCTTTTACTACTGCTATATATCCTTTACTCGTCTTGATTCTAAAGGATTCACTGCTACATATAAGAGTAAAGAGATATCTTATTCTTTTATTACAGATCCCGTAACTAGAGATATAAATTCTTTAATTGATATGAAGCAAAAGCATGTTGATTCTTTACAGTTGGAACTACTTAGCATAAATATTTGTGATACAAAAAAATCTGCTAAGATACAAAAAAAATAATTTGATTTCTAAACAAATGGTTGTTGATGTTTGTGTCGATCACCCCAGTGCTCTTTGGAATTAAAAAAAGCACATTGTCACTCTTCTATGTGAAGATAATTTTTCTGAGGATGATATCCCAACCAAATCACGATCTTGTCAGATGAATGACGAACTAGTTGAATTCTGCAAAATGAGATTAATAATCTATTACAAAAGGGTTTGATAAAGCGTTTGAAATCTTCTTGGTCATGCACTGCTTTTTATGTTAATAACACAGCAGAAAAGCAATGTGGTGTGCCTAGGTTAGTAATAAATTACAAACCTTTAAAAAAATATTTGAAATAAATTAGGTATCCTATGCCAAACAAAAAAGATTTATTGGTAAAATTATATAACGCCAACATATTTTCAAAATTTGATTTAAAATATGAATATTGGCAGATTCAGGTATTTAAGGAACATACTTACAGAATCGCTTTCAATGTTTCTTTTGGGCAATATGAAAGGAATGTTATACCATTTGATTTAAAAACTGTCCCTTCTGAATTTCAGAAAATCATGAATGATATTTTTAATCCTTATATGGATTTCATCATAGTTTATATTGATGATATATTAGTATTCTCCAAGACATTTGAATTGCATGTTAAGTATCTAGATATTTTTAAAAAAATTGTAATACAAAATGGTTTGGTGATATATAAACCAAAAATGAGTTTATTTCAATCTGTTCGATTTTTAGGACATAACATTTGTCAAGGAAAGATTACTCCCATATAAAGATCCATTGATTTTGAATCAAAATTTCATAATGATATTTCTATCAGAACTTAATTGCAGAGATTCTTGGGAAGCTTGAATTATATTTTCCCTATTTATAAAAATTTATCTCGTGATTTAGTCCTGTTATATGATAGGCTAAAAAGGGAGCATAAAGATTCTTGGACTGATAGTCACACAGATCTTGTTAAATGTATTAAACAAAGTGTTAAAACTTTTTCCTATTTAACTTTAGCTAATCCTACGTGGCAAGAAATTATTGAGACAGATGCGTCTAATTAGGTTATGGTGGAATTTTAAAACAGGTTAATCCCCATGACAAATCTAAATATTTGATGAGATTTCATTTAGGAAAATGGACTGAAGCTCAGAAAAAATATGCTACTGTGGCTCATGAAATGCTTATGATTGTTAAGTGTGTTTTGAAATTTCAAGATGATTTATACAATCAAAAGTTTTTGATAAAAAATGATGCACAATCTGTGAAATACATGTTTGATAAAGATTTTAAACATGATGCTTCGAAATTGATATTTGCAAGATGCCAAGCTCAATTAGCCCCTTTTGACTTTGAAATTCAGTAAAAAAAAGAAATTAATAATTCTCTCCCTGATTTCTTATCTAGGAAATATCTCAATTAAAATGAATTATTATACACCCTTCATTACTGAAAAAACTTTGATCAGCATTCCAAAGGTCATTCCTTTATATCAAGATTTACAAAATCTAATAATAGAAAAGATCCTCCATGATATGATTGAAGAAGAATTTGAAGTCTTTGACTATGAAGAAGTTAAAGACACGTTTGATTTTCATGGATTTGATATATTTGACTAATTATTTCACTTGCAGTATGAATAATCTTCCATGGAAAATGGCCAGAAGAAAAGAAAGAGGCAGATCAGGAGAAAGATCATACTCCAGGGGAAGATCATCCCCAGGAAGATTATATTCTCAAGGATCATCATACGGATCCTCATCTAATTCCTAGGATAATTGCAGGCATATTTAGCCGCACAAAAGCAAAGTGATACATTTGCTTCAATTACTAAAGACAAGGACAATGATGATATCAAGTCCTATGAATAACTAGAAACCAAAGAAATGATATTTCTTGTTGAAAATTCTGAGATTCGAAGGCAAAATAAATCATGATAAATACTTTAAAAATATTTGATGAATAATTTATATTTCCCGGATGAATCATACAAAATTCGTATTTATTATGAAACTATTATCACTTCCACAGGAAGTGCAGATTTTGAGCACTTTGATGGATATAATGCAGAAGAGAATGTTTTTAACTTCTCAAAATTCATTATCAAACAGATTATATCCGTTGAAGATTAAGGGATGGCCACAATGACAGAAAGGCAGATCAGCCTTAAAGAAAATCTTATAAATTTTACTTATTGGAATTATATCCAAGCCTTTAATAAAGTGCTTTACTATAATAATGACCGAAATAAACATACTTGATTTATGAAGATATGTGCAAAGATATTTGCAGAATCAATTTCAAACTAGTTTTTAAAGCGGTGGTCTTACCACAGTCTGACTACCAAGATATTGTCGAATCCATTTCTTAGTTATATAAAGAATGGACCCAATACTCCCCAAAGTTAAATGAGTTATATCACGCAGATCATATTTGCAATCTAGAAAAAATTGATCAAATCTATTTCTTTATTGAATTTTTGATTTCATGGATACATAAATGGGCTCCGAAATTGGAATTCACAGGAGAACAGATCCTTTGTTTATATAGGATATTTTATAATAATTTTTTAGACAAATTAATATGGAAAGATCCCAAAACAAAAATTTTCCATGGACAAGAACTTCTGGACTCTATTGAAATAAAGTTCGATAATATTTAGCCGCTCTTCCAAAAGATATTATCAAGGATAGTGCGATTAAACACATCGCTAGAAGAATCTCTGTACAAGAAGAAGATAGAATTGAAATAATAAAAAAATACTTGGAAGAAGTTAGAAGAAATCTACTTCAATCCGTTAATCAATATGATAAGTCAGATACTTCAATGAAGAGTATGGCCAGTGATGATATCGTCGAAGAAGATTGTCAGGACTCTCAGCTAATCCCCTCAGATAAGATACTATCTTATGATTCCATTACACAGACTGAAGAATTCCTTAAAAAGTTAAAATGAAAAAATAAAGTATGAGATACATTGTTTACACAGTAATTACACTGTGCACAGGACCCGGATGAGGAACCCATTTTTACTGTACGTAGATTTTTACACAGTAGATACACTGTGCAAGGGACCCAAATATGGAGCCCATATTACTATACATAGATTTTTTATATAGAGAGAGAGAGAGAGGGGCCTTCATTTGTTACGGAAGGCAGAAGCTTTTGTAGAATTCTTTCTCTATTTGTAAATTGCTCTCTTATTTGAAGTGTGAATAAAGATCATCATTAAATACTATTTTAGACTTACTTTCGGCCATTAAAGATAATTTTATTATCTCTTATTTTGAGTTATTTACTTACTCACTCTCCCTCTCTGATCATGACTATGTCCGGCTAAGTAGTTATCATATCTATGCTGGAGATTTAACTTCTCTTCCATAATAACTATGAAAGATCCAGACTTTATCAAAGTATAATGGAATTTCTCTATAGATTCTTGTCTTGGTTTCGATATGGTAGTTGTAGACACGTAAAATTTATTGGATTAAATTCATATAAAATTTGAATTTGATTCATAATTTATTGGGTCTAAAATTATTTTGGGCTTAAAAAAAATAATAAGCTCATTTTATTCCTCATCAAGGTCCATCTCACTTTGAAGCCCAAACTCATCAAGTGACATGGCATTCCAGTCAAATCCAAGATCAATGAGACACCGCCGAATGTACAAATGATGTAGAAATCTCATTCAAATTTAACAACCAGTCAAAAGGCTCCAAGTGTCAAAGTGACATGTTTCGGCCAGTCACAAGAAACTAGGCCTACCCCCTCCAACTATAAATAGAGGGTAACATAACATTCTGGGAGACAAGAATTAAGAGAGGAAAAAATGAGGAACTCAGAAAAGAGGACTTTGACAAGCATTGGCAACGTCAGCATTGACTATCAAGTTCTTGCAAGGAGCAATCAATGGAGTTCTTCTCAGAGATTATTCCAAAGCGACAAAACACTTTTCGACATTCCCGACGATTGAAATATATCTCTAGGAATCCAAATCATCCAACGATTTCGATAAATACGCCACTGAAGGCCCTCAAATCATTTCTAAGTTTAGGAGAGAAGAATCAAGAGAACAACAGAATTGTACTCATAAGATTTATTTAAATAAAATTATTCTTTTTGTTTATTTTATTTTTGCTTGAAGTTAATTTTCAGCACCACAAAAATTTGTTGCGAACAAATTTTGGCACACCTAGTGAGACCAGTTCTTCTCTTCATCTCTTCCTTCTACAAATTGAAAAATTACAAATTCAACTACTACAATGGACTTCAGAAAAATTAATGAAGTTTCATTTAGGAAGTCTCCTACTACCACGTCTACTGAGATCATACTTGTTGGCCCCGTCAATCGACACAATCTCAACGCTTATGCTTTGTATGAATCCCAATACTTCACCTTTTTTGGAGATGGAGAAAAGGAGAAAATCTCAAATTTCAATTGTAACTACAACCCCTGGGGGCAACTTTCCATCTATGTTATCAGATGAACCATTTGAAACTGTCAGCAACTTTGGAGAATCTGAAGACTTAATGAATTCTCCAACTTCAACGAAAGTCAAAACCTTCATGGTTGATGCAGTTAACATGGATGAGAAGTTTGCAATGATGGAGCAAATCATTGAAGCCTTGAAAAAGTCTGTTGATGAGAAAGCTCATCAAATCGCCTGACTTATGAGCAAGTTAGATCTCTACAATCCTGGAGAGTCAAATTATAATCTAATACCGTGAGAAAAAGTTAATGGTGAATCTCTCATCAAGTCAAGTGACAATCACTACGATGATCAATCTGCTTCATTGGCTACTTTACCAGTTCAACAACTGCAAGATATGATTGCAAACACCATCAAGGCATAATATGGCGGTCCTTCATAAAGTTTCATAGGATACTCAAATCCATATTCTAAGAGAATCGAGGGTTTACCAATGTCAATTGGATATCAACCACCAAAGTTTCAATAATTTATTGGAAAGAGAAATCCAAAGCAACATATCACTCATTTCGTTAAGACTTGTAGCAGTGCTGGTACACATGATGATCTTCTTGTCAAGCAGTTTGTTCGCTCTTTGAAAGGCAACGCTTTTGATTGGTACACTGACTTGGAATCTGGATCAATTTATTGTTAGAAGCAACTAGAAAGTCAGTTCCTAAATTATTTTTACAGCACCCATTGTACGATCAGCATGATGGAGTTGACAAACACAAGGCAAAGTCAAGATGAACCTATAGTGGACTACATAAATCGCTAGCAAACATTGAGCTTTGATTGTAAGGATCAACTTTCTGAAACTTCTGCGGTTGAAGTTTACATTCAAGGGATGCGTTGGGGCCTTGTGTATGGCCTTCAAGAAATTAAGCCTCTAACTTTTGAAGAATTAGCTACGCGCGCTCATGACATGGAGCTAAGTATTATAAGTCATAGAATGGCGTCACTTATTTTTTATCCTAGGAAAGAAGTCACAAAATTCAAAGACTCATCTGAAGAACAAATTGGAGAATCTATGACGACAATTATGAGTTTTATGAAGGCCTCCATAAGACAAAAGTTAAAAGAGGAAGCTCCAAAGCAAAAAATGTGAGAGGTACAAAATCAACCAACCTTGAAGGAGTTACAAGCAAGGGTATATCCTTTCCCCAACTCTGACGTTCCTAAAATTCTTAACGATTTACTAGCCAAAGAAGTCATTGAGCTTCCTAAGTCAAAGCGACCTGAAGAATCAAACAAAGTAGACGATCCTAAGTACTGCAAATTTCACCGTATTGTTAGTCATCACACCATAAAATGCTTCATCGTGAAGGAAAATATCATGGCATTAATGCAAGAGGAAAAGATCATCATCAATAATGGCGATACAGTTGATGCAAATCATGTTAGCACCGAACTGGACCATAAAAAGGTTCAATTTCAAAAGTTCTACAATCCATGTGCTCTGTGACTTCACCAAAAGGTGAGGAAATTATCATGCTATAGTTTGGAAGCTTTGACCTAATTGAGGTTCCTACCTTAAAGAAAACAACAAGTAAGTCCATGTCAAATGACCTCTCCAATAGCAAGAAGGGGGATACTTAGACATTGATCGATCGCAAAAGAAAAAAATATCAAAGGGCTTCTAATCTCCAACTTCTAAAAATTGACATAAGATCAAGTGCAAATCTGCTTCAACAAATGGGGGAAATAAATACCAAACAGAAGTGCAACAATACTCCATTACAAAGAGTTGGAAGGAAAGTTACAGTTCAAGAATTCTTCCCCAAAATGTTCCTTGATGCACGAGCCTAAATTGCAAATCAAAAATGTTTTGCGATGCACGAGCCAAAACTGCAAGTCAAAATGCTCCTCGATGTACGATCCTAAACTGTAAGTCAAAATGCTTCTTGATGTACGAGCCTAAAATGAAAGTCAAAAATACTCCTCGGCCACGAGCCTAAACTGCATATCAAAACACTCCTTGATACACGAGCCTAAACTAGAAGTCAAAAATGCTCCTTGACGCACGAGCCTAAACTGCAAGTCAAAACACTCCTTAAGGCATGAGCTTAAATGAGTGCCACTCCTGGCCCGCATGAGTCTAAACTATGAATGGCTCTCTAGAAAGAAAAAAAGAAAAAAGAAAGAAAGAAAAATAAAGTTTTTTTTTTAAAAGTAAATTAACTCATCATTCCTGAATTACGTTATGACTTGATCATTCTGAGGTACGTAGGCAGCTTAGAGTATTTTTACTCTAAGTTCAGTCGTATGAGTTAAAAAAAAAAAAAAAGGAAAAGTTTGTGTCCTTATTTGAGCACGGCAATAACACTTTGAATCGACATATATATTAAATGAGGATAGACGTTCCTTCGCTAAGTTTACCGCAGGCGTGCAAAGGTGAAGAGACCAGCAAGGCAAAGTAGATTTCAACAATATATTTGTATAAATTCGTATAGGTGTTCACAATCATTTTGACATATATGGTAGATCTTAGATACTTCTCTGCAACAAAAAAGACGGCTCATGATTCAAAGGTTTCTACGCCAAGTTATGAATTTTCCATCATAGCCACTCAAAGTTGAAAAATAGGCTATCAAATTTCGAACTAAGCTGACTTTAATGGTGTATCTATATAAATTCATAAGAACATTGAGTGTGATTTTTATGTATGTTGTATATCTGCTAATATACTTTCCAACAAAAAAGTAGCACCTGATTCTGATACTCCTACATCGAGATACGAAATTTATCGTGACGCTGCGCAAAGCTGATAAAACTAGCGAATCAAGATTAAAGGATCAGTTTCGGGAAATATTTGGGATGGTATGGGAGCAATCTGATTGTAATTCTCATGTAAGACATAACCCTATGAGTCTAGTTTCCAACTCAAAAAAGTGCTCCTGATTTTGATACTCCTACGTCGAGTTAATGAATTTATCGTGACGCTGCGTAAAGCTAATAAAGCTAGCGAACCAAGATTAGAGGATCGGTTTTGGGGAATTATTTGAGATGATTTGGGTGAAATATGATTGTGACTCCCATGTGAGACGTAGCTCTACGAGTCTACTTTCTAACGCAAAAAATGACTCCTGGTTTTGATACTTCTACTTTAAAATACAAAATTTATCGTGGCGCTGTGCAAAGCTGATAAAATAGACGTATCAGGATATTGAATTCCATTTTATGAATCAAACAACTCATATTTATGTTCTCTCATCAGAGAATAAATATTTTTGTGGACTTGTGCCTAGTACATACTCACTGAAGCTAAAAAGGGGATCTTTTAGTGTCGCAAAGATGAAATCAGATCATTCTAAGTCACTTGCTTATCAAGCAGTAAGGAAGTAATGTACCAAATAGTTCAACATCAATCATGTCGACCTTTTTGGTCTGACATCAAGACCATTTGCATAAACCTGTACCAAAAAATAAAGATGGAACACATCTACAGTGTTGACCGGATGAAGCTTCTCAATTTTATGCGGATTGATGCCAACTACGTGAAACTTCAATCTGGCAATGGTACCAAAGACACTATGCTTCGATTTGACATGATCAACATTGGAAAAAACATATTAATTCAGTTCAACTTGGCTGATATCGATGTCGATTAGCATGAAATTTGGTTTCCAACCATTGATCTTCTATGCCGAGATACAAGGAGTTTTTTATGCCAAGACTTAAGGAAATAGGCACAAATTTTCTTTCCAAGGATAGAAAAGAGTTGATCTGAGTAACCATTTCCAAGTCGTGAGAGAGAATATTGCTCGCCAAATCCTCGAGAAAATTGGTGAAGCACCTAGTTGTTGTTAATTGAAAAATGCAACTCAAAAAATGATTCCTCAAGTGGTTCCTGACCAAATATCTGGACAATGTTTGCATATGCTTGGTGTGATATCGACACCACTTGTATTTTTTCATGAACCTACAAAAAAAAGAAGCAAAGAGGAGTGATCACAAACATGCTATCTGGAGTCACGACATGATAGCTTATAGTGTCAACTTTAAAATTAATTCTCATCAATACAGAAGGAGTTTGACATTGATTTTTGGATATGACACAGGAATATAAGTTTAGTCTCTTCAGAACTAAGTCGTTCAATATTTTGACATTTCTATAGTCAGATATGATTTTTACTCTGCAAGTGTTTGAAGTTGAATCAGGGGAGACACTCCATGTACATATTTCGCCAGTGTTACGAGAAGGTTGTATACTTTGTATGGCGTCCACCAATGCTGCAAAAAAGGCTGATGTGCACTTGCAATGTTTTCCAAATACATGATCACAAAGAGTCCAAGGGATGTCTTTGCAAGGGTTACAGATTTTAAAAGATTGTGGTTGTTATGATTTCATAACATCTCCTTATATAGAGGCTTCTATGAACAATTTTCAGTTCTTGTACAAGAAATGTTGTGGTGAAATTAGAAGATGAGAATCCATGGGAATTTTAAATTGCCAATTAGTTGAAAAATTATCATATCGAGGAGTTTTCTTTAGAGGTGACTTTAATTCTTTCTTGAATCAAAAGGAAAGTTAATATTTTTTTCCTTTGGTACATGAAACCAAAAGGGAAGTTGATATTTTCCTTTGGTACAGGAAATCAAAAAGAAAGTTAATATTTTCCTTTGCTACAAAAAGATCAAGTCAACTCTTTTACTTCATGCATGCAATATGTTAAGTGAGGGAGTTGTATTGATCCTTTTAATCTAAATACATTGAGAACGTCACATTGTTATGCAAGTAAACACTACTTAAATAAATATTACGGTGGTGATTTCTCATGTTCATACTTATCCAAAAGGAGTCAAAAAAATCAAGTTGGCCATTTTTTTTATTAATACACTTGAAATAATAGCGAGTTTGTACTCGATTGTGGAAAAAAATAAGGATCACCACAAACAAATCATTGTTTGCTTTGATGAAGACTTTCACGACATAAAAGTTCATAGAGGAAACTTTAGTTGGACTACTCGTAAGTATTGGTCTAACTAGGATGCACTGATGAGAAACAAATACCCTTGAAGTCGCTAGAATAAAAACACATTCATGAGTACTTCAAGTCTCGTCGCCAAGTTTCGGCAAGCCTACACGTCGACCAACCTTAAAGTAGGGGGCATCTGTAGACACGTAAAATTTCTTGAATCAAATTCATATAAAATTTGAATTGGATCCATATTTTATTGGGTCAAAAATTATTTTAGGGTTGAAAAAAATAATAAGATCATTTTATTCCTCATTAAGGTCCATCTCACTTTGAAGACCAAATTCATCAAGTGACGTGGCATTCCTGTCATATCCAAGACTAATGAGACGGTGCCACATATGCAAATGATGTGGAAATCTCATTCAAATTCAACAACCAGTCAAAAGGCGTCAAGTGTCAAAGTGACATGTTTCGGCCAATCATAACAACTAGGCCTACCCCCTACAACTATAAATAGGGGGTAACATAACATTATGAGAGACAAGAATTAGGAGAGAAAAAAGGAGGAACTCAGAAAAGAGGACTTTGATAAGGATTGGCAATGTCAGCATTGACTATCAAGTTCTTACAAGGAGCAATCAACGGAGTTCTTCCCAGAGATTATTTCAAAGCAACAAAACACTTTCCAACATTCCCGATGATTGAAATACATCTCTAGGAGTCCAAATCATCCAACGATTCAAGAAACACGTTACTGATGTAATGCCCCAAGTCTGTACCTCGGATGTTACATGGTGCTTACGACTTCGAAGGACCACAAGCTAACCCATGACTAATATTTTTTTTTAGCACTGAATAATAATACTAAAATACATGCGGAATTAGGCTGAATTGTCATAAGGTTCAAAATAAATACTGATAAATAATAACATCTGGTAAAAATATTTGAAAACTAAACACTCTCTGAACTGGTCTAGTCTGAAAACCTCTAACTGAACTGTCTGAATATGGAGTTGATGGGACAAGCCCCCAACTAACTTCAACTAATGCAATACTGAAACTACTGAATTGCTGAAATAAAAGCATATCCTTGATAGGTGAGGACTCATTACTAAATCTGCGACTACTGACTGGATCTGTCTAAGAGCGGTCGGGAACTTAAGCGTCTGAACCTATGATATGAGACATCATAGCACAAAGAAAGAGTATGTGTCAGTACGTGGAATGTACTGGTATACTAGATGAGGTAAGGCTGAATGCAAGGGTTCATATGCATGAACAGTAACTGACTGAATGATATAGAGTAACCGAATATGAGAGTACATGGATAACTGAAACTGCTATAAATATTAATTATGTAATACTGTGCACATACATATATATATATATATATATATATATATATATATATATATTGTATCTGAGTTTTTTTTTAAGCTAAGTACTGAGTTTTGATAACTGAGTAATTGATATCTTAGATTACTAATAACTGAGTTACTGAAACTGATTGATTGTATCTGACGGTCCTAATTCTATAGAACTGAACTATGTTCTAAACTGAGACTATGAGAGGTAATCATCTAATCGGTATTCCCCAAATTTAAGCTGATAGGGGTCCAACCTGTGACCCTAGTTGGAAGGGTGCTAATACTGTACCAAGGGTACTAACACTGGAAAACTAGGATGCCAAGCCTAACTGACGGGTGACACCTGGGCGAAGTCAAGCCTAATCTAATGGGTGATTCCTGGGAGGTAGTCAAGCCTAGTCTGACAGGTGACTCCTCATCCTGCGCTAGCTACGCAGTTCTGGAGTACAGGGACTGCTACTAACGACTCTGCCTCTCTGACGGGGAAGCCGTCATCCCTGCACTCGCTCGGTGCTAAATCCTAGTCCCAACTGAAAAACGCTGATTATTAAACTAAACTAAATTGGACTGATACTGAACTTTACTAAGTTCGAAAATTGACTGAGTTTACTGAATTCTGCAAACGGACTGAGTACTACTGATAGTGGCATGACTGATACTATTTTGTAACTACCGTAGCTCTAGATAAACAGCTAGATTTTTGGGTATTAAATACCCCCAGGACTCGATAGCATGAGCAGTAAAAGATAACATGATTTTGTAAAGTATAACAATGTTCACTTGTTCATAATTCATCCATAGAGACATTTTATCAAACACTTGCAAGGCATAAGCTTGTACATAATTGGGACCACATAATGACATATCATGATTCTACTATTTACTTCATATAGGCAATTTAGTAAACACTTGGGGAGCATGGATTATTTACATGATATGGCCAATGCATGAACATTATGATACATTAATCAATTTGTAAATTCAAGGGTTTATCAAGATAATCACATATTCATCACACATGCTATTCAATTTTCATGAAACTTGCAATTAAATCATGGATTGAAACCTAAATAATATCATGAATATAAACTCAATCTAATTCAAATATCAAAATCATGAATTTGAGATCTTGTATGTTTAAAAAGGGTTCTTGGACTTCATGGGTGAAAGGAACCCCATGAATGAACACCTAATATACCTGAATTGATAAGTTCTTGGAGTTCTAGGTGAGTTTCTTGAGCTTTATTCTTGATTTTTTGAGAGCTAGGTTTTCGCCTCTTCAGAGAGAGAATGATTTAATTTGGGGGAAATTGGTTAAAGAATGACTTTAAAATATTTTTAGGGATTAAATCCCCAACCTGGGCGTACTAAAATCATGAAAAAAGACTAATTTAACCCTGGATGATATTTTAAATTTTTCATCAAAAATTTCCGACCTGGGCCCTTGGCGCGATGCGGCCCTATCACACCGTGTCATTGGAAACTGACAATTGCGAACTGGTTCATCAATGCGACATAGTGAAATCCTGGAGCAACACTGGATGGGAATCTGACCCTTAGCGCGACGCGCCATGATCGCGTTGGAACACTAAAAAATGACAATTGTGAACAGGGCTTATGGCGTGACGCAGTAGTATCGCGGAGCTTCACTGAAAATTGCCAAATGCCATTTGGTCTAGCTCCACGACCCGCTGAAGTGCCAGTTGGCACACTGTTTTACAAAAATAGCTCTAACTCTCCGCCCGGTTATCGAATTTGGGGAAATTTTATATCGTTGGAAAGCTGACTGAATTTCCTATGCATTGATAAGCTCTAGACTTAAAAATATTGAGTATTTCAAAAATTTTAGGTAGGAATACTCATGTACTTAGAGCTAAATTAAGCTTGAGAAATACGGGGTATTACAATTAAAGGCCCTCAGATCATTTCTAAGTTTAGGAGAGAAGAATCAAGAGAACAACAGAATTGTACTCACAAGTTTCATTTAAATAAAATTATTCTTTTTGTTTATTTTATTTTTGTTTGTAAATAATTTTCAGCACCACGAAAATTTGTTGCGAACAGTGCTACAGTCGATAATTTTCACTACTACTACTACTACTATAAATATATTGGAAAAGGAGGGACACAACCTTTGAGGAAGAGACATATTTTTTTGGAAAAGGAGTGATTGTTCAGATAGTTGTGTCTTTTCAGAAAAAGACATAATGTTTCAAATGAACAGATATGACTCTTCCAAAGGATACACCTTTTCGGATGAACCATTGCCACCTTTCGGAAGGAGCACTTGATGGCTATATAAACTTGCATTTATCTACAGGTTTAGGAATGAAATATTTTCTGAATATACAAACTCTTCTTGTCTTCAAAACATTCCGTATTATCAATCAAATTGTTGAGTGAGTTCAAAGAGTTTCCAATTGTTTGAGGTACCGCTACAGTTGGTTTGTTTGGCCATTTTATCCTGGAAGGGAAATTCCGCAACCTCCAGTACTTGAGGGGAATTATTTTCTTAAGGACACTCCGTGAATTCGGAGGACTTGGCCATTTCTGTTTCTTCTTAATTTCTGAAAAATAAAACACACTTCTTTGAAAGATTACTTTGATATTGTGTTGAGGGTGTTGTTGTACTTCATAGTGTTCTTGTTTTAAACTTGAACTAGTGTTGAAGTTATTCTGTCAAATTACAGATTTTGTTTAGCCAAAAATATTGAAAAAGTAACAATAATTACATAAAAAATATATGAAAATGGGTATAAATTATATAAAAGCACCCACTAACAAGTTGGTTAGATGCACTGGCATTTAGGTTGTTCTTAACGCTCTCCACTGGTAAATGTGTTCAGGTTCAAACCTGGTTGAGGTGATTTTTTATTTTTTTCTGTAGCAAGCACCCACATTTCTTAAATTCTGGGTCCGCCATTAAATGATGTTTACATTTTAATGTAAAAAAAAAAAAAAGTAGCACCCACACTTCTTATATCCTGGGTCCGCCACTGTATTAAATGATGTTTACATTTTAACGTGAAGAAAAAGTGGCACCCACACTCCTTAAATCCTGGGTCCGTAATTTTTATTTTTTTCTGTAGTAAGTACCCACACTCCTTAAATTTTGGGTCCGCCACTGTATTAAATAATGTTTACATTTTAATTTGAAGAAAAAGTAGCACCCACACTCCTTAAATCTGGGGTTCGTGATTTTATTTTTTTCTGTAGTAAGCAGCCACACTCCTGAAATCCTGGGTGCGCCACTGTATTAAATAATGTTTACATTTTAATTTGAAGAAAAAGTAGTACCCACACTCCTTAAATCCTGGGTCCGTAATTTTTTTATTTTTTCTGTAGTAAGCACCCACACTCCTTAAATCCTGGGTCCTCCACTGTATTAAATAATGTTTACATTTTAATTTGAAGAAAAAGTAGCACCCTCACTCCTTAAATTCTGGGTCCGCAAATGTATTAAATGATATTTACATTTTAATTTGAAGAAAACGTAATTAATGCAAAGGGTAAAACATGAAAAGAAAAAAAAATTATCTCTTCTTGATTTGTAAAAGATGACAAGTAAAATGATAAATCAAATTAGGAACTTTGGGACAAGTAAAATGGGAAGGAGGAAGTATCTTGTTTGTCCCGTAAAACAAATTTCGTTGAACCAATATTTAAGAGAGCTCAGCATGCAACAACTTAAGAATTTGAAGTCAATTATACATTAGTCTCATCTTGGTATCAGAGTAGCTAGATTTCAAATTGTGATCCAACTTGCAAGATAAGGAACTTAATTCAAAAGGAAGGAAAGCATGCAATTGATCGATGAAAATGTGATTCTAATTAAAATCAAACTAAAACTAAATTTACAAACGTTGAATCCTAGAGATTAAGTAGTTGCCTAACCGAAATGATGAAGCACTACATAAATACAACAATAACATACCCAGTGTTATCCATTAGTAGGGTTTGGGAAGCACTACCTAAATACATGCACGAAAAATAGAACGACAGAAACTTAGAGAGCATTGCAAATGAGTGGCAGTCACCAAAATAGCTACATTCAGTTATATCAATCGTGTTTAGAGTGACCAATGCCTGGACTATGACCTGGAGTTGCAGGATGAAAAGAATCTACTGATCCTTCCATCAATCTAAATCCACGTCTCCTCATCATCATCTTAGTGATCCTCTCTTCAATCTTTGCTCCTACGGTTACTTTTATATCATTAACAACATTCACATTTTGTGTTGACTTCAAATTTCTTCCTTGGCTGAAAAGGAATAGGTTTGAAAATATTAATAACATAATGAAGAGTAAACCACATGCAGAAAAGTTGGCCATATGGGAAATGACTATAGAGAGGAATTAAGCAAAAGCTAGTTAGAAGTATTTAGAGCTAGCAATGTGTATTGTGTTTGCTAAGGTTTAAGGTAGGGGTATATATTGAGTTGAAAAGCTGAAGAAGGCATGATTACTCCCTCCGTCCCAAATTACCCGTCCCAAATTGAGATGACACATTTGATTAAGAAAAATAACTAATAACATGGTCAGTTTACCATAGTGCCCCTCTTAAATAATGTTTACATTTTAATTTGAAGAAAAAGTAATTAATGCAAATAGTAAAACACGAAAAAAAAAAATTGTCTCTTCTTGATTAATGAAAAAGAACAAGTAAAATGGAAAATCAAATTAAGAAATTTGGGACGGATAATTTAGTACGGAGGGAGTAATTAGTATGGTCCCCAACATCCAGGAAAGATTCCTCATCAAAATATATTAGTAGTAATAACACATTGTGCGTCGAATTCGTGCTAGAAAACAATTTACAATTTGGAACTTCACAAGAATGTCGTCATTTTACAATTTGGTAGAGTTTTCGAACTTCGTACATGCATGCAAGTGCGATTGCCTTAATTCCTCTTATTCTCAAATATAAATTCCTAGCCCTAGCTAGACACCATATTCCTCCGGTTCATTTTACAAACCAAAGTTTCTTGACATACGATATCCTTTCCTCTTTTTTTTTTTTGGACATGCCAGTAAATTAAAATTAATTATTGGAAGGAAATTAGGGATGAGGAAGAAGACGTAGAATAAACCCAGCATATGCTCAGAATCACTTTGGGACTCTGAAATTTAGACTTTTTATATACTCTACAGTTACTTTAATTTTCATGTTCATTAGAACAAACACTGTGATGTCCCTTGCTCCTTTTAAAAATATATATATTTACTCTACAGTTGCTTTAATTTTCCCGAAATTATATTTGACTCGATAACTTTTATCTCGAATGACTCAAATTCAATTTTTTGGCAGGTAATTTCGTAACTAAAATGACAAGTGAGGGTGATATTGACTTTTCACTTTTTTTTCATACCCAAAATAACCCCCCTAATTGAAAACTACCCGACTTTTTTAAAAAACCACTACCCCAAACTTCTAAAAATTGGCTTACAAAGTCATTTCCTTGTCCCCCACTTTCTCCTCGCCTCAGTCCTTTCCTCTTCCCCTACTTAAAGTTAATATTTCACTCTTTATAACTTTTATAAATCTTGGCAAATAAATATGGTCATTTATTTTATCATCATTTTTATGCAATATAAAGTGAATAAATGAGAGGATATTATTTTATATATAATATCTTATCACCATAAATAATTTAGTGACTGATCTATTTCTTTATTAAAATTTATTCGGGCGTAAAACATCACAAGAAAGAATTTCATGTATTTTCATATTAATCTTTAGATACTCAAATAGGATCACTTATTACTTTTTCGTAAATCAAACTGGGATATCATAGCATAATTTACAAAAAAAAAAAGAAAAATAGATAAAGCAATGCGTTATTCATTTAATCATAGTGAAAATCAATTTAAAATTTTACTATTTATAACTTCTTTAAATTTTGAAAAATAAATTTGTTTCTTTATTTTATTATCATTTTTATGTAATGGAAAGTGAATCAATGAGAGGAAATAATTTTTATATATATAATCTTATTACCATAAATAATTTGGTAAGTGATTTGTTTATTTAAGATAATTTATTAAGAAGTAAAACGTATTAATCTTTATATACTCAATTCGGATCGTTTTTACTTTTTCACTGAAGTAATTGCAAATCAAATTGATATTTATAATCTATATTTATAATATATTAAAAGTGTGAAAACCGTTAGAAAAGTGATTTGAACTTTTTGACCTTCATTAAAAAACTCTGCAATAGATAAAACTGTCATTTGCAATTTTACAAAATTATTATTTAATTATTTTATAATATTTTAGGTGTCTTACTAAAAATTGGTTATTAAATCTTTCCTTATTTAAACATAATAAAAATTACTATTAATTTTCAGTGATTAATTTATATTTGAAGAGCTATGTATTAATCTTTCACAAAAAAAAAAAAAAGGCTTTTACGTAACCAAATACAAATACTAACCAAATACTACTTTAGTAGTAACTTCTTCACCGAATTTGTAAGACTCTTTTCAATAATAATTTGACAAAAATATTTCTTTTATCATTATTTTTATGTAATAGAAAGTGAAACTGAGAGTATATTTCTATATATATAATCTTATCACCTTTAATGATTTTGTAAGTTTATATGTTTTGAATTTAAGTTTTGTGCACTGTCGGTTAATCTACACTATCAGGTAAACTTGACCTGTTGTAGGTTACCCAAATTTTCCTTTTTCAGTTTTTATATAAAAATTGAGTAACATGCGATAGTGTAGAATAATTTATACCCTGACAGTGCACTAAATTTAAACTCAAAAAAAGTAGTAATTTTTTAAAGAAGAGATATTATATCTTAAGATTGGAATACGCATAAAATAGTCAAAAGAAAATGTACAACAACCCAGTATATTCTCACACAGTGAGGTCTGGGGAGGGTGAAATGTACGCAGTCCATACCGCTACCTCCGAAAAAGTAGAGAGGTTGTTTCCGATAGACCCCCGACTCAAGAGAGAGAATAGTATAGCAAGGTCGTAATGCAACTCGAAACAGGATGTATAACATAATAGAAATAAGCGATAAAATAATAATAGTAAATATCAAGGAAATACAAAATAAGTAAAGTACAAGCAATACGAAATAAGAAATAGGAAAATGAATACTCTCAAAAGAAAACGTACAAATTAATGTTTTCTTCGGAAGCACCTCAACGAGAAATATGATAAATAATGTAATCTTTGGTGGTTATACATATGCTGATTGCTAGTTGCATTTTATATTTGATAAAAAATTTATCTATATCAAATAAGAGAAGCAAAAAGTGTCACATATCAGCACCATAAAAAATAGTATTAAAAAATTTAAAAGTAAAATTAAAACAACATTTAAAAAGCATTAACTGCCATCATTAAAAATTTAAAATTAAAATAAATTTTCAGGAACTATGAAATGCCATTATGAAAAATTAAAATTTAATAAAAATAAATTATTATTTAAATAAATCTAAATTTTAAATGGCCTTAACTTTATTTTAACTACATATATAATTTAATGTTTTTATTTACATGAGAATTTGTAAATGAAATTAATAAAATTTATATGAGAATAAATTTTTTATAAATTCTATTGAAATTAATAAATTTTAAACGAAATTTAAATAAAATAATGAAATTTAAATAAAAACTAACCTACAAAATTCGGAAATCTGCAACAAACAAAAAAAAAAGACAAAATGAAGAATAAATAAAACTAACCTACAAAATTACACGAGCACCGCTATGTAGGGGTGTGCATCGGTCGGGTCGGGTCGGTTTTATATATTATCGATTTGATTTATTGATTTTCGTTTTTAAATATGCTAAACCAATAACATATATTTTTTATCGTTTTTGGGTTTATCAATTTTTAGTGCTTATCGATTCGATTTTCAATACTTATAAAATAGAAATAGTAGTAACTAACATGAAAAAAAAAAAATCTTAGTTGTAACCAAAAATCCTATATGATGTATTTTAATTTATAAGAATCTTCAAGTTTGAACTAAATGTTGGGTGAATTTAAAAGTTTGTATAATTGAAATAATAGGTTTGTTGGTTTATAGAAATTAAACAGCAATTAAGAAATATATATATATATATATATATATATATTAATATATATATTATTGGGTTATCGGTTTACCCAATAATTCAATAAGAAAAAAATCGAACCGAACCAATAACCCAATATTTTTTTATAAAATCATTAAAAAACCGTTAACCTAATAACAATAAACCAATAACATTTTTATCGGTTCGGTTTATTAATCGATTCGATTTTTGCACACCCCTACTGCTATGTTAATTATTAATAGATAGAATTTGATTTTATTTTTTGAATCCTTAACAAATTAATTCAATAAATAAACTAAGTATGTTTATATAATAATATAATGATAAATATGATATTCAAATCATATATTTTATTTATTTATTTTAAAAAAATAAATTTTAATCCTTATCACTTATTATCTGATATGATTATTAAATTTGAATTAAAAAAAATTGAGTTGGAATCCTATTTATAATTATTTTTTTAACACCAACCACGCATTGCGCGCGGTACGAAGACTTGTATAATTTCTAATAAGGAATGAACCTCCATGTGGATCTTGGTTTACTAGTCATATAATTCGGCGATCTTCGTATTTGATAATTTTATTGTATACTTTGCCTAGTTCCAACTGTTCTTCTGTAAACTAGATATGCACAGTCCGTGCTAGCATGAGACCAATATATATTTTTTTATTTCAATTTATGTGACGTAAATAGAATTTAGATAATTAATCATTAAAATAATTTAAGTTTTAAATTATTATGATTTATAATACTTTTTATTCTATTTCAATTTAAGTGACAATAAAAAAAATCGAGAGTCAGTCAAATATTTTATATTTTTAAAATTTTTATGTGATTTATAATAATTCTTTACATAATTTTTAATAAAATATGAATATTCTCTTCGTCCCAATTTATGCAGCATAGACAAAATTTTGGCAATTAGTTAATTTTTTAAATATTTTTATCAATTATTGTTATTTACAGTACTTTTTATTTCATTTTCAAATAATATATGTTGTTTTATATCTTCCTTTGTCCCATCCCAATTTATATGACACTAATATAATTTTGATAGTTAATCGAATTTTTTATGTTGACATATCATTTTGTTATTTTTTATTTTCTAATACATAAATGACTCATAATAAGTTTCATATAAGACATTAAATAAGTCTCATATAAGACATTAAATTAAATTAAAACTTCAAAAATTAATTTATCATTTTATGTCTAAGTTATCCTTTTTATTAAATATCTTTTTTTAATATTAGATGACTTATAATAATTAATTAGGGTGATAAGTAAAATTACGATTGAAGCAGCTAAAAAAGGTATCACAAAACATAAAGAGTTAATTTATTATTTAATTTCTATTTTACCCTTTTTATTAAATATAATTGTTTTTTTAAACTTAAATGACTTATACTAATATATTGAGAATGATATAGTAAAATTACAATTGAAGCAGTTAAAGCAAACATGTTCAAGACGTGTCTGCTTATTATCCTTTATTATTAGTAGTAAAATTAAATTAAGTCTCAATTTGTCACCACTATAATTAACGTAAATGTTTGATTTCTAATTGAAAAATATTGATTCAATCTATATTAGTATTAAATTGAGTTTCAATTTATCGCGATTATAATCAACATAAGTATTTAAATTTTTGATTTTTTTTTTATAACCATGGTTTTCGGGCCAGCTTGCGCGCACTAATCAATGTTAAGGTTGGATTGTATTTTAGTTTATCTTGATTGACTATAGTTAACATAAATGGTTGACTTTTATTTGGAAAATGTTGATTGAATCTATGTTAGGATTAAATTGAATTTCAATTTATCGTTATTATAATCAACATAAATGATTTACTTCTACTTGAAAAATATTGATTCAATCTCTGTTAGGATCAAATCGAGTCTCAATTTATCATGACTATAGTCAAATAAAAGATTGACTTCTAAATGGGAAATATCGATTCAATCTATGTTAGGATTGAATCATCTGTCAATTTGTCAATATAGTCAACATAAATAGTCGACTTCTATTTGAAAAATGTTGATTTAGAATATACTAGGATTACATTGAGTCTCAATTTGTGAATTTTATGACTAGCCAAAGTAATCATATTTGGATTTATGTTGATTATAAATTTAGCGACTGAACTATCACTATTTTCAATTCTAAAAACTTAGGCACCTCGAGTGGATGTTGTTCACTTTTGAGACCTCAAGTAGTGTACGAATGTGTTCTTTTGATAATTTTTACACAATCAGTAAAAATGTATTGGATGTGTATATTACGTGCGCACTGACATGTAAAGTGACCAATAATAGCAAGACATTTATCATTTTTTATCCAAATAATTTTTAAATTAACTTTAAAAAATTACCCCTTCCCTCTAACCCACCCTCCCTGCCAATCTTCTTTAAACACCCCGCCCTCCACCCCACCCTCAATAATCTTTTTCCCCCTTTATCTTCTGCAAACACCCCACCCCTTCCCCTCCAATCATCTTCTTCCCCCCTTCTACAAACACTCCTCCCCACCCCTCTCCTCCCACACCCCCACACCCACCATCAAATTATCTTCTCCAAATGCCCCCTTCCCCCAGCCCCACCCACCCACCTAAATATTTTTTAAATACTGCCTCTCTCCCCACAGCCCCACCAACCTGAATCTTCTCCAAACGCTGCCCTTCCCCCAATCATCTTATCCAAAAACCCAACCCCAACCCTTTCCCCCTTTTCAATTTTTTTTTCATCGATTTTACGTTGATTTTCAATTTTTCTTCATTGATTTTGCTTAGTTTTTAGTTTTTGTTCATGGATTTAACTTTATATTTTAGATTATCTTCATCGATTTTACTTTGATTTTTAATTTTTTTCATTGATTTTGCTTGGTAGTCAATTTTTTTTCACGGATTTAGCTCATTTTTTAATTTTTCTTCATCGATTTTGTTCGATTTTTAATCTTTCTTCATTGATGTTGCTTGATTTTCAGTTTTGCTTCCTCAATTTTGTATTTAATGAAAATGTTGCTTATTATCTAATCTTCACGAACCCCTAAATGCATATATAGATTTCTCTCAATAATTTTTACCACTAAATTTAAGATCGACAAAAATGATGGATAAAAATGTGAAAGAAATATAAATTAAGGGAGGGATGAGTTAATATACTATTTTTGGCAAGACGAACCCCTAATATGTATCTAATTTTTAAATCTCTCTTAATAATTTTTACCATTAAATAAGTTTAAGAATGATAAAAATGAGGAAGAAAGTATAAATTAATGGAGATGAGTTAATATATTATTGGTGGGTCAACTTGGGCACCACATCAGATAAAAAAGTGCTTTCACGCGCCTTAATGAAGGTATAATACATGCACCTTGCCAACTCAGCAAAAGGTGTCAAAATGACACACCAGTACGTACTTGAGGTGTAAAAAATGAGCAATGTCTACTTGAGATGTCAAAGGAAAGATGACGCCAAGTTGAGGGGTCTGGCGATGTATTCTGCCTTTTTTTATGTGATTTATAGTGCTTTTAGCATAATTTTTTCAATAAGATATCAATACTCGCATTGTCCAGTTTATGTGTATTCTCATTTTTAAATAATATATGTTACTTTATGTCTTCCTCTGTTCAATCATGATTTTTATGACATTAATATAATTTCGATAGTCAACCAAATAATTTAGGAAAAATACACAAAAAAATACCTGAACTTTGATCGGATTTGCAGTTGAGCATACTGAACTTTGCGAAGGTCCTATAACCCCCTAGACTTTTTTTCGTACTTTGATGGCATATATTTGCCCACTTGAATACATGTAAATATGAGATTGGTGCATGTATTACACCGTCGTCTACCAAAAAATACACGTGTCAAAACGAAATTAGCACGTGTATTACACCGCCAGCCGCCAAAATTGGATATTGCATTTTGGAGGAAATTAAATTCACTTTGAAAAAGTCTAGAGGGTAATAGGACTCCTGCAAAGTTCAGTATGCTCAACTGAAAATCCGGTCAAAGTTCAGGTATTTTTCTGAGTATTTTTCTAATAATTTATATTGACGTATCATTTTGAGTGTATCTTATTTTTTTTATGAAATATTATTAATTTTTTAATGCTTAGATGACCATAAAAATTAATTAGGGGTAATATAATAAAATCACAATTGAAACAACGAAGCAGACATGTCTTAAATGACTTATAAGAACTAATTAGAAGTGATACAAAATTACTATAAAAATATTTGTGAAAAAAATTAAATGAGTCTCATATAAGACATCAAATTAATTTAAAACTTCAAAAATTAATTTATCATTTTATGTCTAATTTATATTTTTTTATTAAATATTAGTGTATTATTTTTTAATACTTAGATGACTTAGAATAATTATTTAGGGTAATAAATAAAATTACGATTGAAGCAGCTGAAGAAGGTATCAAAAAACATCAAGAGTTAATTTATTATTTTATTTAGATTTTATATTTTTATTAAATATTATTATTTTTTAATACTTAAATGACTTATACTAATTAATTGAGAATGGTATAGTAAAATTACCATTGAAGTAGCTGAAGCAGGCATGTTGAAGACGTGCTTGCTTATTGCCCTTTATTTTTATTAGTAAAATGAAATTAAGTCTCAATTTGTCACCACTATAATCAATGAAAATGTTTTTTTTTAATTGAAAAATATTGATTCAATCAATATTACGATTAAATTAAGTTTCAATTTATCACAACTATAATCAACATAAATATTTGACTTTTTGATATATATTTTTATAACCATGGTATCCGAGCCAGCTGTCGCGCACCAATCAATGTTAGGATTGGATTGTATCTTAATTTGTCTTGATCGACTATAGTCAACATAAATAGTTGACTTTTAATTGAGAAATGTTAATTGAATCTATGCTAGGATTGAATTGGATTTCATTTTGTCATGAATCATGATTATAATCAATATAAATGATTTACTTTTACTTGAAAAATATTGATTTGATCTCTGTTAGGATCAAATCGAGTCTCAATCTATCACGACTATAGTCAAAATAAAAGATTGACTTCTAAATGGGAATATTGATTCAATCTATGTTAGGATTGAATCATGTGTCAATTTGTCACTATAGTCAACATAAATGGTCGACTTCTATTTGAAAAGGCCATTTGAAAAATGTTGATTCAATATATACTAGGTTAAATCGCGTCTTAATTTGTGAATTTTATGACTCGCCAACACGAGTGATGACTTCTAGTAACTCAACTTCTAGTAACTCAATTTCACTTCTTAAATTTATTTTTAATAAGATAGAATGATAATGATGATGATGACAAAGACGACGACGACGACGACGATGATGATGATGATAATTGACTTGATAATTTTTTGAGTTTAATTTTGATCAACTGTTTAAAAAACTTAAGTGAAATAATATGAAAAATACTTTAAGGTTTTAGTTCATACTATTGTTGACTTCTAATAAATCAACTTCACTCTTACGTATATTTTAAAAACTTATTTTCATGAGATTAAGTGAAAAAAATTTAAAAAGATACTATCTTTGAAATTTCCTTTTGAGTTTAATTTTGACAAATTATTAATATATATGTTAGTGAAAATATATAAAAATACTTTAAATTTTTAGTCAACACAATTATTAACTTCTAATAACTTAGTTCACTCTTATGTATATTTTCAATGTGAAAACTTTCAGAAAATAGCCTAACATTCAGCAAATTGGAGAAACCCATAATCTAACTTCAAAGTTATCATGTTTAGTAAATGTATGAACCGACTTTATTTGATATAAGATATAAATATAATGAGAGCAGTTCCATACAATCTTTTTTCAATTTTTTTCTCTTTTCTCATTTCGTTTTATTTTTTCTTTTCGTTTTTCCCTCTCTTTTATCTCTAACTTTTATTTCTCTTTTTTTTTTCTTTTCCATTATTTTGTTTTTTTTTTTCGTTTTTAGGTCCTTTTTGATCTTTTTTTTTCTTTTTCGTGTCTTCCCTTTTTTAAAAAAAATTATGTTTTTTTTGGGTACTTTTTCCTCAGTTTTTTTTATTTTGTGTGTTTTTTCTCCTTTTTATTTCTTTTCCTTTTCTTATTATCGTTTCATTTTTTTTCACTTTTTTTTCTTTCTTCTATCTCTAACTTCTATTTCTCCTTCTTTTTTGAATTTTTTTTTTCTCTTTTTTTGTTCTCTTTTATGTTTTTTTTTTCAGATTTTTTAAAAATATGGCTCCGTCGAGCATAAATCATGAATGATAATGAAAATAAACAAGCACTTATTGTATTCGCACCATCATTTATATTTTTCTATTCATTGATGCAATTCTATTTATATTTCTATTTTATAGCCCGCACTTGTATGGATGCACTTAATTGGAAAGAGAGACAATGACTTGTAACTCATTTCACTCCCTCTTCAATTATTATTAGGAATCGTTTGAATTGTAATTAATTGAAATTTAGGCTAAATAAAATAATTAAGAGTTTATGTTTGTTCAGTTATGTAATTTTTTCTTTTTAATATTTATTTTTTGTGAGATGAAGTATAAAATAAAATAAATAATATATTGAAAAAAAATTGGCTTCAATTTTTACAAGCTAATTAATTTTCTTAGATAGAATAATTATGAAAATACTTTATAATTTTAGTGAAACAACATAAAAATACTTCCAAAATATTAGATATAATTTAACTAAAATAAATTTGTATTTCATCGCGGCTTTCTAGTCTCGAAGTCGTGATTCAATGATTATAAATTTTTTGACCAGTTTGTTAGAATAACATTATGTGACGATCCCAATAATTTTTATTTATTTACTTAATCTTTGCCTACAGTTGAATTTTCAGTCAAACCTATATTATCTCAACATGCCAGTTATTTAGAGTCAACATAAAAATTACACTAAATTTTTTAAGTCAAACTTAATTAATTTACAGTTGAATAATCACGTTGGTAACTATCAATTGAATTGCTATTTAAAGGCGATTTTCTTTTGTTTGTAAGCAAAATAAAAATGAATTTAACTTTAAAAGTAATGATATTTGCATTTATGTTGACTATAAATTTAGCGACTAAAGTATCACTATTTTCAATTTCAAAAATTTCAATCATGGTTTCTCTTAAATATTTTTGTTATATTGGATTCATTTTAAAAAAAAAAAAATTATAGGAGGAATTTTGTAGATTAGATATATGGAGGATTTAAAATTTTAAAAATGTAAAAAGTTAAAAATCTATATAGTAAAATAACTAAAGAGATAGAAGTATTGGAAGACAAAAAAAATATAATACAAGTAAAAAATGACGATTAAAAGATTTCAAATTAGATGAGAGAGTTTAGAATAAGTAAGGAAAAAATAGAATGAAAAAGTAAAAATATAAGAAGTAAATATGAAAGAATAATAAAAAATAAGAAATTAAAAATAAGAAAAAATCTGAAATAAGAAAAATATTAAAGAACAATAAAAATAAAAAATAAAAAATAAAAGTAAAAGTAGTTTTGATTTTGGAGAGAAAAATAAATAATTTTGATGTTTTAAGTAGGTGGTTTTGCATTTTAGGGGAAAGACGATAATTTTGGAGCCAAAAGTAAAACAGCCTTTTTACATGACTCGAGTCATTCGAGTCACTTCGGTACCAAGTCGTTTAGCACTACCCTTAATTTTCATGTTCTAATAGAACAAACACTGTGATGTCCCTTGCTCCTTTTTTAAAAAATAAAAATAATGAGCAGTGACCAGTTTAAAGTATTCAAAGTAGTACTAAGTATTATTTTACTCCATATTCAAGTACTTAACGACAGGTTGTCATTTTCATCAATTTGCTTTAAAACCGCACGTACTTCCCAGAGTAAAGCACACCGAATTAAATCCGTATTTGCATAATATTTGATTGTACATTTAAAAATACTAATAATGAAATAAAGTTAAAAAAGAGTATTTGAATGCTCATATTTTATAGATTAAAATGAGCGGATGAATTTTGACCAAATAAATAAATTAAAATAGTACATAATTCAACTCACCAATTAAATGGATTTTTTTCAAACTTTTATTGTTCAGGATTATTTGAAACAAACCGAACTTTTGATTACATATACTACTCAAATTGACCCAAACTTCTAAATGTGCAAAGAATGATCATCCGATATACCAAGTCCAGCTCTCCCAAGTCAGACAATTGAGCTCCATTATGTTTTTATGATCTCGCTTGGAGATACTCCTGCTAGAGAGTTTACTAATTACCCCTCTCTCAAAATTTGTTATGGATCTTTGAGAGTTTGAGTCTAACTCAATTTCAAAAGTGAGTTCACCATCTCATGTCTAGAGTTAGACAACTTTTAAACATCAAGAATTGAAAATCTTGGTGGTTCTGTGCTCTTAATATCATATTATAGATTCTTAGACCTACCTAAAATAAAAAAATAGCTAAAGAGATGAAAATTTCCCAAATGAGACCACCCACCTTTTTCGTTATCAATATGCGAGTCTTCACAAAATTCCCTCAAAGAAAAGAAAACGAAAGAACGAATTTCTGGCATAGTTCTTTATTTCTTTCTAAGTCATCCTTAGAGTTAAAAGTATATATCAGAGAATCTAAAAGCCTTTTCTCTTAACATTGTTTTATTTGCTGGCCTTTACTCATGGTTAGAATAATGAAAACAAGTTGGTCCTTGCACAATATACAAGTATAAAACAAAGAGAGTCGCCTCGTACCACACATGGCCAGTGGATTCTTCTGTCGGTCCTCTCTCAAATATTTTAGTGTAAATGAACGGCCTCAACATTACAGACTCCCTGGCCAAGAAAATCTTGGTGGTGTTGACACTCGATTAAAAAATCTGCTCAATTGGACAATTAATGAACAATATCTTCTGATCTCTCGCACATGCAAGGATCCAACTTTTATTTCAGCCGCCATTTTGTGTTTTAGACTGAACCACAATAGTAGCATGGGATGAACACTGCTCTCAATTTATTTGATGATATTTAAAAATTTATGATCTAAAATAATGCATAGATATTTATATAATTATAAAATATTCCATTAAAGATTAAATAAAAAATTTAAGTTAAATTATTATTAAATATAAAAAATAATTGTTCTTAAAGAAATTGATTTTTTTAAAAAAATAATACTGTACATGAATTAAGACGAAGGAGGTAATACCTGTCCTCCAACTAATGCGTACTTACATTCGTTTTAATTATAAATTGACCTCACCTAGTCCTAGTGCATAGCTAGGCACAGCATATTCTTGGAGGAATCTACCAGAAATACAGCTATGCAACCTCAGAGATCCTTCAAGATTCCACTTATACACCTTTTGTAGCTCATTAATTTAACTAGCTAGCTAGCCCATAGTCAAACCTGCCATACTCTTCTTTTAGTAGTATATGAGTGCTTGACCTTGGCCTTTCTTAAGAAGGAATGCGGTGATTAGTGATAGAGACCCTTCCTTAGTTAACTAGTTGATGCTCTTTTGATTAGTGATAGAGACCCACCCTTAATTTTACTGATGCACTTTAATTGATTAGTGATAGAGACCCTTCCTTAATTAACTAGTTGATACTAAGCTCTTTTCTTACAAGTTGATGCTATGCGTTTTAACTCGGTGTAAAAGTGCATTCATTTCGAGTCCGTTTGGATATGATTAAATCTGATCAAATTAACTTTTAATATTTTTTTAACTTTTTTAGTTGTTCGGTAAAATAAAAAGTACATTAAAAAATTAAAAACTGATTAAAAAAGTAAAAAGCGAGAAGTTGTGTACCCCCAACTTTTTACTTTTTAAGATTACAATTCTTTTAAATTTGATCATAACATTTACCTTTCTATCCCTTATATTTTTCTCCAGTTTCAATGATACCAGAATTTGTAATCCTTAAATATATTTTTTTCTTTCTTTTTCTCCTTGTCGCTTCTTTCCGTCTCTTCCCTCTAGTTTCCTCTTTATCTTTCTCCTTTGATTTTGAATCATAGAATTAAAAATTATATATAATTCAACTTAATTATGGTATTAACAACTTTAAGGACATGTAAATCATTTTGACAACAAAAAAGTACTTAACAACACTTGCTTACCAAACACATCAACAATTTTTTTTCTGTTTCAACATTTCTATCTAAACACGCATTTGCGTAATTTATAAACACTTATTTTAAGTTTTTTAACACATAGGTTAAAAAAACTATTTTTTTTAATCCGATCCAAAGCTCTTACTGGTTGTGTTGTTTTAAATAGTATATACTTCCTCTAATTCCCAGTCTTAGTCATATTCTTGCTTAAATAAAATTAATCTTAAAATATTTGATGTTTAAGAAAATCATAACACATTTTAAATTCATCAATCGGAAAAGTGTAATATTACATGACCAATTTAAAAGATAGAGATGAAAAGTATCTTCGACAAATACAAATCTTATGTTTAATGTAATTTGATATCTTTCATGAGAGGTGTCCGACAGTTATAAAGTTAAATAATCATAAACAAGTTACATATTTGATTGATCTATCAAAAAATAACTACATATGCTAATCATACATATATATATATATACGCGCGCGAAGACATATTTTATTCTGTTGCATCTGATAATTCTTTTTAATTTAACAAGAATTTATTTATTTTTAGTCTTTTTTTAAAGCCATCAGCAAAGGTTGTGAGCCTTGGGGTGTGTGGGTGGGTGGGTTTGTCTTGACCCATATCATGTCTATTCATTCACAAAAGGGTACAAAGTTGGAGGGGAACATGAACTGAACCTCTAACATAGAAAGGAGCTTCACAGTTTGTTCAAAAATAGGAAGAGAAGGGATTAGCCTATACAATATTCTTTCTTCCTAATAAAACGTATAATTCTTAACTTAAAAAAATTACATTTATCATATCTTTTCCTTATAGAAGGAAACTGTCATTTATCTAATTGAATCAAACCTTTTAACCTCCCTTGGAAGATGATGTAGATAAGAGTAGTAGGTTTTAATTCTACTAGAAGATGCCAATGTAGCAAGAAAGTCGCCGCTTGGATTGGCTTCTTTGAGACAGTGGGTGATACTAACATTTGCATTCCTGATATTGTTGTTAGTGTCAAATATAATCTTTTTCGATCTAAGATTTCAGATGTCATCACTACTAAAAGAAAGGAGCAAAATCGTCCACCTTGTGGTCGATTTTTCTCAATTTTCGACCACAAAACTGATCAAAGTGCGTGGTCGGTAAAACTGTGGTTGCTTTTTAAAAACCGACCACCTGTGGTCGTTTTTTTTAATTTTTTTTAAAATTCATTTTTTTTAAAAAAGCTACCACATGTGGTCAGTTTTTTTTGATAATTTTGTAAAAAAAATATTGAAAATTTTTAAAAAAGCTACCACATGTGGTCGATTTTTTTGATAATTTTGTAAAAAAAAATATTAAAAATTTTCAAAATACAAAAATTAAAAATCAAATTATTTACAATATAGCCCATCAATCATTTACAAACATTGATTATTAGCTACAATACATCCCACCAATCATTTAATATACAATCAACCAACCACCATAAGAATACAAACATTATTTACAAAATTTATCGAGGTTCCAAATCCAAACTATAAAACACACAAAATACTAAAAACTACAACTCATCATCCGCATCTTCATTCTCAGCCTCATCCATTCAATTATCGATATTTCGTTGATATATCCTCCTATAATCAGATTTCTTCTACACAATCAATCACACTCAAGTGATTAGTTCAAGTCACAAAAGTTCACATTTCAAATACTTACACTTAAACATTTTCAAGTAACTAATTCACTTCACACGTTACCAAACTAAACTTAATTCAAAATGAAAAAACGTACCTACACTTAAACATTTTGAAGTCACTAATTCACTTAAGTGACCGCACTTTACTAAAATCAGAACGCAAGTTCATATTTCAAGTACCTAAATTCAAAACAAAAGTCACCATTTCATAATTCAAGTAACGACACTTAAACATTTCAAGTCACAAAGTTATCTAACGAAACTAAATTCAAAATGAAAAGTTTACATTTCAAGTACCTAAGCCGAAACATTTTCAAGTTAGTAATTCACTTCGCAAATTACCAAACTAAACTAAATTTAAAATGAAAAGTTCACATTTCATGTACCTACACTTAAACATTTTCAAGTCACTAACTCACTTCTCAAGTGACCACACTTAACTATATTCAAAACATGATATCAACCTTTCAAGTAACTACACTTAAACATTTTCGACTCACTAATGCACTTCTCAAGTGACCACACTTAACTATATTCAAAACACAAGTCCACATTTCAAGTACCAACACTTAAACATGTTCAAGTCACTAACTCACTTCTCAAGTGACCACACTTAACCATATTCAAAATACAAGTTCATAATTCAAGTAACTCCAAGTCACTAATTCACTTCACAAGTGACCAAACTTAACTAAATTAGAAACACAAGTACACATTTCAAGTACCTACACTTATGCATTTTCAAGTCACTAACTCACTTCTCAAGTGACCACACTTAACTAAATTCAAAACACAAGTCCACATTTCAACTACCTACGCTTAAACATTTTCAAGTACTTATTCACTTCTCAAGTGACCACACTTAACTAAATTCAAAATACAAGTCCACATTTCAAGTACCTTTAAAAAAAATTTCTTTAGAGTCCCTACACTTAATCATTTTCAAGTGACTAAGTCAACAACCAAACCACTTTCAAAACACAAAATCCCCTTTAAAGTCCCTACACTTAACCATTTTCAAGTAACTACACTTAACCATTTTCAAGTCATGTACTAGCATTTCAAGTCACTACACTTAGCTATTTTCAATTAATTAATTCACATTTTCAAGTCATTATACTTAACCATTTTCAAATAACTGCACTTCTATATGTATCCACTTTCAAGTAACTAAACTTAACCATTTTCAAGTCAGTACTACACATTTTGATACAAGAATGACCAGCGACAAGAACACACCAAAACATACATCCAAAACAGTCCACAAGTTCAAGAGAACCGAGGACCCTATGGATGACCACTCTCAGATTCACACACGATAACAAGAACACAATGTAGTGAGGTGTTTAACAGCAATTTTTCATCAACAATTCAAACTAGATTATCAACACAAGACAAAAACAACACTATAATAACAACAAGACAGTCACGGGTACATTAACAACACCAAGAATCCAACGGATACAACAACATACAAAATAAATAGTTAGACCTTAGTTGGAATTATCTTAGCCCTCCATTAATGGAGTTAAATGGTGTTTCAGAATCAGGTAGAATAATGATTCATGAGATTTATTTCCTCATTCTTGTCAAAAAAACATTTACTGCATGCAACTATATTAAATGATATATATCTTTATCTTTATATCATAGTATACAAAACCAAGTTGTACATATGGCAAGATTCAAATAATTAGAAATCCTATTCCTGCCATAACAATTATGCAGATTACTGTTTTCTTGCTTTATATTTTATATGAATTTAGAAGATTCACTTTCAAGTTTCAATCTTTTCACTTATCCCCATAGTTTTTTCACAAGACAAAATACTACTAACTTTTTTACCCAATATAACTAACAGTAGAAAGGTAAACAAAGACATAGTTTATTCACAGTGGTATTTATGAAATAAATTATTTTACATAAACTATTGAAATAAAATCTTCTCATGTACATTTCCACTTCCAAAACACCACAACTTTGACCAATTTTCTACTACTCTCCTAATTATATCCTTTATACTAACTTGCAAATTTCTATACGTAAAACCTTGAACCTCTATACATAGGCACACTAAAAACCCTAAAGTACTACTGAAATTTCTCTTCTTGCTTCTTCCATGAATTCTCTCAAGAAAAAAAAAAAAGTTCCAATTACCACCATCCAACTTTATATGAAGGCAGTTCATTTAGAGATTAAAAGAATAATAAAAATCTAAAATAAAACATACTATATAAAAAGTCCTACCTTTAGAAGATCAAAAAAGTACCACTCATAATCAAAAATTGGTTACGTTGATGAAATCTCAGCAGCTAGAGGCGTCTGTTTCGCCGGCGGGGTCCCTCGATGGGCAGCGGCGCGTGGACTATTTGGTTGGTCGCCGTTTGGTGGTTGCATGGAGAGGATGGTGGCGACGGCTGAGCAGTGACGGCGACGCCATTGATGGTGAAGAGGTATTAGAGGGAGAGAAGGGTAGAGAGAAGTATAGAGAGAGGGAGGAGGTGGATGATATAAGGAGATTAGGGTTAGGTTTTGTGAATTTTTTATTTAAATGGAAAATAAGCTCCTTAGATCTCAGCTGTTAGATTGGTTTTTTGATCGGTTGAGATCTAGAGGTTGAGAATTTAATTATGATTTGACTAAACTTTAAAAATTGAATTACAAATTGACTATGATTGTAATAAATTGGCTAAAATTGTAATGAATTAAATAAAATAGGCTAAAATTGTAAGAACTTGGATAATATATAATAGTAAATAATATATAATAAATAATAAATATTAATAACGGTTGAGACCTAAATATTAAGATTTTGATTAAAATTAGATGAAAAATTTAATTTAGTCTAATTAGATACAATTTGGCTAGAATTGTGATAAATCGGGTAAAATTAATTTAAAATTATTATGAATTGGCACAATTGAGTTAAAAAATACACAAATTTTAAAAATGTCTGTTATTTCAATAATAATAGATAATGTATTTTGTATAATAATTGTGAATGTGTATGTTTACAAAAATAATAAAATATTATCTTTGAATTGATAAATCGTAAAAAATGGTAAGCTTATAACTGTAAACCACTCTGATTATTTCCTACACCCTTATATATATATATATATATATACCTCGTAATACAACGTGTTATAATTAGATAAATTATCGATTACTTGTCTTACGTTATTACAACTTCAACACGCGTGTTTACATTGACACAAAATAGTATATCTATCTCCTCAATAGTATGATATCAGCGTATTATTCAATTTATTTTGATATATCGATTTAGTTATCTAGCTTTTGATTATTACTGCATTCGTCACTACACGAGATATACCAATATATAAATATATTCCATTGACTATCAGCTTTCAAATACGTACTATATACATCACATATATGATTTTACTATCCCATAATAATATACAAGGTAATATAATGCGACGTATTTCTTATACATACTTTGACGAGTTATCGATTAATTTGACTACCTTACATTAATATCACATCAACGTACAATATATTATTACTTCTATCGTTTCAAATCAAGGTATTCATTATTTTTTGGTAGATTCTGCTAGTTTTTAATGTCATTATACCTTCACTACATAATATGTATATATACTATATATATACCTATACATACACACACATATACACACTATCTACTATATATCAAGTTCTAAATACATACTATATATATGTACACGAGTATATTATCCCGTAATATAATGCGACATATTTCGTACACAAACTCTGATGAGTTATCGATTATTTTGACTAACATTAATATCACATCAACATACATTATATTATTACTTCAATCCTCAATAGTATCATATATATGAATGAATAATTCAAAATATTTTGATATATACATTCAGTTATCTAGTTTTCGATTACTGCATACGTCACTATATGAGATATACGTATATACATATATTTAATTGTCTATTAGCTTTCAGATACATACTATAAACATCAAATACATGATTTTACTACCCCATAATAATATATAACGTATTTTACAAATACTCAGATGAATTATCAATTACATTATCGTATTTCATTAATATACCTTCACTGTATAATAATTATATATATATATATACCTATACATACACACACATATACACACTATTGACTATATCAAGTTCTAAATATGTACTATATCTATCACATATGTACACAAATATATTATCCAATAATATAATAGGATGTGCTTCTTATACTTACTCAGATGAGTGATCGATTAATTATATTTGATTATCTTAATAAAATATTAGGTTTTGACTACATCGTTCATCAATCGATCACTAGATAATATATATATATATATATATATATATATATATATGTATATTTGTATATGAACTCTTGAATGAGTACTATATATATCACATTCACAATTATATTACCTTATAATAGACCGTTATTGACATCATGTGATCAGTGTAATTTAAAAAATATATATATATAATTATTTCTAATGAAAATAATATATATATATATATATATATATATTTGATTACATATATATAATTATTGCTCACTAAAAATTATTTATTTATTATTTTTTTAGTTCAAAAACCGACCACAAGTGGGATATTTCTTCCATTACTCAGGGTAACTCTAATGTTGCCTCATACTTCAATCGAATTAAGAAACTTTGGGATGAGTTGTGCTTTTCTATTTCATATCCTGAGTGTGAATATGATTGTAAAAAGGCCTTTCACAAACTTGAGGAAGAACAGAGGGTTTACCAGTTCCTGAGTGGCCTGAACGATTCTTACTCTACCATTAGGAGGAATATTCTTTTAATGAATCCCTTACCTAATGTGGACAATGTGTATTCCATGCTCATAGATGAAAGTCGGTCTGAATTTCAAAATGCTCCTGGAGCTTCTTTTAGTGTTGTATCTGCCTCCTTCTCCACAGGCATCCAAAAGCCTTTCACCCACAAAATCAACTTTGAGTCTTCTCGTAAAGGCACTTTTGATTCTTCCAAAAGAATTAACATGACCTATAGGTATTGTAAGAAACCAGGTCATACCATTGACCAATGCTACAAACTACATGGATTCCCCCCAAATACCAGACCTCCCAAGTTCAAAAGAACTGTTGCACTTGTTCAAGGTGCAGAAAATCAGTCCTTGGGAGTATCTGATTCTTGTAATTCCAATCCCAAACCTGCACTTACTGAATCTGGAGGGGGTAATATTTCTCCAGAGCAATTCACTCAGCTATTGACCTTGCTCCAATAATGTAAATTAGTACCTCCTACTCATGAAAATCTTGAAGGTTCAGCTAACTTTGTAGGTCTGTTTAACTCTCCCACTTTTAATAAGCATGGCTTCTTAGCATGTCATTTTTCTAAGATAGATAATAGTCCTTAGATTATTGACTCAGGTGCAACAAATCACATGACTCCACACTCTTCCTTTCTCACTAATATCAAACCTCTTGTCTTGCCTTACCTTGTTACTTTACCTAATGGTTACAAAGCAAAAGTCACTAACACTGGAACTCTCATTCTTTCTCCTAATATTGCTTTATAAGATGTACTTGTAGTACCATCTTTTCAGTACAACTTAATCTCTCTTCTGCAGTTGCTGTCCCAATTACATTGTGTGGCTTATTTTTCTTCTGTTCGTTGTGTCTTATAAGGCCCTTCTCTGAAGAGGCCAGTGGTACTTGGTAACTTTGAGAATGGGATTTACATCCTTAAGTCCACCAACCTAGCAAGACCTGTTGATCATTATTGCCTCAATGATTTTTCTTCTTTAAATTCATCTGTAAATACCATTACTACCACTATTTTGTCTGATATAAATAAGAACAGTACTTTACCATCTCCTAATAACATTTCTATTACTACTTCCTTACATGTTCCTTCTAGTTTATCTACTGACTATGCATGTCATCTTAGATTAGGGCACATGCCTTTTTCTAAAATGAAGACTATTTCTTTATGATCTGATAAATTACCTCATAAACAGTCCTTCCTTTGTCCAGTTTGTCCTATGTCCAGGCAACAAAGAATGCCTTTCCCTGAAAGCCAAATATACTCTACTAAACTCTTTCAACTCATACACATTGATTTGTGGGGCCCATACCATACACAGACTTACAATGGTTTTAAGTACTTTATGACTATTGTGGATGACTATAGTAAAGCAACTTGGACCCATCTTCTATCCAGCAAAGGCAATGTTTTTTCTATTCTTAAGACATTTATAGCTTCAATTCAAACTCAATTTTATGTCACTATTCAGACTGTACGGTCTGATAATGCTTTTGAAATAGGGTCCAGTTTAGCTGCTTTAGCCTTCTTTTCTAACCATGGCATCATTCATCAAACTATATGTGCCCACACCCCTCAACAGAATGGGGTGGTTGAGAGGAAACACAAATACTTTTTTGAAACTGCCAGGGCACTTCTTTTCCAATCTAAGCTTCCTGTTAAGTATTGGGGGAGTACATTATTAATAGGTTTCCCTCCCTACTTTTCAAGCACAAATCTCTATTTGAGTTGCTTCATGAGACTAGTCCCACCATTTCTCACTTAAGATCCTTTGGATGTCTCACTTTTGCTGCTGTCCCTAAACCCTATAGGGATAAATTTAGCTCAAAAACTATTCCATCCATCTTTATTGGCTATCCACCTAGGAAAAAGGGCTACAAATTGCTTAATCTTAGTAACTTCTCTATTTTCTACTCTAGAGATATCATTTTTCATGAACACATCTTCCCTTACGCCTCTTCCTCATCTTCTCTTATTTTTCCACCCTATGTATTTGTTCCTGAACCACCACCTACTCCTGGTTCCTCCTTTATTCAGCATTCAGCTGATGTGCTCCCATCAGCCCTTTCTTTTTCCTCCACTCCTACTCTTAGAAGGTCCTATAGGATTCCTACTTTCCCTTTTTATCTATTGATTATGTTTGCACCTCTGTCACTAGTTCTAAGGATGGTTCTCTACAAGAGCCTCTCTTCTATCATCAAGTAGTTTCAAATCGTGTTTGGCAGGAGGCTATGACTAAGTAATTTCATGCCTTAGAACTGAACCACACTTGGGATATAGTGCCTGTGCTTCCTGGCAAAAAAGGCTCTTCCATGTAAATGGGTTTATAAAATCAAACAAAGAGATGATGGTTCTATTGAAAGTTATAAAGCCAAATTAGTTATTAGAGGTGATGTTCAACAGGAAGGGATTGACTTTATAGAAACTTTTTCTCCTGTGGTCAAATTGACTACTGTTAGATGTTTATTATCTGTGGCTGCTAAGAAAGGTTGGTTTATGCATCAACTTGATGTCAACAATGCATTTTTGCATGGTGACCTTGTTGAGGATATTTACATGAAAGTGCCTCAGGGCATGACTGTTTCCTCTCCCTCTAATGTCCCTCTATCTTCTTTAGTTAGCAAGCTTAATAAATCTTTATATAGGTTTCGACAAATTTCTAGGCAATGGTATTCCAAACTTAGCTCAGCCTTGCAATCTAAAGGGTTTCAACCTAGCATGAATGATTATTCTTTGTTCCTTAAGACTACTGGGAACACTCTCATTGTGGTTACGGTTTATATGGATGATATCTTGCTTTGTGGTGATGATTTAGCTGAAATTTCCATTTTGAAACAATTTCTTAATGATTAGTTCAAGATTAAGGACCTTGCGGAGATCCATTACTTCCTTGGACTTGAAGTGCATAAGCATTCTCATGGTTTCTTTGTTACTCAACAGAAATTCACCTCAAATTTGTTATCTGAATTTCACTGTACTTCAATTACTCCTGTGGTTTCTCCTTTGGAACCCCATGTGAAGTTGGCTATAGATATTGGGGATCCTCTTTCTGATCCTTCTGTCTATGGGAAATTGGTTGGAAAACTCAACTTTTTACAACATACTAGGCTTGATCTATCACTCACTGTTCAACACTTAAGTCAGTTTATGTTAAACCCCAGGGTACCTTATCTTGAGGCTGGTTACCATGTTTGAGGTACTTGGCTGGTACTTCCCATTTGGGTTTGTTGTTGTCCAACTCTTCTGATTTTTCTCTTCGCGAATTCAATGACTCCAATTGGGCCAGTTGTGCTTCTTGTCGCAAGTCTATTTCTGGGTTCATCTTATTTTTGGGTGATCTTTCTGTTTCTTGGAAGTCCAAGAAGCAACCTACTCTTGCTTTATCATTTGCTGAGGCAGAATACCGGGCCTTGAGGCTTTTGGTGGCTGAGTTCACTTGGTTGTTACGCTTGTTGAATGATTTTGGTGTGTCTAATCTTACACCTGTTGATGCATTTTGTGATAATCAGGCTGCTTTTCACATTGCTAAAAATCCTGTCTTCCATGAACGTACTAAACATATTGAGGTGGATTGCTATTTTGTTCCTAATGCTTTGGCTGCTGGTAGGGGTGTACAGACCAAACCGTCAAGTCAAACCAAATCGAGATAAAAAACTGACTTATGATTTGGTTTGACTGATTTGGCGCTTGGAAAAAAAACCCGACCATTCTTGGTTTGATTTGGTGTTAACAAAAAAAAAAGTCAAACCGAACCCAAATCAAACCGACAATATATATATATATGTGTGTGTGTGTGTGTGTGTGTATGCTAGTTTAGTCGCACGTGTAACGTTTGATTATTTAAAATTAAATTATTTTATCTATTACAGAGATATTTAATAAAGTGTAAAAGTTCAAATCACTTTTCAAAAATATTTCACACTTTAATGTAATAATGTAAACATAAACATATACACATATATGTTTTCCAATTCCAAGTGGTTGATGGTATCACTTTTACATTTGTATACCTCTTTCCCTTGTTGTTAGTTTCTTATTTTTACAATCAAATCTTTACAAATTTATTGATTACATTCTATTACGTACTTAAAACATTTAAAAATCTGGAACTTCTTAATTTTTTCTTATTCTAATAGTTTTATATTTATTTTTAGATTTGTCAAATCTTCTTAAAATCAAATTTAGTTGATTTAGAATTCTTAAACTAATAAAAAATGTATCAGTTGTATGACTTCAAATAAGGAAAGAGTTACCATAAATATATTTATTTAATTTTCAATTCTTAAATCAGAAAAAGATATAGAGATTCTGATGTCTTCTAACAAGAATTTTTTTTTACCATAAATACATTTAATTAATTTTCAACTCTTAAATATTAGGATGAAATAGTGAAAAAGACGATTTTGTTTAAATATTAGGAAGAAATAGTGAAAAGGACGATTTTGTTTAAAGCAAGGATTTCAATGAAGGGTAAAAAGTTCAATTCACTTTTCTAAGGATATTCCCACTTTTAATATATTATAGATTATATATGCATGTATATAATTTAACTTTTTATACATAAAATATTAATTATAATCTACTTTTTAAATTTTTTTAATTAGTTTTATTAATTTTCATATATATATATATTCATATTTGGATCTTTAAGTTGTAATATTTATCCAGTAATTGCTAATAAAATGATCCAAAATCCAATATAAATTAGAACCTAAATTTTTCACTCTTCATCTTATTTTTCAGTTTCAAGAGAGTTTTTCGCTCCTCAATTTTTCATAATTGTGATTTTTCATGAGCGCATAAGTGAAAACATACTTGATCTAAACTTCAATCACAATATAATTGTCAAAAATAAATATTATAAAAAAAAACTGAAAAAAATCGAAAAAAACCAAAAAAATCAAAAGAACCTACTAAAACCTAAACCGAAAAAATCAATTTTATGTTGGTTTGATTTGGTTTATAGTTTTAATAAACCGACATAATTGGTTTGTTTTTTTTTTCAATAGAAAACCAAACCAACCCAACCTATGTACATCCCTAGCTGCTGGTTTGATTTCCCTGCATTCCATCCCCATGGGTGCTCAGCTAGCTGATATCTTCACCAAAACTCTATTGGGTGTCCAACAACAAGATTTCCTTCCCAAGCTTGGCATGGCTAGCCCTTCCAGCTTACGGGGGTGTTGGCGTTACGTGATATGATGTACTGTATGTTATTTTAGTTGTTATTTTAGTTGGGTTACTTTCATTCTTACATTTGGGCCTATGAATACATTTATTTAGCCCGGCCCACATTTCCATTTCTCTTTTGTATATATTGAATCATTTGTCCACTTTCAGAACAGTTCTTGGTGAAATAGAAAATATTTTTTCCCATCTTCTCTCTAGAAGGTTCCTCACTGTTTTACTGTTAGCGGACTCATCTTCTCAACATATATTCCCCCATTGTGTCCCAAAAATTTCACCTATTGTTCGTTTCTCTTCATTTTATTTTATTGTAACCATGATGCAGTTTAATACAGTTATTTTTCCTTTTGGACTTCTGAGAAAGTAGTAGGGAAGTGTTCAATGGCTCGCATGTGCCTTTACGCTAATTAAGAACTTCGTTTTTGTTTTAAATATGAAAATTTTTATGCATATATTACATTTATTTAAAAGATTTTATAAGTCTAGAGTGATTACTCCCACCATTCATTAATATTTATTTTTTCATATCTGACATAAATAAATTCTTACAAAAATAATAAATAAAAATAATAATTTTTTATATAATTCTTAATTATTATAAGTCATTTAATAATGAAATTCATATACCAAAAATAATTAGTATTTAATAATAAAAGTAGAACAATTATAAATGATGAAATATCTCATGACTAAAAATTAAATAAATAAAAATAAATATTTATCTTTAATATTATGAATATATAAAAGTGGCCGGAGAGAGCTGCAAGTGATGAGCATGTGCTATTAGATTGTTTTATCGCATGTTATGTTGCGCGTGCACAAACGAAAAAAATGTTTATTTGGCTTTTCCTACTATAGTGCGCTAATTAAAATTTGCCTCTTTTAATACTTGGGTAATTTGATTGGCCAGCGAGATATGCCTAGCAATCTTTTTTTCCAAATCACAAGCTGTTATAGTTTGTGAATCTTCACACAAATAACCCGTCAAATTTATTCTCTTTTTCTAATTAATATACATAAAGTATTCACTAATTATGCACAATCATATACATGAATAAATATACGTTATATATAGGCTGACTATTTTAACTTAACCAGTTAGATGAACGACTATTTAGATTAATTTCTCCTCCTTTGCTCAGTTTTCGATGTCCCATCCACTTGCTACGTACTTTTGACTATGCATACGGTACATATTTGATACAAGCACAATGAGCCTCAAGAGCACAAGATATTGTCTAAGGGTCACTTCTTCGGAATTGGCAAGCAATTAAAGACTTTTTGGAGTATTTTGAAGTCTTGGTCAAGAGAAGGAAGGAGGATTATTTATACACTCCATAGGCACCTCAAAGGAAGGATAACGAAGACTTTTTACACTCCAAAAGAGCACTCTATAGGCGCCTCTTTTTAAGTCCTCATTAAGGGCATTTTTGTCCTTTGGCATGTAATAGTATAAATAGACCATTTTACTACTCTTTTCATTAGACTTTGATGAAATTGGATATTATTCTTAGATTGTAGCTTTAATCTTGTAGTTTTAGCTCTCAAACCCGAAATTGGTTCCTTGAATACGTTTGAAGTTAGGGTTTCACTTGTATTGGGAAATTTGGCAAGAAAGGTGTGCTTGAGGAAGCGTGTTTCCTTTGGGTCACCTAAGAGAGCGGTTTGATCTTACATTGGTGATGTGTGTTTGAAGGTTTGATACACCTTCTAGTGCTATTCATTGGTGGAAGTGAGGGTCTCTCTATCTATCTTTAATTTTATGCAATTCTTCTTCTTCATCGCCTTCTAGTGTGTTGTTTTCTCTTTGTGAACTTGTTGATTTTTATTCCTTTAGTGTCCATTTCATGTTTGATAGTCCTTTAGAAGAAGAATTGCATGAAATTAAAGATAAATAGAGAAACCCTCACTTCCACCAATGAATAGCACTAGAAGGTGTATCAAACCTTCAAACACACATCACCAATGTAAGATCAAACCACTCTCTTAGGTGACCCAAAGGAAACCGCTTCCTCAAGCACACCTTTCTTGCCAAATTTCCCAATACAAGTGAAACCCTAACTTCAAACGTATTCAAGGAACCAATTTCGGGTTTGAGAGCTAAAACTACAACACTAAAGCTATAATCTAAGAATAATATCCAATTTCATCAAAGTCTAATGAAAAGAGAAGTAAAATAGTCTATTTATACTATTACATGCCAAAGGACAAAAATGCCCTTAATGAGGACTTAAAAGGAGGCGCCTATAGAGTGCTCTTTTGGAGTGTAAAAAGTCTTCATTATCCTTCCTTTGAGGCGCCTATGGAGTGTATAAATTCCCCTCCTTCCTTCTCTCGACCAAGGCTTCAAAATACTCCAAAAAGTCTTTAATTGCTTGCCAATTTCGAAGCCTTTACCCTTAGACAATATCTTGTGCTCTTGAGGCCCATTATGCTTGTATCATCTTCTCCATCTTGAAGGAATTTGTCCTCAAATTCAGATCTTGCAAAAGCCAAAGAGAGAGCAAAAACAAACACGAAATCCTCTTGGTAGGAGGGTTAGTATTAGCACCACACTTATATCATCAACTCATGGTTGCTCACACTTGACATACATCCACATATCCTTGATTTTTGACATAAAAAGCTTAGCATAAAGTATAACAAAGACATGAATAACATCAATATAAAAAAGAAGTGAGCACGACCAGCAACTATATCCTTTACATCTCAAGAGTATTCTGGGGTCAAATGGGAGCAAATGATGAAGGTTTAAGTCGAGATGACCCACTTCTTTCACTAGGTTATCAAGTTCACAATCATTCAAGGCATTACCCACCACTTGGACAAACACAAGGTCATTATGAACAAGATTAACATAAGGGCTTTCATTACACACGTTCAAAGGACCATATACTTTATCAAGATCAACAATACAATTATGCCAAGGGGGCACACTTTTGGAATACACCCAACTATCCTTTGTTACAATCATGAAATACTTACTATATGTTGGGTCATGGGCCTTTGTCCCTTCCTATGTGGATAAAATGAAACCCAATTTGGACCAACCCACTTTTGTCCATAGGCCCATTAATATGGGGCATATCTATTGATATTTTTAGGTCTTATTCACCATCACAAAAAGAGAGTTTTCAGCAGCCAAAGAGAGAAAAACAAAGCTGATTTTCGCACCTAAATTTCAGCCACAGTTGTCAACTTCAAATTGCGATTCCCGCTTTATTTCTTGTCCGATTGAGCTAATTTTTGGACAGCTTATTTCTCTCATCTAAATATTTGATTAGGAACTTATGGAGCTTGATTTAGTGGCCTGTATCTCCTATTCTTCATTTCCAAACAGTAGCTGCATTTTTGGTGCTTTGACTCCTTTATTTCTCTAGTGTTTGGTGCTATGTTTTATGTATTATTTCTTGTTGTTTGACACTTTTTTGGTGGCCATTTTGTAGGAAAATATTGTAACTCTTTGGTGATTATAATGGAGGTTTTGGTTTCGTGGTTTTTTACTCTTCACACTAAAGGGTTTTTCACGAAAATCTTGTGTCTCGTGTGATTGCCTTTATTCTTATCTTGTTTCATTTGGTTGAGTTGTTTGTTGTATATTACTCTATTTTTCTTGGTTTTATTTGTCTCCTCTTGGTTCAAGTCGAAAGGAAAAGTTTAGTCTTGGGTATTTTTCGCTGCTACCCTATCGGGCTCTTTGATTGTGTGCCCGTCTTTCCTAATAAGTGGTATCAGAGCGTTGATTGTTGTTGATTGTAGACTTGAATGATGGAGTAAAATATGAGCAAGATGGTGTGTTTGAATAGTAGTAACTATCATACTTGGAAAGGCAAGATGAAAGATCTTCTATTTGTCAAGAAAATGCATTTACCTGTATTTGCATCTACTAAACTTGAATCCATGACAGATAAGGATTGGAAATTTGAGCACTTACAGGTTTGAGGCTATATCAGACAATGGGTTGAAGATAATGTTAGAAATCATATTGTGAATGAGATACATGCTAGAAGTTTGTGGGACAAGCTCGAGACACTTTATGCTTCGAAGACTGACAATAACAAGTTATTCCTGCTTAAGCAATTAATGAATATCAGATATAAAGAGGGAAGTCCTATTTCTAATCATATTAATAATTTTTAGGGTGTCCTTGACCAGCTGTCCAAAATGGGTGTGAAGTTCGATGAAGAAATTCAGGGACTTTGGTTTCTTAATACTCTGCCTGAATCTTGGGAAACTCTTCGAGTTTCTTTGACTAATTCTGCTCCCGGTGGTATTGTAACTATGGAATATGTTAAGAGTGGTGTCTTGAATGAAGATATGAGAAGAAGATCTTAGGCCTCATCTTCTTCATCTTCATACTCTGATGTTTTGGTTACTAAAGAGAGGGGGAGAAACAAGTACAGAGATTCAAATGATAGAGATAAAAGTAGAAGCAAGTCAAGGTCTAAATCTAAGAATGTTACATGTGACTATTGCAACAAAAAGGGGCATATCATGAAATATTATTACAAACATAAGAGAGATATAAGACGACAAAAGAAAGAAGGCGATAATGAAAATCGTGTTGCTGTTGTTGCTAATGATGATCTTCTTGTTGCTTGTGGTGAGAATACCATTAATCTTGTCCGTGATGAGTCTAGCTGGTTTATCAATTCTGGTACTACTTCTCATGTTACGCCAAAGAAGAAATTATTTTCTTCTTATACTCCAGGTAATTTTAGGATGTTGAAAATGGGCAATAATGATGAAGTTAAAGTATTTGGCATTGGCACAATTTGTTTGAAAATTAATAATGGTTCTAAACTAGTTCTCAATAATATCAAGCATGCTCCAGATGTTCGCCTGAATTTGATTTTTGTAGGAAGTCTTGATGATGAGGGTTATGTTAATACCCTTGGTGCTGGCCAGTGAAAGCTTACTAGAGGTTCGATGATTGTGGCTTAAGGTGATAAGTTGTCTAACTTGTACGTATTTCAGGGCTCTACTTCTAGAGGCTTGATAAACTTGGTGGAGAATGATAACTTGGTGGAGAATGATACTTCATCAGAGTTGTGGCATAGAAGGTTGAGTCATATGAGTTAGAAGGGGATTGATAGTTTGGCTAAGAAAAAATTATTTTTTCGATTAAAACAAGCAGAGTTGAAGAAGTGTGTTCATTGCTTAGTCGGTAAACATAAAAGATTTTCTTTTCAGAGTCATCCGCCTTCAAGAAAGCTCAATTTGCTGGAGTTAGTGCATTCTGATTTATGCGGTCCTTTTAAAGTAAGGTATCATGGTGGTGCACTTTACTTTGTGAATTTTATTGATGATCATTCTCGCTAACTCTGGGTATTTCCTTTGAAGTCCAAGGATCAAGTACTTGATGTGTTCAAGAATTTTCAAGCCTTGGCTGAAAGACAGACAAGAAAGAAATTGAAATGCATCTGTTCAGATAATGGTGTTGAGTATATTGGTCCTTTTGATAGATATTGCAGAGAGCAGGGTATTCGACATCAGAAAACTCCTCCAAAGACTCCTCAGTTGAATGGCTTAGCAGAGAGGATGAACAGAACACTAGTTGAGAGGGTTAGATGTATGCTTCCAGATGCTAAGCTACCAGATTCCTTTTGGCCAGAAGCACTTAATACGGCTGTTTATGTTATCAATTTATCTCCTACTGTTGCTTTGAATAGTAGTGTCCTTGACAGAGTTTGGTCTGGTAAGAATGTTTCTTATGATCATCTTAGAGTCTTTGGGTGTAAATATTCTGTTCATGTTTCTAAGGATGAAAGGTCAAAGTTGGATGTTAAAACTAAACAGTTTATCTTTATTGGTTATGGTCAAGATGAATTTGGCTATCGTTTCTATGATCCAGTTGAGAAGAAACTTGTTAGAACCCACAATGTTGTATTCTTTGAAGACCAAACAAGTGAAGATTTTGACAAAGCTGAGAAGGTTGATTCTCAGAGTAGTGAGAGCCTAGTTCATGTTAATCCAGTTCCTTTGACTACTGATCCTGAAGAAAATCTTCATGATGATGAAAATCAAGTTTATAATGAAGATGATGATCATGTTTAGAATTACCAGCAAGAAGTTGTTAATACTCCAGTACAAGTTGATATGGTTGATCAGCAACTAGTTGTTGATGCTCCAGAGAGTTCTCTCAGATGATCTACAAGAGAGAATACCTTCATCTCGTTATTCTTCCAGTGAGTATGTACTCTTGACTGACGGGGGAGAACCTGAGAGTCTTGATGAGGCCATGGAAAGTGAAGAAAAAGAAAAGTTGTTTGATGCTATGGAAGATGAAATTAAATCTTTGCAAGATAATCATCACTTTGATTTGGTTAAGCTGCATAAAGACAGAAAAACTTTAAAAAATAGGTAGTTTTTTTGGGTGAAGTATGAAGATGGTAATCTAATTCCACGGTACAAAGCTAGATTGGTTGTGAAGGAATTTAACCAGAAAAATAGAGTTGATTTTGATGAAATATTTTCTCCGATTGTAAAGATGTCATCCATTTGTGTAGTTCTGGGCTTAGCTGCAAGCCTAGATTTAGAGGTTGAGCAAATGGATGATAAAACTGCTTTTATCCATGGTGACTTAGATAAAGAAATTTATATGGAGCAACCTAAAGGTTTTGAAGTCAAGGAAAAAGAGAATTATGTTTGCAAATTGAAGAAGAGCTTGTATGGTTTGAAACAAGCTCCTAGGCAGTAGTACAGGAAGTTTGGTTCCTTTATAAAGGGCTTCAAGAAGACTACTTCAGACCATTGTATTTTTGTGCAAAAATTCTCTGATGGTGATTTTATTATTGTGTTGATTTTTGTTGATGACATGCTTCTTGTTAGTCATAATGCTTGCAGGATTCAAAAGTTGAAGCAAGCGTTGAGTAAGTTTTTTTCTATAAAAGACTTCAGACCAGCAAAGCAGATTCTTGGCATGCAGATTGTCCGTGACAGAAAGGCTAAGAAGTTGTGGTTATCACAAAAGAAGTAAATTTAGAAAGTACTTCGAAGGTTTAACATGGACAAGGCTAAGGTTGTTAGTACACCTTTAGCTATGCACTTTAAGTTGAGCATGAGGTAGTGTCCGTCCAGTGATGATGGGAAGGAAGATATAAAGAAAGTTCCTTATGCTTCAGCTGTTGGTAGTTTGATGTATGCAATGGTTTGCAAAAGACCAGATATTGCTCATGTTGTTGGTGTTGTTAGTCGTTTTCTTTCTAATCTGGGAAGAGAACATTGGAATGCTGTGAAGTGGATTATGAGATATCATTATGGCACTTCTAGTTTGAGTTTGTGCTTTAGTACAGGGAAGCTTAGTCTTTGTGGTTATACTGATTTAGATATGGCCGGTGATGTTGATACTTACAAGTCTACTTCAGGTTATTTGGTTACTTTTGCAGGGGGAGCTGTGTCTTGGCAATCTAGGTTGCAAAAATGTGTTGCTCTATATACTACAGAAGCTGAGCTTATTGCTGTCGTTGAATCTTGTAAAGAATTGTTTTGGATGAAGAGATTCTTAGGGGAACTTGGTTGTTCTCAAGAGAATTATGTGCTTCATTGCAACAGTCAAAGTACCATACATCTTGGCAAGAATTCTATATTTCTTGGTCGGTCTAAACACATTGATATGAGATACCATTGGATCCGGGATGTGTTGGATTCTAAGTTGCTTGAACTTGAGAAGATTTATATGGATGATAATGGTTCTGACATGATGACTAAAGCTTTCCCAAGGGGGAAGTTTGAAGATTGTTGCATGATCGCCAGGATGGCGGTCTCCTCCACATAGTCGGAAGGGGGAGAATTGTTGGGTCATGGGCCTTTGTCCCTTCCTATGTGGATAAAATAAAGTTCAATTTAGACCAACCCACTTTTGCCCATAGGCCCATTACTATGGGGCATATATATTGATCTTTTTAGGTCTTATTCACCATCACAAAAAGAGAGTTTTCCGTAGCCAAAGAGAGAAAAACAAAGCTGATTTTTGCACCTAAATTTCAGCCACAGCTGTTAACTTCAAATTGTGATTCCCTCTTCCTTTCTTATCCGATTGAGCTAATTTTTGGACCACTTGTTTATATCATCTAAATCTTTGATTAGGAACTGACAGAGCTTGATTTTGTGGCCTGTAGATCCAGTTCTTCATTCCCGAACAGTAATTGCATTTCTGGTGCTTTCACTCCTTTATTTCTCTAGTGTTTGGTGCTGTGGTTTATGTATTGTTTCTTGTTGTTTGGCACTTTTTGGGTGGCCATTTTGGAGGAAAATATTGTAACTATTTGGTGATTATAGTGGAGGTTTTGGTCTCGTGATTTTTTACTCTTCACACTAAAGGGTTTTTCACGTAAATCTTGTGTCTCGTGTGATTGCCTTTATTCTTGTCTTGTTTCATTTGGTTGAGTTGTTTGTTGTATATTACTCTATTTTGCTTGGGTTGGTTCAAGTTAAAAGGGAAAGTTTAGTCTTGAGTATTTTCCGCTGCTACCCTGTCGGGCTCTTTGATTGTGTGCCTGTCTTTCCTAACACTACAAGCATCACAAATGACATGGTTAAGAGAGATATCAAGGAAAAATGAATGTTATCCGAAACACATCCTTCCCCACCTCAATAGTATACCGGGATCAAATGGATGAAATAGACAAAAATCTAAGCTGAGGTTAGCCATTCCTTTTACTAGAGAATCAAACTCACAATCATCTTCATTTAAGAAAGGAAAACAGCCACCAAGCTTACTACCTCTACATAATATCAATTCAAAATTAACATGGTTATCATCATAGGCAAAGAGGTATTATAGGAAGGAATCAAGTGTGAAGACATCAACCAAGGTACTATCATCTACAAGAGGGTCATGTAGTTTGTGAATACTCTTGTCACATGATAATGGAGCCTTATTGAAGTTACAAGTGCTAGCACTAGATGGGCACAAATCATTCTTACGAAAAGAATTGATTTTGTCATCTAAAGGATCAACTAGTGCTTGCGTACTCACAACAAGAGTTTGGTCCTTATACAACCTATCAACACCAAGAGTATCACAAAAGGGAGATTCATACACTTCTTGACTAATCCAATCCGAAACTACACCACTTTGGCTACTACGAGCCACATCACAACAATTCAAGTTTTTAGGAGTGTAGAAAATAGCTTTGTTACCTTGTAGATTATGACAAGTGTTTTCTTCACTTAGTTTCGCATCATGGCAGACCTCATGTTCCACATTATAAGGGAATATGTCAAGATTTCTCTTTGGATTCACTTCTTCATCGCTTGTCCTATAATGGGGACTTTCAGCTAAGGTTTTGAAAGAAACTTCTTTGGTCTTCTCCTCGGGATTTCTAGGGTCTTGAACCTGCACATGAGAAGATAAAATACTAGGCAAAATGCTAGTATTTGGGTTAGTGAATAAAAAGGGTACTTTGTGGACAAGATCCACAATCAAGCATTTTTTTCCCTTCCAACTTCACTACCCATGATTTTCCCTTCCTTTTTCCTTCTTTGTTCACATTCTTCTTGTACCTCACTAATAATTTTCTCTCCACCTTGAGGCTTGGCCTTACTCTCTTTGGTTTGTAACTCATGAAGAGGAGTCATTGGATTTTATGAAGTATAGGATCTTTGGACTTGAGGTGTTTGGAATTGTGGAGATTTTGGTGGACATAGTCTATCAACCCTCGCTCTAATTCTAATCATGTCACCCCTTATTGAACCATATCACTCCTTATAGCATTATTTTTGCTCTTCATTTCTAGAATCAAGGCCTCCATTTGGACCATCAAAGCTCCCATAACATCATTTCCCAAAGGTTGGGAAGTAGTACCTTCGGTTTCCATGGAAAATGTACCTATAAAGTGCAAAAAAATAGAAAGAAAACTAACCTACAAAATGAGCAAACGAGTTAGTTCAAAAGCCTCACTTCACTCACACTCAACCTTATCTCACACTTGATTTCACAAGTGTTGGAGAACCGACAATACCTGGCAAGTTACTTGAGAGGTGAGAATCTTTGAATCGGAATGGATCTTCATTTGAAACGACTCAAAATAAGTGATGCACGAACTTGAACCAACAAAAATACTACGACTTGAAAACGAGAAAAACACACAAAAATCAAAGACGTGAAACAACAGACTCTAATCTAATTACCAAACTAGTAGGTAATTACTAGCTTACTAATTAGTAATAGAATCAACACAAAAGCAACTAGAAATAACAAATAGAAACTAGGAAATCTAATTTTAGAACTCAATTTTGTTGTTTGTATAAGTGATGATGTGGCAGCTTGCGATTGGACGTCACTTTTCAAAATTTTCAAATCTCAACACATTTGTTTCGGCCAAACAGACTTAAGAGAAGAAGAAATTTTGTGTGGGAGGGAAAAATTGAAGGTTTTGGAGCCCTTTTGGAGCTTCAAATGAATTTAAAATGGATTGGTCCCCCCTTGTACTTTCAACTGTACTTGATTATTTCCTTTGTCTCTTCTTTCTTTTGGATGACTATGAATATACCAAGGAATACTCCTTCACAAACATCTGTTTCTTCTCCTTTTTTTTTTTTGGATCAGACACACTCTTTGAATATTCTTCTTTAAGGGTTGACCAAAGATTGACCACCTAGCAAATGAACACCAAATCTGGTTTTTTTTGTAAGATCTAGGTTCCTTATGCCAAAACAACCTCAACCAACTAAAAATAAGCCACAAATCAAGTCACCAACACAAGCCAAAAAATGCCACCCTCTCCAAAAGCTTCAAACAAGCCACAACAATGGTGGATCCAGCTCAAAAACAACCAAACTTCACTCTAAAAGTAGATCTAGACTCCCTGTGTGCTAGAGAGAAAGGATCTAGCAATAGAAGCCTTCAAAACAAAACAAAAACTTGTAGATCTAACTTGGAAAATTCGGATCTACAACAAACACACAAGACAACACACAATTTTTTTTGGTATTTTCTAATTTTTGACTCTTTTTTATGGGATTTTCTATATAAGAACACTAAAACCAAGATTTGGGGATTTTGGAACAACCCTAAACAAGATTTTGATACCAAATGGTAGCCTAAAGGACTATCAAACATGAAATGGACACTAAAGGAACAAAAATCAGCAAGTTCACAAAGAGAAAACAACACACTAGAAGGAGATAAAGAAGAAGAATTGCATGAAATTAAAGATAGATAGAGAGACCCTCACTTCCACTAATGATTAGCACTAGAAGGTGTATCAAACCTTCAAACACACATCATCAATGTAAGATCAAACCACTCTCTTAGGTTACCCAAAGGAAATACTCTTCCTCAAGCACACCTTTCTTGCCAAATTTCCTAATACAAGTGAAACCCTAACTTCAAATGTATTCAAGGAACCAATTTCGGGTTTGAGAGCTAAAACTACAACATTAAAGCTACAATCTAAGAATAATATCCAATTTCATCAAAGTCTAATGAAAAGAGAAGCAAAATGGTCTATTTATACTATTACATGCCAAAGGACAAAAATGCCCTTAATGAGGACTTAAAAGGAGGCGCCTATAAAGTGCTCTTTTGGAGTGTAAAAAGTCTTCATTATCCTTCCTTTGAGGCGCCTATGGAGTGTATAAATTCCCCTCCTTCCTTCTCTTGACCAAGGCTTCAAAATACTCCAAAAAGTCTTTAATTGCTTGCTAATTCTGAAGCCTTGACCCTTAGACAATATCTTGTGCTCTTGAGGCTCATTGTGCTTGTATCAATATTTTGGGTAGGTTTATAGTCATATTAGAATAGAACTATCAAAATTGCATAAAGTCTATATATAAGGAGACCACCAAATCCTTTTTCACCTTGGGTTCTTCAATACCCAACTTCAAGTTCATAGTTGGACATTTGGTGCGTGGGTAATTTAATATGATGGGCCAATATCGATACACAATAATTGAGATGAGTCGTGCTTTAGTATCAAGTAAAGAAAGGAATCTTGGGTCCAGCTGACTCAACCTAGCTCAAAACTAGTTACTGACGGAAGGATTGTCTAAATCCATAAGCTAACTCAACCTAGCTCTAAACTAGTTAATGATGGAAGGATTGTCCAAATTCATATAATTACGGCAATCACTCATCGTTTTCTCGTCTGATATGAAACTCTTCAACAATAGTGCTATATGGTAAAAACTTATCTACACTCGATATCTATATAAAATGAAGAAGTTTTTGCGGTTCGTAAAGAAATAAATCAGCACCAATAAATTGCATATATGCTGATGCATATGGACTAGAAAATATTGAAATATTTGTAATTGATCGTTATGTATATTGTAGACATGGTGCATATTGAAGTTTTACAAAAATAGCTAGTCAAGTACCTATTTGATTTGTGTGGGATTAACTAGGAATTATTACGTATAAATTCATATGAGTATTGTGTTTTAAAATTTTATGAAGTTGTGTGCTTAATAACAAAAAAAACGTACGCTTCACTTTTCTCTTTTCATTCCAGCCCCATTGATTTTTTCTTTTTATGTGTATATATGTTTTTTGAAAACCATATTAGTAATTATTCATTTGCATGAAAATGAGAATTAAAGGAGAAATCAAAATATGTTCCTGTGCTTATACAATATTGAAATATTAATACATGGGACAAGCCATCGTTTAAGGTACAATTACAGCAGCCACAACTACTTTAAGACAAGCAATCGGATTTACAAAAGACAACACAAACTGCATATAAGATATAATTAATTTACGTAAGCAGAAATCTGCTACTAAATTCATGGCTAAATTGCTTGTAGCCAACGGAATATTTAGAACTAGTATATATTAACATTAGACATTAGGACCAACATTCTTATTGTTGTGAGTGACTTGACGATCATCTCCTTCAATAGTACTGGAAGTGTCTCCAGTTAGTGGCTTATAATTACTAGGATTAGTTGGTTTAGGCCCTTTTGAGGAATGTCCCATACCAGGGCTGTTGCCTGTTTCTGCAACTTGCACATTAAAATCTTGTTTCAGTGAATAACACTTGATGGCCAGTGGCGGACCTATGTAGAAATTTGGGGTGCTCCGGCACACAATAAACTCAACGCGGAAAAATATATGAAAATAGGTATAAAACATATAAAAACACCCGCTATAACAAAAGTTTGTTGGGTGCATTGGCATTTGAGTTGATCTTAAGGTGCTTCATTGGGAGGAGGCCTTCAGTTCGAACCTCATTAAGGTGATTTTTTATTTTTTTCAGTTTAAAAATTTTTTAAGCACTTACTATCCTTAAATCCTGGATCCGCCACTGTTGATGGCATGCAATTATTGCAAGAAACAAAGTACACAAACAGATGCCTGGATCCGCCATTGTTGATGGCATGCAATTATTGCAAGAAACAAAGTACACAAACAGATGTAATGTTTGATGAAGGCCATAATAACAGGATATGTATACGGTAAGAGAAATTGGGTTTGTTAAAATGAAAAATGGTTGTTATAAAAATATAGCTTATTCTTTTGCTTGTGAATGAATAAACACACAAATATTGCCTATTCTTTTGCTTGTGAAGATGTTTTCCCTCATCATTTTCTCTGTGTATATATAGGCATAGGAATTTGATATGCACCCTACGCATGTAAGGATCATATTATTTTAGAATTAGTTAATGAGTTAATACATAAAAATACCCTAAACTTGACACTAAATTATAACTTTGACCTTAAACTTTGATAGTGCACAAATAGGACCTTTAACTATTCAAAACCTGAACAAATATGACCTCCGATTTTGCAACCCCATGCGTGAGTCTCACTCGCGCTTACGTGGAAAGGTAATTCAATCACACGGTGCCACGTAATTAAAAGGGTTGACTTGGAGAGAGGTCATATTTATGCAGTTTTGAATAGTTAAAGGTCATATTTGTGCACTATCAAAGTTTTACTTTTTGTGTTAAAACGACGTCGTTATTATTATTATTATTATTATTATTATTATTATTATTATTATTATTGTTATTATAATAATAATTTTATTATTTATTTCTATAGTAGCAGCACCTAACTTTTTTTTAATTAAAAAAAATTATCATTATTATTACTTTTTTCTTTATTTCTATAGCAGCAGTACCTAACTTTTTTTTAATTAAAAAAAAAAGTCACTAGCAGGGATCGAACCCACACAGTAGGCTGAAGGAAGCGCCCAAGAAGAGCAAATAACACCACTGGGTTATCTAAGTGTCTTGTTTCATGTGGTTCAACATTAATATATGTACATAAATATACATTTTCTATCTTATATATATACAGCGCAATTTTTTTACCGAGGGGGTTCGGGTGAACCCCATGGCAAGCACGTAGGTTCGCTCCTCGTTAATTTAATAACGTTTTAATAACGTTAATTTAATAACATTTTAATTACGTTAATTTAATAACATTTTAATTACGTTAATTTAATATACTACTACTACTATCCTTAATAACATTAATTTAATAACGTTTTATTAAAACTATAATTTTTTTGTTATTAGTATAGTTTCATCTTTAATTTAATATTTAAATAAATAATATTTAGATATATTATATAACTTAAATTCGTCCTCTTCTTTATAATATATATATATATACATACTCGCTCGATTTTTCCATACGAGGTTGACCCGCCTAATTAATAAATCTTCAATATTGCTTTTTTTCCGCAATGGGAAAAGAAATTAGATGTCATTTTCATCTTGTGCCGAAAATAATGAAAAAATAATAGTGAAGAGTCCTTTAAAGGTCATATTTGTGAAGTTTTAAATAGTTAAATGTCATATTTGTGCACTGTCAAAGTTTAAGGTCATATTTATGTATTATGCCCTTAGATTTTAAGCTGGACGCGCCCAGTTTTGCGTGTTGAATACGCGTTTTGCCACGTAGGATTGGAGGTCATATTTGTGCAGTTTTAAATAGTTAAAGGCCATATTTGTGCACTGCCAAAGTTTAAGAGCAAAATTATAATTTGGTGCAAATTTAGGGTCATTTTTATGTATTAACTCTTAGTTAATTTAAAGGTAGTCTCTTTAATTATGGCACCATCAACTTGGATGGTTCATGGTCCTTCAAAATGTTAGGAAATGCTTTTTAATTACTACTACTTGTTTAGTCAACAGGTTCTTCTAATAAACTGTAATAATATAATCATGTATTGCCAGTTTCGACTCATATATGCAGCATTTGAGTTGTCTCGCAGCGTGAATTTCATGTGCAAATCCAAGTTAATTTGAAATTTTAGACGTATATTGAATAAAATATCAATGAATCGGAGGTTAATTAGACCTACATTGACACAAATTATGAAATAGAGTATTGGTCAGTTAAAATCCCACACAATAGATGAAGGGTGAAGTACAAATATTTGCTTTTGGGGGCAGTGTTTAAGTTATACTCAATTTTTTTTTAAGAAAAATCAAGTTTAATTTAGTCGCTTCAGTGACAACTCGAAACGTACGTCAATGAAGTTAAAAAGTCAATAGTTTTATTTAAAGTTTTGCCATATAAAAGTCAAACATTAGACATGTTTGCCTAAGGATGAATATGGCTTGCCAAAGCCAATTCAGATATTTTAACAAAAAATTATGTACATAACAAGGTAGAATTTAGAAACTTTTAACTGAAGTTTAGTCTGACCTGTCAATGCCACTTCGAATCACTTTTAAGAAGTTATTACCTTGATAAGATCAACCTTCAGGCTTGAGACATTTCCTACTGAAGTTGGAGGAGTAGATGAAAAAGTATTACTTACAACAGAAAAATTAAACTGTCAATGTTCATTTTCGTCATCAGCTATTCAAATGCATATTCCTCCGAAGTTTGATAACTTCATGTTTACTAACTTGCACTGTATGAGAAGCCACGACCAATTTCAGATAAAAATGTCTGAAGTTGTGATATGTGCAAAGTCTAATTTTAGATATGTTTTTATTGAAGTTGTGACTTTAGCAACACTAAGTAGCTTCAGATATTTTCACATGAGATGAGGAAATCTGGTTATGCTTCACGCGATTTCTCATGATTAGGCATATAAATTTTTGTTCGGAGACAACAATTTGTTCTTTCAATTTCAACAATCAAACACACAATTCAGCATTCAAATTTACCTGAAGTAAGTTAAAATTTAAAACATAAGTTTCATATTGTATCATAAAGAACAAATTGAATCATCCATTTCTGAGAAAAAACATTAAATCTGTGAAACTGGCCTATTTGTAACAATGGTAGTTTGCCATTTTTTTCTAGCTTTTTAAATACACACCCATTTGTTTTCAAGCTTTTCAACCATGACGAATTTACAGTTTCATGTAAAGCGAGCAAAATCAATTCATGCCCAAAATTAATGACTTGAGAAAAATATAATCTCTGTTAAAAATTAAATAAAGTTTGACAGAGATGTTGCGGAAAAATTGAAAGAGAATTGAATGAGTAATTGAATTTGAATGAATGAATGATTGAATTGAATGGAATACTTGAATAATTGAACTTGAACTGATTGTAGTGAATGTATTCGATTGAATCAAAATGAAACGAACTAACCCTAATTGAGAACCAATACTAAACCAACTTTATTATCTCTAAATAAGTAAGAAGTGTAAATGAGGTACAAAATAATAAAGTGATACACTCTTAAATAAGGTACAAGTTATTAGAGATATATACTAAATATTTACGTAGGATGTACATAAGGAATTAGATAAAATAATATATAAGGATTTTCTAAATTTGGACCGAAATCAATATGTTGAGGTAGTTGAAATGAAGGCTGGTCCAAACTATGTATTACAGCAAACGAATATACAGTGAGATGAAATAGGTGAATCAACCCGATCCAAGAACATATGCATCAATATTTCAATAATCTCAAACCCTAACAACGAAAAAAAAGGAAAAAAAAAAAGAAGAAGGGAAAGGAAAGCAGAGCTTTTGTTTGAAATTATCTAATACTGGATATGAAATTAGAGGGTCTTACGGTTAATTTTTTTTAAGTGACTTATAAATTAAAAGATAAAAATCAAAAGTTGGTAGCAATCTATTTTTTATTTTTTGATTTTTTTTATTGTACTTTCTAAGCATAAAGTAATTTATATTTTTATCAAACAACTTTAAAAATTAAAAAATATTTAAAAATAAGACAATTCAAACAACATCTAAACATTTTTTAAGAATCGAGTACAAATTAAAATGGGTGCCACTAAATGGTGAACCGTGAAGTCTTTCCTCGAGGAAGGCAACGTCTCATTAAAGCCCAATCATGATGATCTCAAGAGACAAACAGGCCAATTTAGGGGGAGTTTTGGGCTGCTTCTCTTGGGCCAAACTCATCAGATGGAAGGATTTACTTTCATAAATTGTGTCGGGCCACTTCATTAAGCTAGTAGAATCTTGGAGAAAGAACAGAAACGATACTTCAAATTAAATTATTTTTGTAAAAATGATCATGGAATTTAAATTCTATCTTCTAGCCATTTCAATTTACTGGCTTGTTCTATATCGTTTCTACACACTTTCTATACAGTTTTTATACAAATCTTATACATATGAATGTTCTATACGAAAATTATGCAGTTTTGATACACAGTTTATACAATACCTATACTTTTTTTTATACGTTTTATACAACAATTTTATAATTTTCATACACTTTCTGTATATTTTTTTTTTTTATATATTTTATACATATACATATTTTATAGAACTATACAATTTATATACATATATCTTATATAGATACATATTCTATTTAACAATTACATCATTTTTATATAATTTAATTATTATTTCTAAACAATTAAAAAAAAGCAGAATATTTGATCAGTTAAAAATTAATAGAAAAAAAATAAAATATTTTTAAAAGGGCCGAATGACCCAAGTTGAATACTGTATCAGTATTGTATATAGACTGTATTAATATTGTATATAGACTGTATATGGACTACGTAGGTCAAAATGGCCCAAATTAGAAAATGACTATAAAACGAAAATAGTATATCCGACTGACTACTTTTTGAAAAGTTTTCAAACTTGGGCTATTTGTTTTAAAAAGTGCTATAGAGTGTTCTTTTCCAAAGAATCTTAGCCTTTCAAGATTAAAAAAATTACAGAAAGTAGCATAATTAAAACTATAATTACAATAAATAGTAACACTTTTTGCAAAATTATAGTTTATAGCAAGAGTAACATTATTCTTCCTATTGACAAGACAAGTGCTTGTTTTACTTTCACCACTTTACCATTTACTATTTTCACTCCACTATGTTACTCCCTCCAATATAACCGTACCTTCTAACCTTTTTTTTATCATTTTATTTTTTATTTTTATTTTATTTTTTTATTTTTTTCCACTTTATTTTCTCTTTTCTATTTCTCTTTTTCCTTTCTTTTTCATTTTTTTCTTTTCTCATATTTGAAGATAATTATTTTCACGATCTTCAAAATTTTGAAATAAAACATCGTTACTGTTTTTTTCTCTCTTTCACTCTCTTACATCTCTAACTTTTTTTTCTTGTTAGTTTTTTTTCATCTTATTTTTTTTTATTTTTTTTATTTTTTTCTTTCCATTTTTTTTCTTTTTCATTTTTTCTTTATTATTTATTTTCCTTTTTTGTATCTTTTTTTCTTTTTATATTTTCATCTTCTTCTTATTTTTTCTATTTTTTTGTTATTTTCTTTTATTTCTAGCTTTTGTTTCTCTTTCTTCTTCTTTTTTTCTTTTTTTTTTTCTTTTTCTATTTTTTTTTTTTTTTTTTTTTTTTTTTTTTTTTTTTTTTTTTTTTTTGTATTTTTACTCTTCTATCTCTAACTTTTATTTTAAAAGACAAATATGTATATCACATACACATAGGGGTGGGCATGGTACGGTACGGTATCTTAAACTTTGGTACAGTAACTTTGGTTTTTGGTATCTAAAAGAACAATACCATTACCATACCAAATTAGTTCGGTATAATTCAGTATTTTTAAATTCGGTTTCGATATTTTACGGTATGATAATTTGGTAACCATACTTTATTTGATTTCTAATTACATATATTCATATAAAAAAACTATAACTTTAAATTTTAAAAACGTCTCAATCATGTTAGGCTAACAACTATCTTTGCTAATCAATTACACAAAAAAAACATTTCAATCACGATTGAATAGTCCAATATGTAAACTCTGAATAATAGTACCTAAACTTAAGCATAGTACTCTTAAATAATAAGCTTCCCAAAAAATTTATTTATGAATAAAAGCTACTTTTGTGTTCAATTGGCTAATGGATGATATATAAATATATTTAATAATCTTAAATATAATATATATACATGGGTTTTATATGTTATTAAAAAACTTTGGTGTAGTATACGATATTTCGGTATTTATTGCATAAATATCAAATATCGTACCAAATACCAAAATAATTTAAAATTCATACCAAATACCATACCAAATACCATAACATCCATACCGCGGTATAAAATTTTTTGATTTCGATCTGGTATTCGGTATATACCATATCATGTCCACCCCTACATACACATATTTTCAAAAAATATACAAAATACATAATCCTACAGATCTGGATTTGTATTTACAGTACAAAACATACATATGTATGCATATTTATTTACAGAAATACATATATCACTCATATGTATATATAAACATATAGGACACAAAATCTCTATAGCAAAAAGGACAACTATCTATCTATCCATCTATCTATCTATCTATCTATCTATCTATCTATCTATCTATATATATATTCATATAGGTAATTAAAAAATACATGATACATATTTTAAACAGTAAAAAATACAAACAAACACACATGTTACCATCTAGAATGACATAGAACAGTTCAAAGACAAATCCAACACTGTACGAGAATATTATAGATATGCATTTATATATACAAAATATAAATACATGTACATGCTCCCAAAAAATATACAATACATTTGTGACATAATGCACTTGCCTAATTGCACTTGAACTACATATTTCTTCTTGTTCATGTAGACACCACAAATATTTTTATGACAAAAAATTGTGTACTGTTCATTTGATAATATCGCCTTGATACGTTCTTCAATATCATTGACTGTGTGACATTCTATATGTGGTACAAACCTCGGAAGTACTCTTGCCATGAATATATGATCATGCAACACCTACAAAACAAAATAATGGCATAAATCTATATTAGATGTACTTTTGACAAAAGTATAATACAAAATACATAATATGCATATGTTTTCTTTTATATAATATAGGTTACATTATAAAAAATACATATAACTCTGCATATATATTTACAGAATACTTGTCTAATCCATATGTATATTACTACACAACAAATACAAATATGACTCTGATATATATTTACGAAATACATATCATATTCATATTAAACAGTAACAATCATAACTATAATATATATCTTCATATGTATTTGCGAAATACAAAGGTGACTCATATAAAACAAGAATATACATATGGATCAGGTATGTATTCTGTAAACACATATGCCTCATGTATTTTGTACAGTGTTAGATTTGTCTTTGAGCTGTTCTATATCATTTTAGAAGGTAACATATGTACTTATTTGTATTTTTTACTGTTTAAGATATGTATCATGTATCTTTTTATTACTTATATGTATATGTATTTAGTTGTCCTTTTTGTATATACAAATGCATATTCATATGTATTTTTGTACGGTCTTGGATTTATCTTTGAATTATTCTATGTCATTTTAGAGGGTAACATATATAATTATTTGTAGTTTTAACTATTTAAAGCATGTATCATCTATTTTTTGATTACCTATATGTATAAGTATATAATTGTCCTTTTTATTATAGAGATTTTGTGTCCTATATGCTTATATATATATATATATATATATATATATGAGTCAGATATGTATTTCTATAAATACATATATAGATTTTGTACTATAAATACATATGCAGATCTGTATGCCAATTTATTTTATATATTTTTTGAATATGTATATGTGTTATAGATATTTGTCTTTTAAAAATAAAAGATAGAGATAAAAGAGTGTAGAAAAATGAAAAAGATAAAATATAAAAAAAAAATTGAAAAAAAAAAGAAGTGAAAAAGGGGGAAAAAAGAAATACAAATAGAAGTTAGAAATAGAAGTGCAAAATAAAAGCGAAAAAAATAAAAATAGAAAAAAAAGAAGAAGAAAATGAAAATAGGAAAAGAAATAAAAATATGAGAAAGGAAAAAAGATAAGAAAACAAAAAAGAAAAAATAAAGAAAAAGGAAAAAAGGAAAAAAAATAAGATAAATAAAAGAGAGAAAATAAAGTGGAAAGAAAAAAGAAATCAAAATAAAAAAGTAAAACGATTAAAAAAGGATTAAAAAAAACTAACAAGAAAAAAGGTTAGAGATATAAGCGGGTGAAAGAGAGGAAAAAACAATAATAATGCTTTATTTTAAATTTTTAAAGATCACGAAGATAATAATCTTTGATATTTAAGTTTGATTTGGAAAAATGAATCTACTAATTGAAATAAGAGTAATTTATGAATAAAAAATCTAGTGCAGTAATTTATGAAAAAAGAATTTATTGTTTCCTTATTTAACTCAATTGATTTGAGTAAAAGAAGAACAGTGAATCTTATTGTATATGTATTTTAGTAGCAATATTTTTATAAAATACAACTTGCTATTTTTCGTAATTATAAAATAATTGCTATAAAAATTTTAATTATAGCTATAAGTTTGCTACTTATGAAAAATTCAATTCAATATTTTACATGGATTACCTCTATTTAATGGGTGGTCTTAATTTTTGCTTCTTAATTTTTCGTATATAAACAACATAAATTTCATCAGTTTTGAAGCTAATTACTCTCTATCTCTAACACTTTTCAGTATTATTAAAAATCTTAAATACATTATTGAAATCTCAAATACATTGTGTTGGTCCCGATGCATTGCGTTGTTCGAAAATTTGACATCTTAAATATATTATGTTGATCTCGATATATTAAGTTTTACTCATGATACATACTATCTCAAATCCATAGTTAATTTTCTATGAATACATATTGTCTTTAGATACATTATTATCTAAGATACATTACTTAAAATATGAGATGGATATAGTTATAAATTAAAAGATATGAGATATTACGTAAATATGAAAAGATAATTAGTGTTGTGATGTAACTTTTCTTTAATCCTAATGAAAGTTTGTGCGCCAAAATATCCTCAATTATGACCTAGTTTCATAAGGTAAAAATTTATTTTATCCGACATAAGTCATGTAGTATCTAATTCACAAGGCAAAACTCTTTACAGAACTTATGGCACAATTTTGTGGGTTTTGAAACTAAGTACAACTTTTGCTTTTGCTCTAGGAATTAAGTTATGTCTATAAAGCATAACTAATGGATTATGAAATTCTTAAGGCACAACAGTGCCGGCTCTACCTAATAAAAGAAAAGGTAACCGCCTAAGGCTCTCAAGGTTTGTTTTTATTTTTTTTAGCAATAATAGATTATAGGTTTTTATTAAAAAATTATTAAATATTATTTGTAGAAAAAAGTATTTATTATATAAAAGTAAAAATTTATTAGAAGAATTTTGATGTATTTAAAGTGTGTCTCTATAAAGATTAAATGCATTAGTTATATTTACGAAAAAAATAAAAAGAATTATCTATAATATTTACAACTTTGCATCTCAAAATTTAAAATATAGACTTTATTAACTAAAGTAATTTTCCTTAAAAATTTAAGGCCTCGATTTAATTTTCGCCTTAGGCCACCAATGTGCTTGAGCCGCCCCTGAGACACAATAATTTGAACCGAGAGTTATGCCTCTATTACATTTGTTCTGTAGAAATTAATATTACATTTGTTTAGAAATTAAGCACCATAACTTATTTTGCCTTGAACAATATATCTTGCATTATACAATGATGCAAAAATATAAACTTCTGTTTTATGACTTTTATTTTTTATTTTTTTTGATATCAGGAGTATTTTCGATCATTTCTTCATTACTTGAAGTGCTGAATGAGTGGCAAAAACTAAAGCAATCCCAGAATAGGGATATTCGTGCAAATGACCCTTAGCTGGAACTTTCTTTCCTGCAATTTTTAGGAGGGTGAGGGGTTGTATTTGTGGAGTTTCTAACTTTTAAACTTGAATAAAAATATTTTTGTTAAAAGATAAGCTTAAGCAACCTGCTTGATGGATTCTCTTAAAAAAGATATCATTCTCTCTTAATTTTTAACTGAGTTAATAATTTAAATGGTCACTTAACTTTGAACTTTTATTCCAGAAAGTTACTTAATTTTAGATTTTTATCCTAGAAAGTCACTCAACTTTGATCTTTACTCAGAAACACTCAACTTTCACATTTTTACTAAGAAAGTCATTCAACTTTTATATTTTTACTCAGAAAGTCATTCAACTTTCACATTTTTCTTTCTAAGTAAAAATATAAAAGTTGAGTGACTTTCTGAAATAAAAATTTAAAGTTGAGTGACTTTCTGGGATAAAAATCTAAAATTGAATGACCATTTGAGTTATTGACTCATTTTTAACTACGTGTAGGTGGCTCCTGTCTAGGATAAACTCAGTTGGGTCTCACTTTTTTCTAAGTCTCTTTATAAGTAAATCAATCGTTTTTGGTGAAATTCAATCTACCACTGAAAATTCACAAGTACCAAACTATTAATAAGAAAGCAATAGGCTAATTAAAAGGATCGACAGTAAGTTATTTGAGACAAGAAATTTATGAAGTTATTGTGAATAGCATGGGGCGACTCAATTGTGATTATGAAATTGTTGAATATCCAATTATCACTTATAGAGCCCTAAAAAAGAAGGCAGCAAGTCCTGCTTCCTCTTCGCTTAACAAGATTGATTTTCACCCATATATTAAGAAGTGGTGAAAAAATATCGCAGAGAAAATGACAAAATGATCTTGTATGTTTGTTCAAAAAAGTTTCTAAATATGTACGGGACAATGTTTAATCCTTCACGCTTTTTCAAAAGAGATAATAAATCAAAAGTCCCTTAAACTTGCTCTCTCAACTCATTTTAACACTTAAATTTAATTTTCATTTATTTACCCCTTAATATTTTTTAAAGTAAATTTTTTCATCCCTTAATATTTAATACCACTCTCATGAGGAAGAGTGTATCACATTCACTGCCACATCACTGTCATATCAAAGCCACATAAAAAGTTCGATTTTTCTAAAAAAAATTAATCCCCACACTTTATTTTTACATATATTTTTTTAAAAAAATAAAAAAAATATATATATAAAATAAAAAAGACACCGTCCACCCCCCCCAAATTTTCTTTCTTCGTCACAACCCCCACCTACCCCGCCCACCCTGCCCCTTACCCTACAACGTAGCCCCCTTCCTCCCCCTCCTTCTATCTTCTTCAAATGACCCCACCTCTCCCCTCACCTCCATTTTCTATCCTTTCAAACTTAAAACATATTACCAATTCAAGAAACAATCAATTCAAGAAACACCAATTATTCCTTCATCAAACCACCAATTGAAGAAACTCAAATTTTAGGCACAACTTTACAACATCATTAGAAAACTCTAATAATCAATTTAGATATCAATCATGATTTTAATGAACTTATTTTTTTTTTTGTTTTCAAGTTTTTTCAAGCTTCAACAATGACGGATACAAAATTAAACTAGCAAAATTTATACCAATCAAACTCAAAATTCAAGTACAACTTTACATCATCATCAGAAAACACCAATAATCAATTTGAACATCAACCACAAATTCGACAAGAAATTAATTCAACAACAAAGTTTAACCCATTAAAATTTATAACTTTTCACACACATTTTTCCTTTTTGAAGAAATTAATGAAGATAATGGAAGTGGAGATGGAGAGTTAGAAGAAGGAGAAAAGAAATTGGGATGGATGGTAAGAAGGAATACAAGAAAATGGGGGTGGGGGGTGGGGAGGGGGGCGAGGGGGCATGAAGAAGATGAAGATCGGATGGGATGAGAGGTAAGGGGTGGATTTATATATATATATATTTTAAAAAAAGAGGGGCCATATCAGTTTTAAAATTAAAAAACACGTTTTGTTTTAAATTCACGTCAACTTGAGGGATGAAAAGAATTCACTTTAAAAATGTTAAGGGGTTAAATAAATGAAAGTTAAGTTTAAGTGTTAAAGTGAGTTGGGAGGACAAGTTTAGGAAAGATTTTGATGTATTATCTCTTTCCAAAATGTAATACTTTTAGTTTCCGACAAATATTTATCGAATTGTCTATTAGACTTGACTGGAACAATGAAAATCTAACTATAAACACCAAGAAAATCTCATCAAATTTAAAATATACAACAGAAAAAGGCTATACTAGCTACTAAAAGATATAAAACGTCGTAAATATTACACCTTAAAAAATTATACCACACTCCTCACTCTAAATAAATCCAAATAGCAGAAAGTACAAAAATTATACCTCTCTATATGTGAATTTCTACCAATTTCCTTTTCGTACAGTACTGTTAGTAAATAGTTCACGAAACTAAAAGAAACCAAAACTATTCCTTGCATACTCAATAACCTATTTTGAGCCCACGACCCTCAAATATAAGGGAACATTTTTGCCATTTTTCCAAAAATAGGAAACTAACTCCATAATGTTAATATAAAAGTGGTTCCTCACCTCCTTGAAATTCTAAAATTCTTAGGATTGAGTACCTATTTAGTGAATATCGAAGAGAAAATGAACCACTTTTGTCTTTTGAAACACAGTTAATGGATAAAGATTATGGTGGGATGAATATCATTTTTTTTTTTAATCTTTAATTAAAAGTTTTGAATTAAGGTCTTTGATATATTAAAAAAAAATATATATTTGAAATGGCTCAAATTAGAGCGTCGACACGAATACTGAATACCAAATATGTTACCGAAACAATCAATGGTGTTAACAATACGACAATATTAAAATAAGAAGGTGGATGATAAGGATGTTTTCTTCAATTGTTCCATTTTGTTAATTAATTATGATGTGGTTTTGGTAGAATTATGATTTGTGTCGGCATTGCATGTCATCAAATAAGTGATTACATTCATAATTAACTTGTCTGATAATGACCTAAGCCGACGTGTCCATCTATCATTGGAGGTTAATAATAGACCTAAGGAAAGGTCATGTTACTCTGCTATGCAGTCCCTCCGTTCACTTTTATTTTTCCTGAAATTATATTTTTATTAAAAAATTGTAAATGCAGTATGTGTTTTTACCTTAATACACATCTTAATTTGGCATATATCCCAATGAATTTGAGGAATGGATAGTAATATGCAAAACGTAAAAGAGAGAAAAGAATATTTCCTAATATACTAAAGTGAATAAGTAAAAATAAAATTTTATTTTTAGAATTTAACAAGTAAAAATAAAGAAATAGAAGCTCTAGCAACAAAACCAGTACGGAATATTCTTCTTCTTTAAAAAGATTAAACAATAATTTTTGTGATTTCAATAAGTTAGACAGTATTGTTAGACCCTAAGCAAATTGTTAAAATTGTAGTTGTAAATTGTTGTTACTAAAATGCATATACTATCTTAATATATCATGACAATGGTCTAACCAAATATGGGTTGAATTGAATCGGATAACTTTTCGCAAAAGATTTTTGGCCAGCTAGATGGATAATTCTATCAAACCCTAATATGTATTCAAATGTTATTTGGACGTGTTTATATAATTTAAATTTGATTAAAAATCAGTAATTAAATGCAGAAATGACATACTTTAGTAGTAGCTCTAGAAGCTTTCGTTTTCTATTATCAGGCCCTCCGTTAAATTTTTTGTGAAAAAGTATGTATTTTTTTTAATTATGCTTTAATTCGGAAGCAAATAAAAGTAAAATGTATTTTTTTTAATTATGCTTGGAAAGCAAATTAAAGGGACACACATTAATAAACCGCGTACGACGTTGCTAATTGCTTGAATCAAATTTCTAAACGCATTCTTTCCTTGATTACCAGTACACTGACTTCTTTTTTTTGTTTTTGATTTCCCGCTTCGTGTTTGGTCTTCATAGTGAGTCTACTAAATTTGAGTTCGCGAATTATAAGATTCATTTATGAAAGGTGGCATGTCCAACAGTATTCTGATTCCGAAATCTTTCGTTATAGATGGAGGAATTCCAACCATATTGTGACTTAATTGGCTAATGTGTGATGTTGAGATTGCAACTAATTTCTTAATTTGTTCTTATGCGATTGATATATAAGTATTTTAACTTTGATAGAAAATTATATATCCATGGAATCTAATCTTGTTTTGTCATGCGTGCTAGCTACTCTCACGTCCTTTCTGCATTTAAAGTTCAAGAAAAAACCCATCCATCTAGCCAACAACTATGAAGGAAACGTACTCCAACTTAAGACACTCATATCTAATTCAAATTTTTAATAGGAAAACAAATTATTAACCCATAATAATCTTTAGGTGTGCCAGAAACAATTTAGATTTGGGTGCTAAGTTTTGACTATGTAGTTTTTTTCTTATATTTCTAGTTTGATATGACTTTAACGTCTAGTTTTAAAAAGTTACAAAATTTGGGTTAGTTTTGATTTAAGAGGAAATTAATCGAAAAATCGAACCAACATATATGTATGTATGCTTTTGTATACATATTTTAAAATTTTACGATGCATAGTAATTTTTTGCACTCTTGGTTGGTATAATCTAGGTGTTTGACTTTCCAATAATCAAATTCGTCGCCTTTACTCTCTGATTTGATTTGTAATATTTATTTTTGATGAGTTCAAAAATCGATTTCATGGTAAAGTTATTTATCTTTGAATCACTTAATTATTTATCATTGTTTAATTGATCAATTGTCGTCAAATATATTTTAATAAATTATAACTCAATAATTTTTTGCACAAAAGGATCACTATTAGAGTTATTATTTAATTCCTTGGAAATAACTAAAATTTTTGGACAATACATATGGTTTTATGTAGCTATCTATCTCTCCCTCTATGTATAAATTCCATATATACACAAGGTAACTTTACCTTATTACATAAAATTTCATATTAGAAAAGAAATTACAAAAATTTCAAAATAATTACTTAAATCCCTTAAATTCACTCTTTCTCTTTCATCTCCCTCATACATATCAAAATACCATATTTTGCTCCTATTTTAGTGCACTGATTTTTGCTCCATATAAGTGCTCCTTTATTTACGCCTACAATCAAGCTAATGTAATATTAATATTCTCTCATCCCCTCCTATTTGTGTCACTTTTATAATTGAAATTAAAGATGTACACTTTCAATTTACGTAATAAAAAAAACTAAATCATTCTTTTTTCTTATTATCGTGTGACCAATATAATGTTACAATAACACTAGTTTTTTCTTAAAATTATTATAATCTTGTAGGTAATTAATGTATAAGGTGAATATTTTATATGTATAGTGTGATATTATATATTTTGGAAGATTATATTTTAATGTATAAGTTATAATATATCAGATATTATATTTTAGTTATTTTTGGAAGACAAATGTATAATATAATTCTTCAGCTATATATTTCATTATGTTATACATTACGAAGTTCTTATTACATTTAAGAGGCATTTTATGTATTATTTGATATTATATAATTAGAGAGTATTAATATTGTATAAGGTTACATTATACCTTTTGATAAGGATACAGAAGTATACATATTTAATATTAATACTTAAATGTATAGTATGACATTATACATTACTGCAGATTATTTTTTAAATGTATAATATGCCCACATACGTGTGCAACTGTTGTATAATGTTATCTTTTATATTTCAACTTATCCGTTATTTGCATTGATTCAATAAGTACATCATATATTGAATAATAAAACTGAATATATCAACTATATTTGGGTATATATTATTTTTATTTAACTATTTTGTTAACTGATATTTATTTTTTTACATGAATTTTAAATTATTTATAAAAAATTTATATGATTCCATGAATAAAAGATAATTTATTTCATCAAAATATACTTTGAAAATCAATTTTCTAGGAGCTTAATGAATCATATCAGTGTGAACACAAATAATCCATACGTATTAATATTACTCCTACTAAAGTAAAGGAAAGAGAATGAAAAACAAATGCTCCCACTAGGATTTATATTATTTTATGTAGTTGTTACATAATTTTTAAAAAGTTTTTAATTAAAATTATATTTTATTATTATTTATGTAATTTATTACTACTAAAAATAGTATAAGAAGGAAATAATAAGACTTTTTTATCTGTTAAAATGAATAAACAACATAAAATATTGTAAATGAGAACAATTAATAGTGATGTTTAAGAATTTTTTTGAATTTAAATTTCAGTTACTATATTTAATCATACACCACATAATGATAGGTAATTAATTGCGTTAATTAAGGTAGAGAAAGATAGTATCTGAATTCTCTTTCCATAAATATAGAAAAATCTATTTTATCATACGTTGCAGCAATATATAATGGTCTACCTAATGTATAAGTATATTTACAAATCAGGGAGAGAGAAAGCCTAATAGGATTATATGTAAATACTTTTACTATAGAAGGGTTTATGTGGTTTATACTATATATATACTAGTTACCAGCAACTCATGGAATTGCACGGGCCCAATATTTATATTAAATTAATATTATAATAATAATTAAATTATAAGATTTATTTATTTATTCATTTTAAAAAAATATTTTTCTTCTTTTTAAAGAAAATAATTACTCAAGTCTCAATTTAAACGACACAATGCTTAAATAGTCATAATAATTAATTAGGAGTGATATAGTAAAATCATGATCGAAACAGCGAAGCAGACATATCTTAAATAACTTATAATAACTAATTAGAAATGATAAGATTTAGTTATTTATTCATTTAATTTTTTTTTTTTAAAGAAAATAATTATCTCAAGTCTCAATTTAAGTGACACAATGCTTAAATAGTCATAATAATTAATAAGGAGTGACATATTAAAATCACGATTACAACAATGAAGCAGACATGTCTTAGATGACTTATAATAACTAATTAAAAATGATATAACAAAATTACTAGTATACAAAAATACTTTTAAATTTTTTTTTAAATGAGCCTCATATAGAACGTCAAGTAAATTTAACATTAAATATTATTAATTCTTTAATACTTAGATGACTTTTTCATAATTTCTTAAGATTAACTTTTTAGTATTTAGATGACTTATAATAATTAACTATGGGTGATATAGTCGAATTATGGGTGAAGTAGTTGAAGTAGACATGTCACAAATATCTATTTTACCTTTTTTTATTAAATATAATTAATTTTTTTAATACATAAATAACTCATAATAATTAATTAGAGATGACATAATAAAATTACGGAGAAAGCAGCTGATAAAGCAGGCAGGAAAAACAGATATGTTGACGGAGAGCTACCTGTTTCTCCTCCACATTCCCTCTTATTAGTAAGTAATATAGAAACATTTTAGATTAGGTAACTTACATAACTCCCTGAATGTTTAAGTGTTATAACACTTTATCCCAATAATTTATTAAATTACATCATATCCCAAATTTTTAAATTTGTGATACATATGTTATAACATAATACATATAATTAGTGATACATTTAAAACAGAATTTTTTTTTTAATTTTAGGAAGTAACAGATTCAATTATTACGGGGAGTAAAATTAGGCACAAATCACGAAAATGATAAATCTAGTTTCAGATGTATCACAATGATACATTTTGTAAAATTACTCACTAATCATTAAAAATTTAATATCACACCAAAATAAATAATTTATATATTTCAAACATATGGTAAATGTATCAAATATTTATAGATAATTTAAAGTTAAATATTTGTTAAATTACATAATATTTCGAATTTTTAAATTTGTGATACATATGTTATAACGTGATAAATATAATTAGTGATACATTTAAAATAGAAAAGATTTTTATGTTAAGAAGTAACAGATTCAATTATTACGAGGAGTAAGATTAGACACAAATCGTAGAAATGATAAATCTGATTCATGTATGATGCATCCGGAACCAAATGTATCACAATGATACATTTCGTAAAATTTCTTTCTAGTCATTAAAAAATCAATATCACACCAAAAATAAATAATTTACATATGTCAAACATATGTTAAATGTATCAAGTATTTATAAATAAACATATGTTAAAATTGTATCAATTGATGATAATTTGGGAAAGATTTTAGGGGATGAAATATTTGAAAAAAAAAAAATTCTTCAAAGCTAAATAGATTGCATGCATAAATTGTGGAGTAAAAATAGGATGAAGTTTTATTCATATGTATCAAGAGTAAAATACAAAATTTAGAATTTTAAGTAATTATTTAAAAGGTAGGGAATTTTGGGTAATAAGATCTCTTAGGTTTGTGGTATTGTAATTTATCCTTTTAAATTTGGGTGCTGAGTTTTGACTATGTAATTTTTCTCTTATATTTCTTGTTTGATATGACTTTAACGTTTAATTTTAAAAAGTAACAAAATTTGGGTTGGTTTTGATTTAAGAGAAAATTAATCGAAAAAACCAAAATATATGCATGTATGCTTTTGTATACATATTTTAAAATTTTACGATGCATATTAGGTTTTTGCACTCTTGGTTCATATAATCTAGGTGTTTGACTTTCCAATAATCAAATTCGTTGCCTTATATATATATATATATAACTTGATTACGCAGTAAGAACCTTCGCACAAGTATGACTTGCCATAAGAGTCAAAATAAAATTTCTATATTGTGCTATGATGAAAAACAGTCACTTAAAAATACAGTCTCTCTAATATATGTTTGGAAGTACAGTGTCATATATATTTAAAAAAAAAAAACAAATAAACCTACAAAAATCAAAAAGGGGTGAAAATTTGACTTAATTAGTTTGGTTTCATTTTAGAGGAAAATCAATCCAACTCGGATTTTTTACACCTCCATTTTGTGCATAATAATAAAAACAAAAAATGTTTAACTAAAAAAAGTATTTTGCGTATCTTCTTAGGGTAGAAAATACTTCTTTTTGCAAATAAATACTGCAATATAACGTTAAGTTTTACTTGGTCATCCATGTATCTTTCTGGTCCCAAATTTGTGGAAAGGAAAAGAACCATAGGTGGTAGCTGAATTGAACAGGCTTAGCTAGCTGGAGCATAGATTGGTTAGATTGGTTGAACTTTGAAAATATTGCATATTGGAAGTTTCCTTGATTAATACAAGTGTTGAATGGGTTTAGCTATGAAACTTACAAGTGGTTGATACTTAGTATTAGGTGTAGAAATTTAGAAAAAGCAAAAACATCATTATGTATAAGTCTTAGCAGCTTTTATGAGACATAATTAATCAACCACTACTTGCAACTCGAGACACAAGTTCTAAGCAACACGAATTGATTTGTTGCCAAAATATGCATAAATGATCCAGATGTGATGGTTCTGTGTTTGACTTTAAAATTGTTGCCAAATAATACCGATATTTCTAACGATTTTGGACAAATAATGACAAGAGGCAATAATAATGAGACATATAGTGATACGTAAAAATAACGTCTCAAAGCTAACAAATGATAAAACATGTTAAATAGACAAACAATATCATATCAAATCATATCATCTTGAGAAATCTACTAGAAGTATTAAATCATTCGAACAAAGTATTTATCAGGACCCATCACGGTTAACTCTAGATATATACTTTGAAACTAGTTAAACTAGTTATACTGTCCCTTCTCTCAGGAACATTTACTCATTGCTTGAGAACTATGCATATAATCTTTTGGGCTAAAAGTATTTTATTGTCTATATGTCTTTGTTCTCCCTTTTACGTTTTCAATTTTTCTTGAAGTTATGGATGCTCGAGGTTTGAGTGGGAAAAATATCTTTGATTTTGAAACGTCATTTTTTTTATAAAGTAAATCCACTAGGTGAGGTGCCTAGTAGTTTTTTTTATATATAATAATTAAAAACGAAACTTCAAAAAAAAAAAAAAATATAAGTAAAGGAGGCTATGACTTACCTTACTAATTCTATTGAGACGTAACTTAATCTCTTCTAATTAATATGCATGTAAAAAATAAGAAGAGTAAAGAACTAAATATTCTATGATAATCACATAGATTATAACAACTCTATGATGATATTACAAATGATAATACTTAAGAAGTGAAAAAAAGAAGAAGCAGGAATGTAGAGTCAGATTCACGTTTCTTTGAAAATTTGAAATCTTCAAGAAGATGTAGCCCGATAAAAATTTGATTCTTCACCTCGTCTTCTTCCTCCAACCTCTTCAAAATCTCTTGATATGCTAGATAATGAAGGGCTCGTTTTACGGGCCCAAAATTACATTTTTAAATGTATTTATCGATATTTAATTAGTTTATCAAAAAAATTAAATTAATATTTTTAAATAAGTAAGATAGAAAATGATAATAGAGATAAAACTTTTAAAACTTTTTTTTTTTAATTTTTATAAAGTCAAATAATAGCTTACAACTTATTTAAATTACCATAATTAAAATTAAAATATAATATCCTTCAATGTTTATTTTAACATCAGGTCAAACACATTTTCTTGAATTAAGTAACTAATTTTAATGTTTTTATTTTTCAATTTTATTTGAAAATCATATAGAGAATAAATTAAAATTATAAGTATCAGTATATTGACATTTTTTATAAAATCTTACAAGCAATATTTTCTTAAAATATAATCTTTTTACCTAATATACTATATTAATAAAATTAAATAGCGTATGCATATTTATATTAAGGAAATAAGAGATTGTTCTTATCCATATAAATATATCATACATTCATTTCATGATGAAATAGTATAAAAATACTAAAGATACATTATTGATAATTGAAAATATAATAATTATAAAAAATAGAGCACAAATCAAATTAATATTGGCGATTTTAAAGTTTTTATTAAAGGAATTAACAAAATATATGTTATTTAATGTTAGTTTAAAGTTATTTTACATACAGGTCAATTTATCAATTATATAGTACTATCTTCATTCCTTTTTATTTGCTCTATTTGGGTTAGACACTCACCTTAATCTCTTACTCCTATAAAATTAAAAGTAGTTTCACTAATATACCCCTAATTAAATTTTATATCTCTTTCCAAATCAATAATGATTACATTTATTGAACAAGGGCATAATAGAAAGATTTTATTCAAACTATTCTTGAAAGATTAAAGAACAAATATTTAAGAATATAAGCACAACCTAAATGGAGCTAAAAAAAAGGTATGAATGGAGTATTATATATGTTACATCCCTTTTTTTTTTTACCAAAAAAGATAATTTTTATGTTTGAAAAAAGTTTTATTATTAAAGTGACAAAAATTAAAAATTTATTTCAAAAAATACTTTTTACAATCAAACTCAGAGTCACCACTTAGCATAAATCTGGTGTACCAAGTCACCTTTGGAAATTCTTTTTCAAAATAATTTTTGACTCTTTAAAATTGATCTACGAACAGAGATTCCAGCTAAGAAATTCTGTTGATTGAGGGGAAGGTCTTAGGCATCCCTCGGTCCCGTGGTTCGACCACGGTTGCTCCGTGAATTATATCGTTTAGTATGACGCCATGAAGTGAATAAACCAACAAAACACCTAAAACAATCAAACAAACAAACCAAACAAAAATTCAAAACAAATAATGTCCAATCCGAATTATACAGTCCCAAAAATAGAAAAATGTAAAAATGTAAATCCTATTCTAAATTTCCCAGCCAAATGAGTATAATTAATTCAAATGTGATGAAACCAGACCATTCAACAAACATTTCAAAACATTCAATAATCCACAAACCCTTAATTTTGCCTACCCAAACTATCATTTGCCTACCCATTCCGACCTAGCATGATACTATCGCATTCAACAATATAAATATTCATTCAGAATTAAACCACTAACAATGAATCAAAATAAACCCACATTCACTATTATCAATTTTTCAATTCCACCCCAATTAAAATTTACAAACTCTTTGGTTGTCAATTCATTCTTTCTCCTTTCAATTTTCAAAATCCAAGTCAAGCATCAACAACATACACCCAACAAATTTCAAGCATGCTAAACACACAAGTCATTCATACCCATAACAATTAGAATTTGAGATAAAATAAAGAACAAGAGGAGAAATGAACTTTAAATTTAAGCTTTTCAAGTGTCGAATTACACGATTGGAACAAAACTTTACGAATTTGAACCTTGACTAACTCGATTCTGAACAAACTCGAACTCCACAATCTATTTTAGAGTATGAACAGTGTTAATTCTAGCGCCGACTTCGTACCCCGCTACTATTTCACTTATTTTTTGATGGGTTTCTCCGAGAAAATAAAATAGGGGGTCGAGTTTTTGGGGAATTGGTTGTTTGGGGATTTAGCCACTAGTGGTACGGGGATTTTCCAGTGATATGACAGAGATAGGGTAGTGCATTCCGGTGAGAATTCATGGAAAAATTATTTCACCGCCTGTTTTCTGTTCTCTCTCTCTCGATTTCTCTTTATTTTTCTCCCTCTCTCCCATTTTTCTCTTCTCTGCCTTTTCTCTCCCGCGTCTCTCTCTAATCACTCTTCTTTTTCTCTGCTTTCTCTCTCAATCCTTATTTTTCTATTATATTTACCCTATTTTCTATGTGTGTGATGTCATATAGATGTGTCTCTCTCCTCGATTGTTGTTATTTATGTGAGTGTATGTGTGTGTGAATATATCCAATAAGATTAAAATAGTATATAGGTATGAAAAAATGGAGGAGTCGCTCTGTATGTTGTGAGGTCTGTTCTGTTAAAGGGAATGAGGAAAAATGTGAAAGAGGGTAGGGTATGGGAGAGGGCACATGGGTAGGGAGTGTGAGGTGAAGTGATGAGCTATTCAATTTAATATCGAAAGGTAGTTAATTTGTTGAGAATTTTGTTAGTTTTTTTGTCCCTTTTTATGAAAGAATTATAGAATGGGGTGGGGTGTAGGGTAAGGTAAGGTAAATGGGTAAAAGTTGACTTTTGGGAGGGACAAAATTATGTGTCTACATCATGCCCCTCTTTGGATGTAAACACAAAGTATTTTCAAATAAAGAAGTAGACAACAAGATAGAATTTTGACTTAATCATTATTCAAAAGAAAGAAACAGAAGGATAGAGGGAAACTGAGTCATGATTTTGGGCATCCCAACTATCCCAGGTTATGCGGGAATCAAGTCGTATGTAGTTACAAGATTGAAAAGAAAAGGTACTATACCAAGTTGGAGAGTCGAGTGAGGCCCTGTCGAGTTTTCGGCCCTCTTCTTTATCATTACATCAAAGAATAAAATTACAAGTTAAAAGGATAACTTAAATTACAAAAGTCCTATCTATGCTGCTTCCCTTGACTCTTGACTTGAATATTCAATGTTTTCTAAAGTGATAATATTTGATCTTCTTTGGGTTGAACTTTGAGAATGGATACTTTCTCTATACAAAATTTGATGTTGTAGATAAGCTTGAATATTGACCATGTTCTTCATGTGAGACTTCTGAACTTTGAACTTGAATTTGAAAATCTTTATCTTATTCTCTAGGTGGGCTTCTGACTTGCTATTTCTTTAATATGTTGACTTTCAATTTCTTTACCTTGTTGCTTAACTTTTAATTTCGTCACTTTATTCTCTATGCGGGATCCTGACTTGCTATTTTCTCAATCCGTTGATTTTTAATTTTATTACCTTGTTCTTCAAGCGGGATATCGACTTGTAATTTCCCACTTTGTTAACTTTCAGTTTCATCACCCTGTTCTTTGGGCGGGCGACTTGCAATTTCATCACCCTATTCTCCGGGCGAAATCCTGACTTGCAATTTCATCATCCTATTCTTCGGATAGGCTTTGATTTGTAATTCCATTACCCTATTCTCTGAACGGGCTCCTGACTTTTAATTTCCTCACCCTGTTCTCCAGGAGGGCTCCTAAAATCAAAATCAAAACTAGAACGAAATTATCTCAAACAAAGATTATAATAAAGAAATATTCCATTTTCCAGAAAAATAAAGTCTCATTTTCTAGGAGGGTCCTAAAGTGAAGTTTCAAATAATATGAATTAAATTTTGCCCCAGTTTATCTTTAAAAAACTTTTGTAGGTGTCAAACTCAATCATAACTACTTGCAAGATGCATAATGCAAAGGTGAATCAAGACTCTGATCAATAAATGCATCTCTTGAGGATAAAATTAAATGACCAAGACCAATAAATGTGTCTCTTAAGAGTAAAAACTAGGAATCCAACTCAAAAGTGCATCTTCTAGAGATAAAGGTTTAAGTCAGAAAGTGTGTCACCTGATAAAATAAAACTTGAAATACCTTGACAAGGAACTGAATGTCCTAAGGGTTAAGTGGAATGACTCGACTAGAAGGTGCACCTTCTAAGATTTAAGGCTTAAGTTCGGAAGTGAACTACCTAACAAGCGAAACTTAAATTATCCAGACAAGAAAGTATGTCTGCTAAGGGTTAAGTGGAATGACTCGACTAGAAAGTGCATCTTGTAGGAGTCAAGGCTTAAGTTAGGAAATGAACCACCTAACAAGCGAAACTTGAGTTACCCAGACAAAGAAGTGTATCTCTAAAACACCATATATTTTGGCCCTTACAAATTTCCTGAGCTTTGAGCTCACTATACTTGTAACGACTCACCATATGAGTCGTATGATGTAGGTACGGGTCAGGTGACCCAACTCGTAAGGTGTCCAGTGAGTGGTGGTTGAGTTTCTATTATGGTTACAACTTGGTGGGTATGAGTTGTATTGCTTGGTGATGAGTCATGGTGTGAAGTCGTATGTTGTCCAGTGTCAATCACTTTGGATTCTATCTTGGGTACGGTTATCACCATACGAGTCATATGATCATGAGATGACTTATGGAAATGAGTCGTATGTTGGACAGAATGTGGTGTCCATCTTTCTGTTCTGGGTACAACTGGATGGTACCAGTCGTATGATGTGGTGATGAGTTGGAGGGCCAACTCATACCCATCTACGGGAATTTTTATAATTTAAGTTGTGGGTATTCTGGACATTTTTCCTTTAACTCCTTTTGACCCCATGGCATAAAACATCTTTTGGGACCTCATTAACCTTCTATTCTCAATAAAATACTCTTAAATCTTTCTCAAACTTTGGGTCAAGAAGAGGCTAGGGTTTCTTCAAGGCAATCAATTAACGCTTTTAAGGGTGGTTTTTCTTTGTCTTTCTTGGTGTCTAAGGCATGGTTTTCATGGTATTATTGTGGTATTGGTTTGGGTTTTAAAATATATGTTGGGGTTTTTGTTTTTTCTTCGTTAGATAATGTTTTCCTATGTTTTTCTCATGGTTTTCATGTTATAATTGTTGTTTAAACATATGGTTGCATGGGAATGGTCAATTGATACATGGTTTTTGATTTTGGAAATCTTATGCCCTCAACATATTTGATAAAATGCCTATGAGAATGATTTTGTCACATAGTTTGACTATTATTAAAAATTTTGCATTGCATAATATGGTAATGGAACCTAAATTGGTTTGATTGGTTTTAAATAGTTTGGCAAGGCGTTGGTGGCCATGGCTTTGTTAAATGGAAATCTTGTGGGGTACATGGGATTCCCCTAAGTGTTGGCTAGTGACATTGCTTGCAAGCTATAGTCGGTATGATGATACCACTTCATGATTCCTTGATACTTTAATTCTGGAATTGGTGGTTTGGTTTTGTGCTAAATATTTTAATTGGGCAATAATAGCGGGTTGTGATAGCTAACCGTAAAGGTGTGAGTCCGATGGATGGACATTGAAAACTCATGTTTGCCGACATAAAGGTTGGTCTTTGTGACCACATGCTTGTGGGGTATGCAAGAATCCCCCAACTTTATACTTGTATATATGTATCATGGAGGGCAAAAAAGGGCACATGGGAATCCCCGACTCCTATGATATCCCTTATTCGTGCGGCTACATGCACCAGGGCTCGTTCAGGGGGTAAAACTGGACCTATTAGCTCATGGGTGGATTATAATAGTAGAGTTATATAACACAGGTTAAATTTTTAAATGTATGCTAAACCCGGTTTTCTTTCCCAGCATGGTATATATGTATGTTTGTGATTGCATATGGTTATTTACTTTGGTTTCAAATAATTGCATTATTTTATCCTTATTTTTGAGTAAAGGCTAGCGTTCACCCGCTATCTATCCTCGAATGTTGTATCCTCATGTGATGCAGGAACTGGTCATACTCCTCCTTCTGCTTAGTGACTTGGATTCGGGGACAACATTTGTGTCAAACTGATGTGGTGAGCTTCCATACTCTGGAAGACTCCATTTCATACTATGGACTTCTTTTTATACTCTTGTTATTTATTGGACTCTGGTTTAGCCATGTTTGGGGACATGTCTTGACTGAATGTTCTTAGATTTCAGTTAGAGGCTTTGTGTGACTACTATGGGCATGGACGATGTCGGTATTGGTGTTAACCTTAGCATTGGTATTGGTATTGGGGTTGACACCAGTTGGATGTTTAATTGGATATTTAGCTGGTTTTAGTTATGAACTTCTTTAAATATCTTTCTATTAATTTTTTGATATCTTGTTTTATGTTTGAAATTTATCCGACATAGGGTATAGGGCAGTTATGGTTAGGCATTGGGGTCGGTCTCTGATTTTGATCGGACTTGAGATGCCCGACACAACTAGGCCTTGGTTTGGGTCATGTCAAATTGGTATCAGATCCCTAGGTTCATGGTTAATTGGGAGAACAGAAAGTCGCGTCTAGTAGAGTCTCTTGTAAGGGTGTATAACGTGCCACACTTATAAGGGAGTATGAGGCATTTAAGAATGTTTCTCTTTCTTGTGTTCTATTTTTGAGAAATAAAGTCTAAGATCCTGAATTCTTGTTTGTTCGCTTTTCAGATCATGCCTCCTCGATGATCTGAAGCTCACAGAAACTCCTCTATTCTACCTGAGGACAATGTTGATGGGACCAATTTATGATTGTCCTTTTGGAGTTCCATCATTTCCCTTTATTCCTCCTCTAGCCCCACAAGATAATGTGACGAATGTTGAGTTTCGTCAGTCTATTTATATGTTGGCATATTTAGTAGCTTCTCAGGCTGAGCATGGTACATCTGTTACTCCATCTTCTAAGGCCACAAGGGTTATCCAGTTCATGAGGTTGAGTCCTCCAACCTTTACTGTTGTTAACGTGGAAGAGGATCCTCAATGTTTTTTGGATGATATAGAAAAGATCTTTTATGTTATGCATGGTACTAATGTGAAAGGCATGGAGTTTTCCACCTACCATCTTAAGGATATGGCATACCAGTGGTATTAGTAATGGGATCAATCAAGGGATGATAGTGATGAGCCAGATCTATGGAAGGATTTTTCTAATTTTTTTATGAACCGCTTCTTTCCTCAGGAGTTGAGAAAAGCAAAGGCGAAAGAGTTTGTAAATTTGAAGTAAGGTAAAATATCTATCAAGGAGTATGCCTTAAAGTTTCACCAATTATCTCGGTATGCTCCATATATGGTTTCTAGCATGAGGGCTAGAATAAGAAAGTTTACTTTCAGGTTGTCTCGAGACTTGATATTATAAAGTAAGGCTGCCTTGTTGATCAAGGACATGGATATCTCCAGGTTAGTTGTGTACATGCAACAGGTAGAGGAAGAAAAGAAGAAGATGGCTGAGATAGGGAAGAAACATAGCAAAAAGTTTAGGTTCTCTGAGCAGGGTGGTGGCCAATAGCAAAGTGTCAGGGATAGGGGAAAGTCTCCTAAGAAGAAGTGGGGCAATTTTGGGTGTTACTCGACAGCTAGTGCTCCTTACCCTAAGCCATCGGGAGACAGACATTTTTATGGTGGCAACAACTTCAGGGCATAGAGTGCCCAATCTCAAGCTAGTGGGGTCCAATCAACTCCATCATATCCTTCTTGCAAGTTTGTGGTAGATTGTATTGGGGTTTCTGTGATGAGAGAAGGGACAAGTGCTTCAACTGTGGTCAGCCAGGGTATATGCTTAGAAACTGTCTTATTGGTAAGGTTGCCTCTGGGGCAAACAAGGTCCCAGTTGCCTCTTCTTCAGCTCCGACACTGGTTATAACCACCTTTATGCTCTCGCAACCCACCAGGTATCTGAGGCATCGCCTGATGTTGTGACTGGTATGTTGAAACTCTTTTTCCATGATGTGTACTATTTACTTGATTCAGGGTCTACTCTCTCTTATGTGACCTCATTTGTGACTGTGTATTTTGGTTTTGGTCCCGAGTGTATTGCCGACTCTTTTTCTGTTTCTACCTCGGTGGGTGACTTTGTGGTGTCTAGGAGAGTCGAAAGTGTTATGTGGTATCTGTGGGTGATCGGGAGACTTTGGTGGATTTATTTGAATTAGAAATGATTGATTTTGATGTCATATTGGGGATACATTGGTTGCACTTGTGTAATGCTTCTCTAGACTGTCAGACCCGTAAGGTCGTCTTTAAATTCCCTAATGAACTGGTTATTGAGTGGGAGGGTGGTTCCCTAGATCCTAACGGGAAGTTCATATCATATCTTAGAGCTCGGAGATTAATCTCCAAGGGGTGTCTCTATCATCTGGTCCGGATTAAAAATTCTAACTCGGAGGGTCTTTCTTCGCATTCTGTCTTGGTGGTGAATAAATTTCCTGAGGTCTTCTCCATTGACCCTTGATGAACTTTCTGGTATTCCTCCTGATAGGGAGATTAAGTTTGGGATTGATCTTGTTCTGGTCACTCGTTCAATTTCTATTCCTTCGTACAAAATGGCTCCAGGTGAGTTGAAGGAGCTTAAGGAGCAACTTAAGTATCTTTTAGACAAGGGTTTCATTCGTTCTAGTGTATCTCTATTAGGTGCACCAGTGTTATTCGTGCGTAATAAGGATGGTTCCCTTTGGATGTGTATTGATTACAGACAGTTGAATAAGCTGATGGTAAAGAATAAGTACCCTCTCCCAAGGATAGATGATTTGTTTGATCAGTTGCAGGGTGCTAAGTTTTTATCCAAAATTGATACTTGATCCAGGTATCATCAGTTAAAGATTATGTAGGTGGATGTTGCTACGACTGCCTTTCGTACCCCGTATGGGCATTTTGAGTTTCTAGTTATGTCTTTTGGGTTGACCAATGCCCCAACGACATTCATGGATTTGATGAATAGGGTCTTCCATCAGTTTCTAGATTTTTTAGTTATTGTTTTCATAAAAGATATTATGGTGTACTCTAAGAGTGAGGTGGATCATGCGAATCACCTTTGCATTTATTACAGACCTTGAAAGAGTAGCAGTTGTATGCAAAAATTTTGAAATGTGAATTTTGGTTGAACACTGTCACTTTTCTAGGTCATATCATTTCTAGTGAATGGTCATGATGGATCCGCAGAAAGTTACTGTAGTTAAGAAGTGGCCTAGACCTACTACACCAATCGATATTTAGAGCTTCTTGGGTTTAGCTGTCTACTATAGAAGGTTTGTGGAGAGTTTTTAGACTATAGCTACCTCGTTGACTAAGCTAACTTAGAAGAAGGTAAAGTTCTTTTGGTCGGATGCTTGTGAGGGTAGTTTTGAAAACCTGAATGATAATCTAACTTTGGTTTCGGTCTTGACTTTGCCTGAAAGAACTGAGGGGTTTGCGGTCTACTGCGATGTGTCCCGTGTGGGGCTTGGTTGTATTCTTATGTAACATGGAAAGGTAATAGCTTATGCCTCTATATAGTTGAAGGTGTATGAGTGAAATTATCTTACTCATGACCTGGAATTGTTAGTTGTGGTGTTCGCATTAAAAATCTGGTGGTACATTTGTATGAGGTGTATGTGGATATCTTTTTTTATCAGAAGAGCGTACAGTATGTGTTTACTCAAAAAGAGCTTAACCTCATGCAAAAGAGATAGCTTGAGCTTCTCAAATATTATGATATGAGTCTTCACTACCACCCAGGTAAAGCTAACATGGTTGCTGATGCTCTTAGCATGTTATCCATGAGGAGTCTAGCTTATGTGGATAGGGAGAAAAGAGAGTCGGTAAAGGATATTCACCATTTGTCTACCCTGGGAGTTTGCCTCTGGACTCCGAGGATGGTGCTATGTTTGTGCAGAAAGTGGCATAGTCGTCTCTTGGTACTGCAATCAAGGAGAAACAGATGTTAGATCCTGTCTTGATAAGGATCAAGGGTGCTATAGGTGGGCGGAAGGTGTTGGCCTTTGAGATTAGTGGTGATAGTAACTTGTGGTACTAAGGGAGATTATGTGTTCCTAATATAGATGGTTTGCGAGAAAGGATCTTGCTGAGATGCATGAGTCGCACTATGTTGTTCATCCTGGTTCGATGAAAATATATCATGACCTCAAAGTAATGTATTGGTGAAACAATATGAAGAGGGATGTGGCAAATTTTGTGGCCGAGTTCCTGGTGTACCAGTAGGTGAAAGTTGAGCATATGAGGCCCAGGGGATTATATCCAGAAATCGAGTTGCCAGAATAGAAATAAGAAGTGATCAACATGGATTTTTCTATAGATCTTCCTCAGTCTTGGAATTAATTTGATTCAGTTTTGGTCATCGTGGATAGGATGACAAAGTCTACTCATTTTGCCAGTGAGGACTAATTATGCAAGGTTATACCTCCAAGAGATAGTGAAGTTGCATGGGCTACCTTTTTTTATCATCTCTGATCGTGGTACGCAATTTTCATCTCACTTATGGAGGTCATTTTAGAAAGGTTTGGGGACCAAAGTGAGTCTTAGTACTGCTTTTCACCTGCAGTCTATGGGAAAGCAGAAAGGACTATTCAGACATTGGACGATATGCCTCATTCTTACGTAATCGACTATGGTGGTAGTTGGTTTGAGTACTTGCCTCTTTAGAGTTTGCGTACAATAATAGCTACCACTCTAGAATTGGGGTATCTCCTTTTGAGGCCGTGTATGGTAAGAGATATAGATCTCTGATTGGGTGGTTCGAGGTTGGTGAGGCAGATATATTTGGTCCAAACTTGGTTCATCAAACCATGGAGAAGGTGAAGGTAATTCAAGATAGTCTGAAGGCTTCCCAAAGTCGCAAAAAGTTCTAAGCGAATGTAAGGCATAGGAAGTTATAGTTTGAGGTTAGGGATAAGGTATTCCTGAAGGTGTCTCCCATGAAGGGAGTGATGCAGTTTGGGAAGCTTAGTCCTCGGTATGTTGTTCGGTACTTAGTTTTGAGGAGGGTTGGCAATGTTGAGTATGAGTTGGTGTTGACTTTTATTTTGAGCTCCATTTACCCGGTGTTCTATGTTTCTATATTAAGGAAATGTATGGGTGATCCATCGCAAGTTGTACCTATTAATGATATTGGTATTTCGAATTTTCTATCTTATGAGGAGATCCCAATTGAGTTATTAGATCGACAGGTTCGTCGGTTGTAGACCAAGGATGTAGCCTCTGTAAAGATTCTATGAAGGAACCATAATGTGGAAGAGGCTACATGGGAAGCTGAAGAGGACATGAAGTCCAAGATCCATTCCTATTCCCCGTTCCAGAAATTCAAGCTCAAGGTATGTTAATTCTTAACCTCTTTGTTTTGTATCTTTCTTAAATGTAAGAAGGGTAAATTCCTAGGTGTTTTTCTCTGTCTTAAAGGTAAGAGTAGAGACGTTTGGGGGTCTAAATCGTGCTAGTACTGCTTTGTCTAATCATTAAAGGATGAATAATCTAAGTGTGGGAGAATTGAAACACTTTCTGTTTTGTCCCTTGAAAATTTCCTGAGCTTTGAGCTTGCTGTCCTTGTAACGCCTCACCATACGAGTCGTATGGTGTAGGTACGGTTCAGGTGACCAAACTTGTAAGGTGTCCAGTTAGTGGTGGTTGAGTTTCTATTGTTGTTACGACTTGGTGGGTATGGGTCATATGGCTTAGTGATGAGTTATGATGTAGTCGTATGTTATCCAGTGTCAGTCCCTTTGGATTATTTCTTGAACTAGAAGACCCTTTAGATATCAATTTTTGAGCCCTAATATAAGAAATAAACTTCCTTTGGGGACTAGGGAACTCCCATCCTACTCTATTATCATTCATTTGAAAAGTAAAAACCAACCATTTGGGTCCTGAAGTCTAGAGAAGCATAGCACAAATGAAGCCAATCCATCCCCAAGATTACACCAAAATCCACCGTATTGAGCTCTATTAAATCTACCAAAGTCTCCCTATAAAAGATAGATACCACATAACCCCTCTAGATTTTTCTAGCAATAATAGACTCACCCACCGAAGTAGAAATAGAAAAGGGTCAGAAATACTTTCAAGCCCAAAGCCAAAGTGTACAACAACATAAAGAGTCACATATGATAAGGTAGATTTTGGGTCAAGCAAATAATACACATCACGGGAGAATAGCTGTAACATACCCGTGATAATATCTGGGGATACCTCATATTCCTAAAGAGTAGAAAGTGCATTGAGGCAATTTTGATCGGTTCCCATTCCTAAAGTAGCCCCCTTTACCACATAAGTTGAAGAAGTGGCTCAGGACCTTATAATCTCCGGTGGAAACCCTAACTGAATGATAATTTCATCGCTATGACAAGGCAGACCACAATTAAAGCATAAATCCCCCCTCCTCATAGTATCAATGGTGAAGCTGCCTATAAAAATGGTAAAGAGGGTAAGGTAGGGCCAACTGAGCTCCACTGGCCTTAAATTGGGCAACTTCTGCCTTAGGACCATTGCTAGACTGAGAACACTGATCACTTGAAGTTCTTAGATAAGGAGCACTAGCTGATGAATAAGAATTTCCCCAAGTCTTTTTCTTAGGTCATTACCTACCATCTTTCCTACTATTCTATTGTTTTTCACCCTGCTCTGTATACTTAAACTTCTTACTGTGCCTTCTTCCATTTCTACCTACTTTCTTTTCTCATTATCCACCTGTTGTATATAAATTACTAACCTAAAAATATCCCTGTCGTTGTTTAGCATGGCAGCCTTACACTCTAACACGAAGTCATGAGAAGACGTAAAGAAAATTTTTTTTATCTTAGACCTCATATTAGAGACCAGATTTGGAGCATAACGCGATAGTTAGTTGAACTTCAGTGTATACTCCTTAACACTCATCTTACCCCACTTCAGATTTACAAACTCTTTAGCTTTGAATTTCCTCAACTCTTGAGGAAAAAAATGATTAAGAAAATCACCCGTGAACTCTTTCACACATTTGGCTCAACATCTTCAGCCTTTAGCTTCTCTCATTCTTGATACCACAGTTAAGCCACTTCTTTCAACTAATAAGCTGCAAGCTTAACCCCCTATGAATCACTAGTATGCATAACTTTGAAGATCTTTTCCATGTTATCAATAAACCTCTGAGGATCTTCCTCAACATTAGAACAAATAAAGCTTGGGGGATTCAACCTCATAAACTGGCCAATCTAGATGAGATCATATGAACATGTGATAGGACCAGCATGATCAGACCGATGAGACTGCGATGCCACAATCTGAGCAAGAATGTGAATGAATGACGAAACTCCGCATTAGAGATATATCTCTGAAGGGACCGAGTATGCATAGCACAAGCCTGGGTAGCCCGAGGATGACTATTAGGGACCGATGGGACCTAAGTGGAGTTGCAAAGTTAGGAGTACAACCTTATATCGAGTCTAAATTCCATGAGTAGGGAAAATTTTCTCTGCATTTGCCTTAGTTTGGACGAAGGTTCCGACTAAGTTCCTATAATCATTAGACTTCTACAGAGGTATGATCTGAAATACGAGTAAGGCAGGAGTTGAAGAAGTTTTCATGGTAACTAGACCCTCCAATATGAAATAGAACACAAGGATGAAAAATATTCCTAAATGCCTCGTAGCCCCAGCTACCCCCATAAGTGTTGCATGCTGCACATCCATAAAAGATACTCTACATGACATGGTTTTATGGACACCCAATGACCCTGAGCTATGCTCTAATACCAACCTTTTCATGACTCGAATCGAGGACCTGACAGTGATGGGCATCCCAAACCAACCAAGGTCTGAGATGACTCCTTAGCGTTACCTCAAGAGCAAAGAAGTAATTAATAAACTGCAAAAGCTAACCAATATAATAACAGAAATATGAAAATCAAAGAGTAAGCTAGAAAATCAAAACCAAAACCACAATAATATCCCAGCACAGTCCATGAAGCCTCTATTCATTGAATACTAGCCAAATCAGGACACTACCCTGACTATGACTAAAGAAAATCCAAAAGTACTGGATTTGTAACGAATAATAGAATAAGCCAGGCCTTTTGAAAGATGGAGGGCTCACCACTTCAACAATTGTTCCACCGATTACCGAACTGCCTAACGCTGCACAAGGTCACAAGAAAAGCGTCGGAACCTATGTCATAAAAAATGTAGCATCTAGGGACGGTCAGTATAGCGAGTACTGGCATACAACCCAATAAAAGGGATAAAATATCTTTGTATTTTCCAAAGATAGTCATAAATCACATGCAAATCAATTATATATAAAATAGGATGTCAGGGCAGGGTCAAGGTACATGAAACAGGACTATTTAAAACATTAATCCTGAATTTTATTGCTTATACTGATCGCTAGGAACCCACGGGCTATATGGGTCTGACTCCCCCTACCGAAAAGGCCCCAGTCTATGTTAGCAGCATGTACTGAGAAAATGGCTAAAGACACTAAGCCGATAGCCATCCTAAATCTACTGAGTCAAATAGACACAGTGTTCATAGACACCAAACATCGACAAACTTGGTTTCCAGTATTGGCCCCCCCCAGCCTACACCTTTTTAGTAAGCCAATATATGACATATATGGCCTACGAGCAGATCCTCATAGTGAGCCCTTAAAGAGGAGAATACCCTACAACAGACTGGGATTCAGTAACATAAGCATACATAGATGTGAGGCGCCATTGCCATACATTTGATGCAAAACGCCTTAGGTAGACCATCTTATGATCATTTGTATTTTATAAAGGTATAAGACATCACCTAGGCAAATTTTAGGTGACTTATAATGAAGAATAACTTTAAGGACACATGTATAAACTAATCGGGTTGCCTACATAATTCATACTATAGTTTCTGATAATATCGATCCATAAGTGATCATCCTTAATACTTGAATTATGACATGCCTGTTAGACTATTGTATTAGCCACTATTTCGTATGGTTTATCAGTTATTCACATGCTCATAAGTCCTTCACCTTGATATCCCATCCATATGAGCATCCATACTCGTTGTTATTTTGTCTATTTTATATGCCAATACATGTGTTATATGTACTGACGTCTCTTCATTTGGGTCACTACATTTACGTAAATGTAGGATCATGTATGACGATAAGCAGACTTACTCACTAGGCATTTGTCCCATGTTCTGCAAAACCATTAGTGAGCTTCTCTCTTATTTGGTTCTTAGATGTCTAATACACTATAGTCATGTTTGTAGTTATAGCTTGTGTATGTTACGTACCCTGCCCAAACCATATTGCATTATATGGATACAAATTCTATTAGGGGCTTCGTAGATAGTATTAAACTTTCTCATGTGTTTATTAGTTTTACTTGTCTACATCAATAGGGTTCAATGAGCTAGAATTGTGCATTTACATAGGCCCTCACAATTGTTTAGGAAAAGTAACTCTTATACGTAGAATATATATTAGTTAGTGGTATTAGATCCTAGGTTTAGTTATCCAAGCGAATCTACGAAGACGTGTCTAGTAGAGCCTTACTTATGAATATGTTGTGCACCACATTTATAATGAAGGAGCTTCTTTGACATTTAGGAATTTTGAATTTCTTTCATGATTTAGATCTTATGATAGAGCTAAGACATGAGAAGTTACTCTTGTTCATTCTCTACTTAATCATCGTACAACTTTTATCCTATAAAAAAGGAACCTCATACCAGGCCAAAGGCTAATTCCACCATTGCTAAATTGGGAAGCTTACAACCATTAACATTTAAACCATCAGTCACCTAGAGACTCCAACTTGAGCTCAAGATAGCTTGGTGAGTTTGAGCCTTTCAATTCATAGCTTCTTATGGAAGAAATGTGTACAGAGATTTCAATTCCCTTTACCAATATAGTTAGAGCTTGTGTTACACCCTGGCTAGATCATGTAGAACCTAGGGGGGGAATGCTTGTATGATTATTCATTTAAGGGTCATTCGATGAGAAATAATATTTTCCAATATAATGATTTCAGATAAATATGGCCAACTTCTATGTTTGAAAGTTTCACTATATGATCCCTTTCATACTATTAAGATTTAAGCCTATGAAGTAGGTTTAATATTTTCATTCTTTTTCTGGATAGTACACCCTAAAGCTTTAGTATAAGGTGTAAGCTAAGAATGAAGGTTGATTGAATCAACTCCTTACAGATTGAGGATAGAACAACAGTTTAGATTGTTAGGTAAATGGGTTAAACCTGTATTAACCACAGGTATCGTTAGTTGGACAACAATGCCTAAAAGCTTTCTAAGACATTATCCTAGGGGAGTACATAGATGATTCCCATAGAATACACACATTTGATTATATTAAGTAGGAAATGACCTCTATAAGTCCTCCTATATCTAGGAAGTTCAAGGATAAGTGTTTCAATCATATAATATATAGCTTAGAATGTATCCATTATATTTGTTTTGGGTTAAAACAGGACTAGTATGCAACCAAAGGGTTGAGCCAAAGAACATTGAGGAGTTAGACATAAGGTAAGATTTATTAGATGTTTATTGAGTAGTAGAAGCCATAGTATCAGTTGATTATTTATAAAAGGACAATTGATGCATTTAAAGTATAGTAAATTGATCTAAATAATTTAGACCTAGTATGCACACAGAATAGAACTTTTAGTTAGAGTGTGACTCAAACAAAAGTTAGAGGAAGTCATAGAGGGAGATTTTATAGCCTCAACGACCCGTGGTGCCATATTACAAGACGTAGTATTAGTATTATTACAAGACGTAGTATTAGTATTAATGTAAGTCTCGATACCTATTTTATATAACTATGGATTTCACAGGTAATGTGAAAAGCCTCATGGTATAACATACATAGATACAATGAGTGGTTAGGAAACCACCTGCAACATCCTAGCAAGAAATGAGAAAATACAGGTATAAAGGTGCATAGATTGTTGATAACAGCTAAGAATGTCATCAGATTTATTGATGGATTTTTTTTATTGCTTCCCTAGGTAAGGGATGACTATATGACTATGTTGACTTAGTTCACATTTATCAAAAGCTAGGCTATCCTAATATAAAATAGAGTTGATCATCCTTACTAGTTGCAAGCAAGATAATTCCGAAAAGAATAATAGACCTTATAAAGGAAACCAAAGGTGGATAATGTTTAGATATTATAAAAGGGCTACGAGATGACTCCAAAAGTATGTAATACACCAGAGTTCTCTTGTTGTGGTATTTTTGACACACTGCTTATTTATCTTCTTATCAAAGACTGCCCAAGTTACCAGACATTGAGCCTAGAAATGTATCACATAATGGCAAGAAGATAGAACTGATATCAACTAACTCTCTAGTAAGAGGTCTATAAAATTTTCCCTTTATTCTTGCTCTAGTAAGGTTTAGCTAAGAAGTAGCTAGTTCTTGTGATTGGAAATATGTGAAAAGAGCTTTCAAGCAGAAAAGGATAAGTCAATTGTATAAATTTTGATCTGTAGTAGAGGTGGGGTATAATTAGACCATCAGAGTATAGAACTAGAAATAATGTGCTCGTAGCCACGACTAAACTACCTCATAGGATGCTTCATAATTTTTGAAGGTATGGAATGTATATAAGATTAAGTTATCATGAGCCCCTATATGAATATATTGTACCTCACATATAGGATTATACGTACCATACGTTTTATTGCTTAATTATTTACCTGCTACTTATTTCAGTAAGTCTATTATTTTATTCTTTGTGTCTAGTTTAAAGTTTTAATTATATGCATGTAATTTATATCATAGATCCCTGATCACGCTCACCTATACCATAGTTTTGATGTAGGACAATCGTTGTCAATAAATCCCAACTCATGTTGAGGTCGAATCCTCGAGGAGTGAATCTAGTCTTCAAACCCTATAGGTGTTGAAAGTGTCTAAGTGAATGTCCCTAGTGTAGACGAAATGAAATACATGGATTAAAAATTGAGGTGTTGTTTTGGGAGAGTTATTTTACCTAAATCTATTCAAACTACAAATTAAAGACAATAAATATGGATAAGATTTCAATATGAGACAATTCTTGGGATTATGTCTTCCTAGGAGAAAATAATGCATGGGTTTATGATAATTAGATGCAATTTCTAGTTAACAACTACATGGGTAGGCTAGGTTGGGGGTTCTTAAGGCTAGTTTTTCAACCAAACCTCAAGATTATCACACATGGACCTGTAGACACCTAATTTTGTCCCTCCCCGATATCACTTTTACTCATTTTTACCTTATCCTATCGTGTAATCTCAACTGTGTGATAACCCCTTCACAAAAAGACAAAAATAACAATTCCAAACTAATTTTATCTTATTCTAACAACCCCTCCAATTAAAAGCGGGCACCTCATCCCACACCCTACCCCTACCCCTACCTCACTACCATACCCCACTACCCCATCCTAATATATACATACGGACAATACACTCATAAGGAGGCCTTCACTCACATGATCTTCACACACTCACATCACCACAAAATAATTCCCAATTTTACTGAAAAAAAGCACCTTATACCATTTTTGAACACTCCATTGTTGGTCCCTTTCTTCTCCTGAGCACACACAATCACACTCATCCTTACCAACACACACTCTCATTGGACCATTAATATACACAAAACTCACCAACTTCACGATATCTACATACACATGCATTGATATAAGGAAATCGAAGAGTAAGGTGATCGAAGAGAATAAAGATTGGAGCGAGAGAGTGTGAGAGGAGAGAAAAAACAATTAGTGAGAGCGAACCGATTGAAAACAAGAGGGAAAGGTCTTGGTTTCATTTTTTCGGTAGAACCATCGCCGGAATAGTCGATGGAGAATACCCAAATCGTCGTCCGTGGCTGTGACTGTCGGAAATCAACCAAAAACATCAAAAATAGCGACCAATAATCCACTCCACCACCAGAACCCATTGGAAAACGAAAGAAGAAGCGGCTTTGTGTTTGAAATTGGGTATGGGTTTCTCATTAGTTTGCGATTTTTAGTTAGGATTTGGCGAAAAATAGTAAAGGGTCTGCCGTAGTTGGGATTTTTGTTTGTTTATCGAGATTTTGGTATCATTCGAGGTTTTCGGACGTGGAATCTACCGGGATTAATCGAATAATACATTGATTTGGAAAGAGTGATTGGAGGTCCAATTCTATCTCTTCTCACTTTTATTTCATTATACATATTTGATTTGCGTGAAACATGGTATGATATGGGTGTTTTGGTGATTTTGATTCATTGTTTGATTTTATTTTATTGATTATGGATTGTTGAAAGTAGCAATTGTGAATTATCATCTTGGAACCTTGAGTTGAATTTGGGGGTAGGAATCGTAAATCTAAAAGAGTGAATATTATAGTATTTTGATTCATTGTTGATGTTGAAAGTTGATAATATTATGACATGTGGAAATGGATAGGCAAACATAGTTTAGGGTAGACAAATTTAGGATTAAGTTTTTGTTGAATGTTAGAATATGGAATGTTGATTGAATATTTTCTAGTTTATCGTATTTGATTCAATTGTATCATTTGGCCAGGGAATTCCCCGAAGTACTTGTATTATTTTATCTGGGGAATTCTTTGAAGTATTTTGTACTTGGAGGACGTCCGTGGCAAAGGCCCGAGTCATCGGGTAGAGCATGGGAGCACAGTTTAGGATTAGTATAGGTTAGAATAGAATTTATATTTTTTGCATTTTTTTAATTTGGACTGTATAATTGGACTGAACATTATATTTTTGGGATTTGTTTCGATTTGTGTTTGTTTGATTGATTGTTGTGTGTTTATATGGTTTATACATCTTTAGTGTCGAATTAGCCGATACGCTTCACCAAGTGACCGTGGTCGAACCATGGGATCGAGAGGTGCCTCACACCTTCTCCTCGGTCAACAGAGTTCCTTGGACGAAATTTCTGTTCGCAAACCAGTTTTAAAAGATTCAAAACAGTTTTGAAAAGGATTTTCCAAAGGTGACTTGACACATCAGATTATGCCAAGTGGCGACTCTGAATAAAAAATGTAAATAGTCCTTTTTCAAAACAAATTTTTAATTTTTTATCATTTAATAATAAAAATCCTTTCAAACTTAAAATGAATCTTTTCGGAGTTGAAAAAGGGGTGTGACAGCTCTGGCGACTCTGCTGGGGACTTTTCAAAATTCGAGCTTATTTTTGAAGTTGTATCGACTTAGTTTGACATTATGGGTGTATAAACATTATTTGTGTTATCATTTGTTGTTTATTTTGTCGTTGTTGAGTGCTACGTATTTACAGTTTTCTCTTATGTATTATCGCTTTATATCTGGCATCATGTGCATAACCCGAGTCAATTCTTTCTGCAACAAGTCCTGGAGTGCACGTCGTGCTCACGAACTCTAGTTGAGTCACCCTTATTTTAGACCTAGGAGCCTTTGGATGTATGGAGTAGGTGGAAAGCAAAGCAGTCACTATCGACCATATGCTCCCCCGGACGGCCTTGTTAGTAAACCTCAACGTAGGTCAGCCTTTAGTTCATGCTTATGTGCATCATATTGAGACCGGGGTCCACTTGGTCCTTTGTAGGAGACTCTCCTCTAAAACATCCATACGTGCTAATTGTTGCATTTTTTAGGGTAATAGGGTCATTTGACGGACTGATTTACGGAAAGCATGTTCTAGAATTAAAGAAGGGTGTGTTAGGCATGGAAAAAAAGGAAAAAAAAGAGAGAAAAGGTGAATCAAAAAAGAGTTTCATAGTTTCTAGGTTCTTTATGGCTTTTGTTTTCCACAATTCAAAAATTCAAAAAAGAAAGAGTTTTTTACCTTTCTCACTCATTTTCTCAAAAACATCAAAAAGATTTTCCTTTTGTTCCTTTACCATGCTTTCATAATTTGAAAATTTTAAAAATATTTTTTTAATTGGAGCTTTTTATAAAGAAAAATTGCAAAAAGATGGTAGAAGTTTTGTACATTTCATATAACTAAAATACCCAAAAAGATTTTTTCTTTCATAATTGTTGGTGTCAGTTTTATGTAAAGTGCTTGTTAAAAACTCAAAAATATTTTATTTTTATCGTCTGTTTGTAATCCCGTCCTCAGGTCAAGTCTTAGTTCATTTTAATCCGTAATTGTCCAATCTGGATGAACTACACACCCCTGATCCTCCTCTCTCGAGAGTGAGATACGTAGGCAACTTATTGTTGGTTCGGGGAACTTATTTCAAAGATCCAAAAAAATATTTTCTTCACTCTTCATTTAGCGTAGGTGTCATATACATCTTCAAGAGAAAATTACAAAAAGATTTTTCTTTAATAGGTTCGAGTTTCATTTTCGCATGAAATTCGAAATTGAAAATCCAAAAAGAGTTTCTTTGGTAAACATAGGTTTTATTTTGTTTAGGGATGTTAAACCTAAAAAGGGCAAAAAAAGATTTTCGTCAATTCTTTTGACAATTTGTTATTTTCTTTTCTTCTTAAAGTTTCAAGAAAAAAGAAAAAAAGAGGAAAAAGAGTTTAAGTGGCCATTTTGGCAAGACTTCGCGAACTACACACACCTGATTCTCTTCTCTCAGGAGTGAGATACGTAGGCACCCTTCTTGGGTTCGGTGATCTTTTCAAGGAAAAAAAAGAGAGGTTTTGAAAAAATATTGAACTCTAACATATTTTTTGCCTCTTGTTCAGTTAGTTTAAGGTGGTTGGTTTGTGGCTTCCTGGATGGTCCTCCATATCACACTAAATCCAAGAAAGGGTTAGTTGTGTCCAACAAGGATATAGAGAGTGACATCATGGATGAAACAAAGAGTCAGGTAATTGAGATTTTAAAGGAAGAGAATTTGAGACTGAGACAACAAATGATGGAAATATACCGAGCTTGGGCCAGTGAGCTACCTCCACCTCCGTTCCCCACTTTTGACCCTACAAATACCTTGATTCTTCCACCAAAATCGCTAAGTTAGTTTTATACTATTGTTGATGCACCACAGCATGCCTCAGAATGCATTCCATGTCAAATGCACCTCAATACTTTCACCACTCTTTCTTTAGCTCCTCAATATAAGTCTACCGCATTCACAATACCACATACCGTCTGTGATTTTGTTGCTCAACCTTCTACTAAGGCTTCCACTTTGGCTGTCAATCACCGATTGTGCTACCCAGTCCACTAGTGAATCCACGTTCAATACTCTTGATGATCATTGTTATACTCTTTAGCCTACCATTAATTAAGTGGACCTCCAAAATTTCTTACTAAGAAGCCTAACATACTAGAAGAGCTGGAGAAAGTGGTGGAGAAAGTTAAGAGTGTAAACCGCCAAAATTTCTTACTAAGAAGCCTAGAATCCACTTCAAGTGTTAACCTTCCTCCCAACTTTGAGACATCAAAATTTGGGGAGCCTGATGGACAGAAGGATTCTGTGAAACATTTGGGACGACATTGCAATCAACCAAGGGAAACTGAAGGAAAGAAGAGGGAAAACACACCTATTGTCATGCCAGGGCCAAAGCAGAGTTTGAGAGGTCCAACCCACCAATACTGTCAGCCTCAATCCCGATCTTACATATTAGATCCACATAATCACTTGTAATAAGGTTTCTTTCTCCAAAATCCAAGAAATCCCATTTCTCTTCCTCAATATCCTTTCAATAATGCACAATTGTATGCTCATTCATCTTCTTATCCACAATGGCGTGCACCTGTCCCTCAACATTGTCCTCGACCTCCACAAATTTACCAAGGAACCTCTAAATCTAAGTTTAATCTGAGGTCAGAGTTAACAAAGAGGATGAAGGAAAAAGATAATTTCACTTATTGGGGTATCTTATGCCAGTTTATTCCAGAGATTAGTACAGCAGGGCATGATCACTCCTCTCCTTGGGTATACTCCTGACCCACATTCAAGAAGTTTTGATCCTTATGTGCAATGTGCATATCATTCTGATGTTTAGGGTCACAGTATTGAAGATTATCGTGCTTTGAAAAGAGAAATTGAAAAGATGATTCAAGATAAATCAATTATGGTGCAGAACATTGACAGTAAAGAAAGCTCTAGTCATGCTGATATGCAAACTAGTGGCTAAGATGTCAGGCTGAGCAATTGAGAAGTCACCCCCCTCCCTACTAGGAAGAGGTCTGGTGGTTTGTTTTATTTTATTTTCTGTTATCCAAAGTATTTCAGGGTTGTATTTCAGGATCTATCTTGTTTTGTCCCTTTGTCGTCATGTTCAAACCCTTCTATCTTTTATTTTTATTAAATGAAGTGTCCTATTTTTCTTTATGTTTTAAATATGTGTTGTTGTTTTTTACATAGTACATTTTATGTTGACTCTAGTGATATGACATGCTAGTGAAATTTACAGCCAGATCTTAAAATCCAGTTTAAGCATGAACATTGAATCAGAGGGTTAAAGTTATAAAAAGAGAGCATCTGAGAAAATAGATAGAGTGCTGGGGTATTTGGTGATCTAGTTGAAGCCTTCTTTAAAAATTAAGGCTATTATTTTGAGAATCGTGCAAATAACTTGGTCATCAATTGATAGACATATCTCAGTTAGGTCAAGTAGTGAATGTGTGGTCCTATGTCAAAAGGAACAGAAAGAAGATCAGCTCCATGAAGTCATGAGTCCTTCAACGTGAGGAATGTACAACGAAAGTGGAGTTGTATGTTAGACAAGGGTAGAAAAAGAATTGGAACACATGCTAAATTGAAGTTAGTGTTGTTAAAGTGTCACAAATTATTTTCATCTTTCATTTCATATTGCATGATATGTACTTGCATTTTCAAGGATTGATATGATGAAGGCATTTCATTCGGCTATCCAAACATTGTGTCATCCCTTGTTTACCCCATTTGAGCGTTAGTTTTATTTTCTTTCATATCCCTCTTTTGGAATCAAGATAGAGTCAGCAAAGTTTAAAAGAAAGTGTCGAGCAAAACAATAGAGTCAGAAAAAAAAAGAAAAAAAGTATGTCAAAAAGAAGAAAAAGAAAAAGTGTCAAGTAAAATAGAGTCAGAAAATACAAAAAAAAGAGTCAACAAAAAAAAAGAAAAAAAAATTAGAATCAAGCAAAACAAGTTGCCAGAACTACACATGACCTGATTCTCCTCTCTCGGGGGTGAGATAGATAGGCTGCCCTACCCTAGTTCGGTCCAACCAAATAAATAGTTTAGAATTGCCCCGTCAAAAGAAACTGGAGCATGAGTTAATCCTCATTGTTTGATTCGATTCCAAAAGTTGTAAGTCCTACCCCACTTCAAGTGTCGTTTGGGCCCCATTCCATTCTTTCTTTCCTACCCTATCCAAAAGCCAAGTTACAACCAAAGAAAGACCTTTAGATCAATTTTTGTGGATGTTAAGGCTAAGCATGCAAGGGATATGATGATGCATTTCGAAACTACTTGTCCTCCTTTGCATAAGAAACCAGGAGAAAAATAAAAATAAGAGTCTTATTGGTGAAAATCCTCACGGGCACTGTAAGTCAATGGTAAGTTAAGAGAGATAAAAATGAGAGAGTCTTATCAGTAAAAACTATCACGGGAATCGTAAGATGACTGTGAGTTAAGGGAAACGAAGATAAGAGAGTCTCATTATTGAAAAATCCTCTCGGATACCATAAGGCAATGGTGAGGTGATAAAAAAAAATGAGAGAGGCTTGTTGGTGAAAATCTTTCAAGGCACCACTAACCGAATGAGGTCTCTGAATGCAATTGGCCCAAGAAAGCAACTCAGTTTCAGGGTCATTAACTTAACAACAATATGTGAGAGTTTTAGATGGAAAGATCAGGCAACTTAATCTAAAATGCATGGCATAATCATTAGAGTTCACTGTCATTTTTAGATAAATTTTTGTTTCTTTGTTTCAAAAGGGGACATTCATTGTCTTTTCTTTCTTCTCTTTATTTTTGTTGAGTCAGTCATCCAAATAAAAATTATCATTCTTTTTCTTTTCTTGCCTTTGAGTCAAGTCTGTGTTAAAACAAGTGAGAAAAAATTTCAAAACTAGCTACCAGCTTCTTCAATTGCATAAAGCAAGACAAAAGCTAGCATATGAAAAAGATATAATTGTGAGCCGAAAAAAGGGGCATGCATAAAATTTTATCAATAGACAAGTTGGGGAACTCATGGAAATACCAAGTTTCAAAGGGTCTATCTGAGAAACATGGTAAAGTAGAGATATTGTGTTTGTTTCAGTCACTCTTAATAATTTGAGTTCGGGTTAATGATTCAGCAAGTCAATGACATATGTTAAAGGTTGAAAGCAAGGTTAAATGTGATGAGGGCAAGAGCGATCGCCGCAAAAGCTAAATCCACAAACCAGCTACCATGTTTTAAACTCACAAGTTTTCTTTGTATGAAACAGGAACACATGTTACCTTTAAATCAAGGACTGCAAAGCCTAAACATCGAAGGCCATAATTCCTTACTTTTACAAATGCAGAAAGCAATGTTGCTGCACAGGTTTGATAATCAAATCATGGTAAAAAATATCATCCTATATCCCTCGGAGACACACTTTCTTGTCCAGGGATTTCAGTTTTCATTTGCTAGGTGATACACTTTGTAAATTGAGTCTTGACCCCTAGAAGATGTACCTTTTAGTCGAGTCATTCCCTTGACCCCTATAAGACGTACCTTTTAGTCGAGTCATTCCCCTTGATTCCTATAAGACGTACCTTTTAGTTGAGTCATTCCCCTTGATTCCTATAAGACGTACCTTTTAGTCGAGTCATCTCCCTTGATTTCTATAAGCGTACCTTTTAGTCGAGTCATTTCCCTTTGATTCCTATAAGACGTACCGTTTAGTCGAGTCATTCCCTTTGATTCCTATAAGACATACCTTTTAGTCGAGTCATCACCCTTAATTTCTATAAGACGTACCTTTTAGTCGAGTCATTTTCCTTGACCTTTAGAAGGCGTACCTTTTAGTCGAGTCATCCCCTTTGATTCCTGTAAGACGTACCATTTTGTCGAGTCATTTCCCTTGACCCTTAGAAGTCGTACCTTTTAGTCAAGTCATCCCCTTTGATTCCTGTAAGACATACCTTTTAGTCGGGTCATCCCCTTTGATTCCTATAAGACGTACCTCTTAGTCGAGTCATTCCCTTTACCCCTAGAAAACTTACCTTTTAGTTGAGTCATTCCCTTTGATTCCTATAAGACGTACCTTTAAGTCGAGTCATTCCCTTCGATTCCTATAAGATATACCTTCTAGTCGAATCATTCCAATTAACTCATAGAAGATGCATTTCTTTGTTTGGGATAATTTTTTTTTTAGTTTTGATGTAATTTCAGGAGCCCGCCTGAAGAACAAGGCGAATAAATGAAAAGTCAAGCAACATTGTGAAGAAGTTGAAGGTCAAGCAACAAGATGAAGAAACTGGAAGTCAATAGATTGAAAAAATAGCAAGTCGGGAGCCAGTCTACAGAATAGGGTGATGAAGCTGAAAATCAAGCAACAAGTTGAAAAATTTGCAAGTCAGGAGCCCGCCTGAAGAATAGGATGATGAAACACTAGTCAAAAAGTCTAAAAGAAGCTGCGTAAATAGGATTTTGTAATTTCATTTATGTTTTTAACTTGCAACTTTCATTTTTGATGTAATGACAGAGCCGCAGACCGGAACCTCGATGGAACCTCACTCGACTCTCCAACTCTGTTGTCCTTTTTTCTTTTGTTTCTTCCTTTGAATAATGGTCGGGTCAAAATTCTGTTTCGTTGTCTACTTCTTTGTATGAAAACACTATGTGTTTACATGCTAAGAGGGGTATGATGTAGACACATAATTTTGTCCCTCCCCGATATCACTTTTACTCATTTTTACCTTATCCTATCGTGTACTCTCAACTATGTGATAACCCCTTCACAAAAAGACAAAAATAACAATTCCTAACTAATTTTATCTTATTCTAACAACCTCTCCAATTAAAAGCGAACACCTCACCCCACACCCTACCCCTACCCCTACCTCACTACCCTACCCCACTACCCCATCCTAATATATACATACAATCAATACACTCACAAGGAGGCCTTCACTCACAGGATCTTCACACACTCACATCACCACAAAATAATTCCCAATTTTACTGAAAAAAAAACACTTCATGCCATTTTTGAACACTCAATTTTTGGTCCTTTTCTTTTCCTGAGCATACACAATCACACTCATCCTTACTAACACACACTCTCATTAGACCATTAATATACATAAAACACACCAACCTCACGATATCTACACACACATGCACTGATATAAGGAAATCGAAGAGTAAGGTGACCGGAGAGAATAAAGATTAGAGAGAAAGAGTGTGGGAGGAGAGGAGAAACAATTAGTGAGAGAGAACTGATTGAAAACAAGAGGGAAAGGTCTTCGTTTCAATTTTCCGACAGAACCATCACCGAAATCGTCGATGGGGAATACCCAAATTGTCGTCCGTGGCTGTGACTACCAGAAATTGACTGAAAAAATCAAAAACAGTGACCAATAATCCACCCCACCACTAGAACCCATTGGAAAATGAAAGCGGAAGAAGCTTCGTGTTTGAAATTGGGTATAGGTTTCTCATTGGTTTGTGATTTTTCATTTGGGTTTGGCAAAAAACAGTAAAGGGTCTGCCATAGTTGGGATTTTTGTTTGTTTATAGAGATTTTGGTATCCGTCGAGGTTTTCGAATGCGGAGTCTACTGGGATTAATCGAATAATACTTCAATTTGGAAAGCGTGACCAGAGGTCCAATTCTATCTCTTCCCACTTTTATTTCATTATACGTGTTTGATTTGTGTGAAACATGGTATGATATGTGTGTTTTGGTGATTTTGATTCATTGTTTGATTTCATTTTATTGATTATGGATTGTTAAAAGTAGTAATTGTGAATTATCACCTTGGAGCCTATAGTTGAATTTGGGAGTAGGAATCGTAAATCGAAAAAAGTGAATATTATAGTATTTTGATTCATTGTTGATGTTGAATGTTGATAGTATTATGACATGTGGAAATGGATAGGAAAACATAGTTTGGGGTAGGCAAATTTAGGATTAAGTTTTTGTTGAATGTTTGAATATGGAATGTTGATTGAATATTTTCTAGTTTATCGTACTTGATTCAATTGTATCATTTGCTCAGGGAATGCCCCGAATTACTTGTATTATTTTATCCGGAGAATGTCCTAAAGTATTTTTTTACTCGGAGGATGTCCGTGACGAAGTCCCAAGGCATCGGGTAGAGCATGGGAAAACAGTTTAGGATTAGTATAGATTAGAATAGAATTTATATTTTTCGCATTTTTTTAATTTGGACTGTGTAATTGGACTGAACATTATATTTTTGGGATTTGTTTTGGTTTGTGTTTATTTGATTGATTGTTGTGTGTTTATATGGTTTATACATCTTTAGTGTCTAATTAGCCGATACGCTCCACCAAGCGACCGTTGTCAAACCACGGGATCGAGGGGTGCCTAACACCTTCCCCTCGGTCAAAAGAATTCCTTGGCCGGAATATCTATTCGCAAACTAGTTTTAAAAGAGTAAAAAAAGTTTTGAAAAGAATTTTCCAAAGGTGACTTGGCACATTAGATTATGCCAAGTGGTGACTCTGAATAAAAAATGTAAATAGTCCTTTTTCGAAATAAATTTTTAATCTTTTGTCACTTTAATAATAAAAATCCTTTCAAACTTAAAATGAATCTTTTCGGAGTTGAAAAAGGGGTGTGACAGGACCCTTTTGGATACCTCATAGATGTGGCAATTAAATCCACCTATTACCTCAATTGGGCATCCCTATTTCTAGAAAGATGCCTAAGATCTAGCCAATTCTCAATCCATCCTTATTTCTAAGATAATGAAAAGGGGACAAGCTACATCTACTTATTATTTACTAATGCCTTGTCACTCATATCCTTCTTTTAACGATGATATGGGATCCAAAGGTAAACTCACATCTCTCTATCAACGATGATGGGAGATTTTGGGAATTTGGAGTTTTCAGCTATAAATTCCAACCCAATCAAACAAGCATTAGTAAAATCCATATTCAGTAACCAAGAATCTACACTAATAAATCACAAACCACGCATATTTGCATCCTATTTCAACATAATTTCAAGATAAATGTTTAGCTACTCAAGAAGTTACAGTAAAGAAATATACCAAAAGGATAATTCAATGCGTCCATTCAATGATGAAATCAAGAATACTCTCAAATTTAACTTCAATGGTAATAATACTCAATTGAAAAATTAGCAATAATTGTTTTCCCAATTTGGTAATGTTTCAAATTATTCCAAATTCATTTCTAGTTGGGAATATGAATAATCCTAAATTAGAAATGGTTTTTGCCTTATATGGGATTTGGGGTAGGCTAAATAAAATTACATCATTATTGCTGGGCATAAACTCCTGATGCCGCGATCGTTGCAACTTGCCTACAATCGCCGTAAGATTATCGCAATCGCTGATAGGTGACCAAGCTTGACTTCTCATAATCTCGAACCTCAGACCGTGATCGCTGTAACTGAGGGTCAGATCCTCATCTTGTTTTTCAGCTTTGTACTTCTCTTCCCCTTTTGCTTTTTTTTTCCAGCTCATTTCTGTCCTTTTCTCTTTATCACCTGTATATCTAAAATATGTAGGAATTAGTGCATTCAAATGAAAAAATTGTCTCATTCATATCATTAAATCATAGTAGTGTGCACGAATTTGGATGTAAATGAGTGATAAATCAACCACTCATCAACACCCCCAACTTAAACCTTTGCTTGTCCTCAAGCAACACTACCTCTTACTTAGTGAGACAATGAAATTATAATCCCATTTATGCAACCAAATTATTACAACAACTTCAAACTCGATCAACACCAACAAGAAGCTCTCAAGCATAGGTAAAGCTATTCTCACGACTCCCTTTGACAAGACACATAATCTCAAAGGTGCAAAGACTTTAAAGAACAATAATGCAATAATCACTAACACTCTTGAAGTGAATCTCTACAGATAGAAACTCCACTACACTCCTTTTGCCTCATTTTTTGGAAGATGACAATTTCACCCACCTCAATTTATCTATATGCCTCCTCACAAAAAGGAAATCCCCTTCACACCAAATTATCTAATATGCAACAAGGGATTTAAGTACAAAACACTCTCTCACACAAATGCTCTCTCAATGCTAAAAAGTACCATCCCATAGGCTTACCCTTAGTTTCAATCGCCACTATGATGAATATAGTTGGTTGGAGATCTCAAAGGGCTTTTTGAGCTTGTAACATAGGTTAGGGGAAGGGTATGATATCATTTAGAAGTAAAGTGGCTAACCCTTCTTGAACATCTACATCACTCCATTCCATCCAACTTTTGTCCATGGACCACTTTGTTTGTTTTAAAAATTCACACATGTATACTTTGGCTACCTTGATTCTCCCATCTCTTTGCAAGCATTTTTTTTAACTAATTCTTTTGTTATCTAATGCTATTCCTTCTTTTAATGATTCCTTTGCTTTTTCCATTTTGTCTTTGCTTAGCATCATAGGTATCCACTTAATTACCATGGCCCAAGGTCATCCCTTCCATACCTACTACCCCTAACTTAGTTATTTGGCCTCAAGTTTTATTTTCCAAGTTCAGGAAGGGTAGGGTTCAAAAGAGGGAAAAACTTTGAAATGTTCGAGGCTTGTAATGTGATTGCCAAAGAAAGGCTTGAAGGCTCAAAATGAGTAACTAAGGATACTATTCTATGCATGGTAGGATATATAGGATAAAATAGGTTCTTATGTTCATAAAAACGGCATAAGATCATTTCACAAACCAAGTATAATCACAATTAGACTTGAGAGACTAACGGGGAAAGTTCTAGATGTTACAAGTATATATGAGAGTTAGACAATTATGATCACCTCTATGATCACCGCACATGGCATGCAAACTCTTCAAAGAGGCCCAATTGTACTTTCTACTAGAGACAAAATGGACTATTAACCAACTTCTACAAGCTAAAGACTTTGGAGTCACAAAAACTGGTAAAGTATTGTTACAAAGTTGTGTTCACGTCCATGCCCTTAGTTTTTGAAAACATTTTGGATGGAGGGAGGTGTTCACATTCACGCCACACAAAATTGTTATTGATGGAATCAAACCAAGCCGTCGTCTCATATTTTATCTCTCAAAAGGGAAAACCATATGGCTACTAAGACTTCACCATAGGCATAAATGATGATCCTAAATCCAAAATGCTACAGGTACTTAGATTTTTCTTGCATTTATAGCTCTAGTGCTACGGGTAATCAGACTTTCCCTGCATTTATAGCTCAAAACCCAATCACGATGATTTTTCCATAAGAATGTCATTACTTAATCTATCATAGGGAAAGACTCGTATGACATCATTATAATACGACGTATTTCTCAAGCTTAACTTAACTCTCAGTACATGAGTTATCCAATATAAATTTGTTTTCTTAAAATGCTTAGTATTTTTTAGTTTAGAGCCTTCCATTATGTAGGAAATTGAATTAGATTTTCAACAATATAAATTTCGCCTAAATTTAATAACCGGGTAAGAAGTTATGGATATTTTAAGTTTTAGTCACTAAACACCTTCATTTAGGCCAGTAACGCATTGCGGAGTATGTAAAAATGGCAATTTTCAGTTTCCAGTGAGGTGCCGTGATACCGACTTTTCGTGTCACAACTTATTTTCATAATTTTCCATTTCCAGTGCACCAACTCGATTCCACTGCATAGCAGTGAACTTTCAGGTCCCAACCAAAGTGGCAACGCGATACCACCGTGTCACGCCACCATGCATTTTCCTAGTTGGCAATTTCCAGAGACACGGTGTGATAGCGCTGCATGGCGCCAAGTACCTATTTCAAAATTTTTTGATGGAAATTAAATATTTCATCCAGGGTTAAAACAATCTTTTCTATGACTTATGCTATACTCCTAATGATTAGTTAAATTCATATTTATGTTATGTATATCCTCAGTTTAGATCTCTTGATAAATCCAAGATGCTGATATTTTATTCCTTAGGCCTCAGTTAAGTGTCAAGTTCAGTATAGTGTCCATTCATGCTTTAGGTCATCATGTTTTAACCTTTAGTGAACTCTCTTTATTAAATGGTGTGGTGATGAGCAATTTCTTAGATGGGAGAGAGAAAATATTTCATGTTAAGGAAAGATTGTTGCATGCTTGTTTTAAACGAGGCTTTAGTTATGAAGATAGACTTGAATGTTATGTTGAATTTTAAGTGGCTAGATACATTTCGGAGATTTGAGTAGACTTAAACTTAGGGGGATAATTTAGTCTAGCTCAGACCTCAGTAGGTAGAGTTGTCAGTGCCCATGTAAATATTTTCAGTAGCCCCAAATGAAATACGGTGTTGAAGTAGAAATTACAGTTAAGGGGATCGTTGAGAAGTGTGGCTAGGATGGAAATTTAGTAGTTTCAGTACATGAGGCTTAGTAACTCTGTCTTAGATGACGTTTCGTAGGCCTTGCTCCATATTACAGAATCTTAGCCATTTTGTGATTCAGATGTCTTATTCAGACCATGCCAAGATTTCATTTCTCCCTAAAGTCAGTAGAACCTTATAGAAAAAGTGTCAAGAAATGTCCTAGTTAAGTATAAGTTTTTAGTATGAGTTAGTCCGTAGAGCCAGGAATTAATTTTAGAAGTCAGGAAGACAAGTTTGTATGGTTTCCCCATCTTTTCATCTAGTTGTACTATCCAGGGTCCCATGAATATGACTACCCCAAAATGACACAACCAAGTACTTACGAATTCATCCCAGTTCATGTATCATGCCTCAGTTTTAGATCCCAAATATTCAGTCATGATTCAGTTCGTAGGTGCCCCGTGCATCATCTCAGCTTTTCCTCATTATCTCAGCCAAGTCTGTGTTCTTCAAGGGACATAATGTCCCAAGGGGGAGATGCACTATAACCCCTGAGATTTCATGTCCTAAAACTTTCAATTTCTCTTCACGTAACTAATCTAGTTTGTAGTAATGGGTACTCATAAGTTGACCCTCAAGTTCCAAGCTCAGCCATATGACATGCATTTAAGGAAATCAGTTTAGTTCATAATATTCAGTTCATGTATCATGTTTCAGACTTAGTCATGTTCTTATATTCCCATTCATGCGTGTTCAGTAAATGATCTCAGGTTTATCAGTATTCTCAGCTTAAGGTGATAGTCTTCCTTAGCTTTACTCAGTTCCATGATGTAGTTCCAGTTAAAAACTTCATATCTATTACCGTTCCATATTCAATCCTGCATTCATGAATCAGTTTAGTCATGTATTTCATGCATCTGATATGCATGGTCAGTATGTAAAATCAACGTATCAGTAGTTTCAATCAAGTAGTCATGCTTCAGTTATGCATGTTCAATGTGTAAACTCAATCTATCAACATTTCTCAGCTTGATTAGTCTCATTCGAGGATGAAATATTCCCAAGGGGGAGATATTGTAATACCCCATATTTCTCAAGCTTAACTTAACTCTCAGTTCATGAGTTATCCAATATAATTTTTTGAAACATTCAGTATTTTTCAGTTTAGAGCCTGCCACTTCCTAGGAAATTGAATTAGCTTTCCAACAATATAAAATTTGCCTAAATCCAATAACTGGGTAAGAAGTTATGGCTATTGTAAGTTTCAGTCGTTAAACACCATCATTTAGGCCAGTAGCGCATTGCGGAGTATGTCAAAATGGAAATTATTATTTTCCAGTGACGTGCTGCGATACCAATGCATCGTGTCACAACTTATTTTCACAATTGTCCATTTCCAGTGTACCAACACGATTCCACCGCATTGCGGTGAAATTTCAGGTCCCAACCAAAGTAGCAACGCGATATCACCGCGTCACGCCACCATGCATTTTTCCAGTTGGAAATTTCCAAAGACGTGTCGCGATAGCGCCACATCGCACCAGGTGCCTATTTCGAAAAATTTTGACAAAAATTAAATATTTTATCCAGGGTTAATATAGTCTTTTCCCACGATTTTAACATGCCCAGGATTTAATACCTAAAAATATTTTAAAGTCATTATTCACTTAATTTCCCCCCTAGATCCAAGCATTCTCTCACAAGGAAACAAACCCTAACTTCAAGAATCAAGGTCAATCCTCAAGAAATCCTCCAAGAACCTTCAAGAACTAATAATCCAAAGTATGTTAGGTGCTCATATATGGGTCCCTTTCACCCATAGAGTCCACGAATCCATTTTTAAAATACAAGATTGTTGAATTATGAACTTCCATGCTTGAATTGAATTGAATTCATGTTCATGTTATTGTTGGGTTTTAGTCTATGATTAAATTACATGCTTTTATGAAATTACTCATTGTATGTGTTGAATTACATAATCTTCATGATAAACCCTTCAATTTGCAAGTTGATTGATGTAGCCATGCTGACTATATGTTTTGATTATTGTATAACCTAATCATGCTTTCCATGTGTTTGATAAAATGCCTATGTGAATGAAATAGTGCCATTATAACATGATAGCATGTATTCCCCATTCATGTATAAGTAGATGCATTATAAGTGTTTGATTAAATGCCTCTATGAGTGAACTATGGACAAGTATACATTGTTATGATTTTTAAGAGTATATTATGCTTTATTTTTCATGCTATCGACTCTTGGGGGTACTTAATACCCGACAATCTAGCTGTTCACCTAAAACCAATGTCAGTTACAGAATAGTATCAGTCATGTCATGATCAGTAGAACTTAGTCAGTTATAGAACTCAGGAAAACTCAGTAGACTCAGTATCAGTCCAGTCTAGTTTAGTATAATCAGTTCAGCGTCTATTCAGTTGGGAGTAGGATTCAACATCGAGCGAGCCTAGGGATGGGGGATCACCCTTTAGTTAGGACCGGGTCCCTAGAAATAATCCCTAAGTTCCAAAACTATGTAGCCAGTATAGGTTATAAGATGTCACCCGTTATATAGGACTGACATACTCAGGGATCACCTGCTAATTTAGGACTGATCTCAGGGGTCACCCATTAGATAGGACTGATTCTATAGCAGATGTTAGTACCCGTGGCACGATATTAACACCCTTTCAATTGAGGTTACAGATTGGACCCCAACTCAGTTATCTTATCTTATTTGGGGCATGTCGGTTAGATGATTACTCCCACAGTTTTAGTTTCAGTCTTCAGTTTAGAACTCAGTTTATTTTACAGAATTAGGACTGTCAAACATAGTCAATTAGTAACTTTAGATATAGTTACTCAGTTATCAGAACACAGTGTTCAGCTTCAGAAAAGCTCAGTTACAGTCTATACATATATGTAATGTATTGCATACTTAGTGATTCCGTTGTATCAGTTATCCTTGTACTCTTATATTTAGTTACTCTACATCATCCAGTCAGTTATTGTTCATGCATATGAACCCTTAAATTTAGCCTTACCTCATCTAGCATACCAGTACATTCTGCATACTGATCGCATACTCTTTTTTTGCGCTATGATGTCTCATATCATAGGTTCGGATGCTCAGGTTTCCGACCGCGCATAGATAGATTTAGATTCAGCCAGCAGCAGTAGATTAGCAGTGAGTCCTCATTATTCGAGGATATTTTTTATTTTATTATTTCAGTAGACTCAGTATTTCAGTAGATGGAGTTAGTTGAGGGATTGTCCCATCAACTCCACTTTTAGACAGTTTCAGTTAGAGGCTTTTCAGACTAGATTTTCAGACAATATTTAGTTTTACGAATTGTTATTTCAGATATTATATTTTATTAGTATTTTAGATTTTGAACCTTATGGCAATTTAGCCTAATTCCACAGTTATTTCAGTATTATTATTCAGTGCTCACAGCAGATTCAGTCATGGGTTAGCTTGTGGTCCTTCGGGATCGTAAGCACCATGTAGCATCCGGGGTACAGACTCAGGGCATTGCAATCATCATAAACAATAACAAGATAAGATAAAAAATCTAAAAATAAAACAAGAAACTAATCTATGAAATATGGGCACCATTAGAATGCCTGAATATTACAACCCAGAAGTAAAAATAAGAATAATCCAAATCAACATCAAAATATCCAAAAATATCTCAACAATACAGACCAAATGAATAAATACGGAGACAGGCACCCCCAACTAAAAATCTTGCAGTGACCTCACTGCATAATCAATAAAGTATAAAGAGGGTAAAAGGGTGCTCCCTGTAACTGCATCAAGAGTTGTTGTCCCCCTCGAACTCTGCATCATCTCTAACATCATCAAAATTGTACCACTCAATTTGGGACTTATCATCACTATCAATTCTGGAAGAGGGAAGTATGTCTCTGGGTTTTAGGACCTTCCAAAGTCCCTTCACCCCCTTTCACATCTTGGTAAAGAACTTGTCTCTCTTTTTCTCCCTCTTCTTCATCTTCTCGTACGAGTCTTTGAACTTCCTATATGAATGTTCAAGAGATGACTAGGCCCTCTCAATCCTAGAAATAGTTTCATTCTTCTTCTTTTGATCCTTTAAGTACTTTTCTTAATTGAACCGACAAATATATGAATGACGGGTGGTGGAAGACTCTCCCGACCTCTGAGGCAACCCCGCCACAAGCTTTTTTATCGCTCTTAAATCAACTGAAATCTCATCAAAAGGGTCGGCGGTGGATGGGCTGCAAGACTCTGTCACATCCTCTGTCGACTTACCCAAGTTGATTTTTCTCTTCTTACTCTTTCCAGGTGCACCCTCACCCCGAATCTTAAGACAATAAATGGGGGTGTTTGGATACACCCAAGTGTCTTCAAGGTACTACACGACCCCGACTCTCCTGCATAGCTCATTAATCAAAGAAGGAAATAAGAGGAGTATTCCACTATGGTTTTTGAAATTCCACATATCTAAAATCGCACACTGACCAATATTCAAAGTAATGTCGGCTAGTATACAGGAAACCATATGGGACTGCATATCTTCAACAGCAGTTATGTGGGTGCATGGGGAAACCTAACTACAAATAATTGTCAACCAAATCCTCGACTTAACTGTGAAATCATTCATCGATACACCCCTCCCAGTGGCTGCCCAATGAACCTCTTTGCCAGGACATAACTTTTCAACCATCCAACTCTCCGATTCACACCCTTTCACCTCAAATTATGCCATATCTACATTCAGCAGTACATATAGGTTATTATCTGCTTAGCTCCAAAGTGTACTTCTTTCCCTCAGATCTTAATGACGAGGTTTGAGAGAGATATCATGCTAAGGTTAGCATAGATATGCCCTTATCCAGCACCTTATCCAGCATAAAAGCTTTTCCATCTCCTTATCCAGACATATGACCCTCTCCGGTAGCAGCTTCATCTTGAGAAGATCACCGTAGTACAAGTTTTGGCATTCGGGGGTCATAAAATGGGTTTGGTCATAATATCCCATGATGTAGCTTGGAAAACCTAAGAAAAACATAACAACACTCATCATTAATATTTTCATGCAAAATTATGCTATGTTGTCTAATTAAGTTCATGGGATGGTTTCTTGGTGGGTTTTGGGCAATAAATGGAAGTGCGTAAGTTTTGGCCAATGCTGGAAATCACTTTTAGATGTAGCGATCGCAGGCCACTGAGCCGCAATCACGATCTAATAATCGTGATTGCGGTATCTGAGGCAAGATCAAACCAAAATATTCTAAACTCAAATCATCCAATTTCATTGCCAAATTGTGATTCAAATCAAGAAGTAACCTTATACACATGAAACTTAGCCTCTAGGTGCTTGATTATGCCTTTGGAACATGAAAAAACTTACATTAAATTCGTTTAGGTATTTAATCAAGCTCTTGGTATGCACACACTATTTCTATCAAATTTGAACAAAATTTGGGTAGTTAAGATTTTCCCATCAATGTACACACCAACTACAACAGCTAACCACACCATTAAACACATTTGTATAAGGATTTAGCAATTGAAATACCATTTTAGATCTTTCCTAAAGTATGAGTTCTAAGGCCTACACAAACACATAAAAGAGGGAGTTTTAACCACATACCAGATTTGAAGATGTAAAAGAGATGCAATGCAAGTTTGGATACCCAACACAAGCTCACAATTGAGTGTAATTTGAGAGAAATTTTAATGCAATGCAAGTTTGTATGCCCAACACAAGCTCACAATTGAGTGTAATTTGAGAGAAATTTTAATGCAATGCAAGTTTGGATGCCCAACACAAGCTCACAATTGAGTGTAATTTGAGAGAAATTTTAATAGGGAGTATGAGGGAGAAATGGGCAGTTGTCTATTCTTTTGACTAGTCCTGACCGCAATCATGATTTCACAGCTACCGTGATCATGGTAGAATGGATGCCACAATCGTGGTAATTGAGGCCATTTTAGTTCCTCTGTTTTCCCCTGCTCAGTCCACTGCACAAATTTTTCACACTTTCCCTAATTCAACCTCATTCAAAACACCTAATAGCACCATAATTCATGGATCAATTACCAACAAAATAAAACCTACTCTACTCATCAACAATAAAGGATACGAGCCACTTTTATGGCATTATTTGGGAGAATTATTTTGCTAAAATCTATTCAAATTACAAATTAAAAACAAAAAATGTGGATAAGATTTCAATATGAGACAATTCTTGGGATTATGTCTTCCTAGGGGCAAATAATGCATGGATTTGTGACAATTAGATGAAATTTCTAGTTAACAACTACATGGGTAGGCTAGGTCGAGGGTTCTTGAGGCTAGTTTTTCAACCTAACCTCAAGATTATCACCCATGGATTATTTCGGATACCTCATGGATGTGGTAATCAAATCCATCCATTACCTCAATTGTGCATCCCTATATCTCGGAAGATGCCCAAGATCTATCCAATTCTCAATCCACCCTTATTTCTAAGATAATGAAAAGGGAATAAGTTGCATCTACCTATTATTTACTAATGCCTTGTAACCCATATTCCTCTTTCAAGGATGATATGGGATTCAAAGGTATACTCACATCCCTCTTTCAAGGATGATGTGAGATTTTAAGAATTTAGAATTTTCATCCACAAATTCCAACCCAATCAAACAAGCATTAGTAAGACCCTTATTTAGTAACCAAGAATCTATACTAATAAATCATAATTCATGTATATTTGCACCCTATTTCAACATAATCCCAAAATAAATGTTTAGCTACTCATGAAGTTAAAGGAAAGATATATACCAAAAGGATTATTCAATGCCTCCATTCAATGATGCAATCAAGAATACTTTCCAATTTATCTTCAATGATAACAATACTCAATTGTAAAATTAGCAACAATAGTTTTTCCAATTTGATAGTGTTTTAAATTGTTTCAAACTCAATTCTAGTTGGGAAGATGAATAATCCCAAATAAGAAAGGCAGTTTGCCTTATATGGGATTTGGAGTCGGCTATATAAAATTACATAATTGTCCCTGGGCATAAACCTGCGATGTTGCGATCGCAATAGCTTGTCCGCGATCGCGGCTACCGCGACCGCCATAAGATCATCGTGATCACTGAAAGTTGACCAAGCTTGACTTCTCACGATCGCGACCCTCAGACCGCGATCGCGGTAACTGAGGGTCAGATCCTCATCCTGCTTGTCAACTTTTGCACTTCTCCTCCCCTTTTGCTTTTTTCTTTTCCAGCTCATTTCACTCCTTTTCTCTTTATCACCTGTATACCTGCAAAATGTACGAATTAGTTCATTCAAATGACAAAATTGTCTCATTCATATCATCAAATTATAATAGTGTGCACGAATTTAGATATAAATGAGTGGTAAATCTACCACTCATCAATCCCTAATTTATAGGCTACACAATTTAGGAATCATCATTTATATGATATGTGTAGTCTAGAACATTGTCCATAAACTAAATACTGCATAACCTAGTCGTGTATATGCTCTCTATTTTAGGAAGAAAGTGCTTGCATGCTATGTATTTTATAAAGTATTTGTTCACATATTACATATTTCTACAACTAATTGTTTATGGGTCATATGTTTTTTGGATCATTTATTTATAAATTGTATGTTACATGAATTCCTTGTTTATATATCGCATATTCTACAAAAGATGTGCTTATCTGAATGTTGCATAAATTAGTTATTACATGTTGCCTGTTAGGATACTTATCTTATATACTTGGGTTACTTGTTTTCAGAAATATTTTAATATATATTATATGCATATACATTGCGGGGTAATTGATATATTACTCGCTTACACGTTATAGGCGCGATAGATCACTCGTCCATATGTTATAAGTATCACAAAATATTATTTATAGATTATGAACTTTGTGAATTATCTGTGTATATCATCTTTACTCATTGGTGTAATTATGTAAATATTATGTGTCTCATAGCTTGCATATTCAAAAAATATATCATAAATTTATTTGCCTACATAATATACGTTATTTACTTATAAAGCCTCGATTTGTTTATCTGAATGTTATAAATTTACACACCCACATATGATTATTAATTAAGTTGCATGTATATTAAATACTTTTACAATTTTAGAGTCCCTATAAAAGGTGCTTTTATAATTTGAATCTGTGTATATATATCTATATCTATATCTATATTTATAGTTATATTTATAATTTGTATCTACATCTATATCTATATCTATATCTATATCTATATCTATATCTATATCTATCTATATCTATAATCTATATCTATAATATATTAAAAGTGCGAAAGTCTTAGAAATATTGTTTGAACTTTTTGCCCTTCATTAAAAGACATTGTTTAAGATAAAATTATCTTTTCACTATATTTTTCTAATATTTAGGATTTGAAAACTAATTAAATATATTTATGATAAAACTTTTCCTTATTAGAAGTCATCAGAATTAATGACAACTAATACTCTTTTCATTAGTTTAAATTTAATTTTATGGAGATTTGAAAAATCTAGAAATAAATATAAAAATGTTAGAGTAAAGAAAAATTTAAGCACTATCAAAATTTAAAAAGTTTTAAATACATTATAAGGATGTAAACAATGATTTTGTAAAGATTTAACTTTAAAAACAAGGAAAGATTTTAAATATAGAAAAAAAAGAAAAGAATAATCATACCACAAATATGGTTCAAATTGATGTGTCTCTCTTAGTATCTGACAGCAAGGAAAAGAGGTACTACTTACACATGGCAAACGCAAAAGTAACGATTCATACCACTTGAAACTTCTGGTGCTAATATATATATATATATATATATATATGTTTGTACTAAAATATATGTTTAGTTTTACATTATTATATTAAAGTATGAAGCATCTTTGAAAAGTGATTTGAACTTTTTACATTTCATTAAAATTTCTGCAATAAACAAAATTATTTAATTTTAAATAATCAAATGTTACACGTTCGAGGCACGTGCGTTTAAAATAGTTATATTAAAAGTGTGAATGACTTTAGAAATGTTGTTTGAACTGTTTGCCCTTCATTAAAAATTTCTACTTTAGACAAAATAGTCTTTTTACTACTTTTTTCAAAAAATCAAATAATTATTTAATTATTAAAATTAATTAATTAGAATCCTTATTTGATCAAAGATAAGAAATCAAAATAATGAACACTTCCAAATCAATTTAAATTTTACCTTATATATAAAAAGAATTTTAGAATTCTATTTAAATATTTTTTTTATTAAACCATACAAACACACGCACCAAACTTTACCGAAACGTGATGCTTCTTCTACTTTTGTTCTTATTTTGATTTTAATTCAAGTCGTATTCTTGTATTTATTATAATTTATATATAATCATTATTGACGGTGATTCTTTCTTTTTGATAATTTCTTCTATTTTTCTTTCAGCTGAAAATCTTTTATCAAAAAATTAGATGAACAAGTATGTTGTGGCCTAATAAAGTTGCCAGAAAAATCAAAGATTCTTTTTCCTACTATTTTTACAAGAATTCTTCAGTGTAGAAATAGCAAGGATCTAAGAGTACTCGAATTTGTTTTGAAAATATTGTGAAGTATAAGAAGGTTTTCTTTTTCGTTTGCAACAGACAAGTATGATTCTTTGAAAAATAATAACTAAGAGTAAAACAAAGAGTGAAATTATGGATTAGAGACCAAAACAAAAAATTACATGTAGAGTATATATTCTTTGATTTATGCGTGGTGGTTTGTGTATGTGCATAATCTCGAAATACTGATAACTAAGTCATGTAGAATAATGTTGTTTTAACTGTTTCTATTGGGATATTATGGCGTCAATTCTTAATGTCGGATTATTGTCTTTTTTGTTTGAGAAAATGCATGGTTTCTATTCTGAACTATAAACAAAATTGCTGAGACACACTCCAACTTAAAGGTGTCTTATTACCCCTGTCCTAATTAAAATCGTATTTTTGGCAATCCTAGTGTCTGTGTGGCACATACGTAGCACACTACATGAATCAACACACTGAAGGTCCACGTAGGCACACGTATGTGCCATGTAGGCACTAAGGTTGCCAAAAATACGATTTTAATTAATCGGTAATAGGACCCCCTTTAAATTTGAATGTGTCTCAACAATTTCGTTTATAGTTCAGGACGGAAACAGTGTATTTACTCTTTTTGTTTTAGACATGATTATGGCAGCATTATCTAAGAATAAAGATTTATTTTGAGCATCATTTACTATTGAAAGAGACAATAATAATATCATTCTATCATGCTGGTTGTAGATTCATTCAAACTTTATATTAATTGTCTTAAAAAGTTCATTGAATAAATACAAATTATTGATTTAGAACTCAATAATTTAGCAGAACTTAGCTTTCAAAGTCTCAAATAAGAAGCTGAATGTGATCAATATACGTGAAGGAATAACATAGTGATATAGAGGTAACAACCTACTTATTCTCTTTTTGAGGTTACTCAACATCTTTTCACTATTTTTCTGTAGTTTCACAAACTTTTTATTGAAAAAAATTTATATTGTGTTTGGTTTAGGATTCTTTGTTTTTTCCTTTATTTAGTGTTCATTATACGTTAGGAAGCCAAAAAATCGTAGTGTGTTCGATTTAGGACTTTGATTGTTTTTCTTTACTTAGTATTTGTTATCATCAAAATTCAGAGATTGATTTTGCTCTTTTGTCTTTCACTTGGACATTAGTTATGTTCATTAAAATAAATTGTTTTTGCCTTGGACATTAGTTATGTTTCTTTATGGTTTGATAATTATTCATGGTATTATCATTTATGGTTGAGAAAATTCATAAAAGAACCCTTGATACTTTAGCCCTTTAACTTCACTGATAATTATTTACCGCCCCCCCCTCCAATCCAACCCCGTAACAATTTTACAGTGAATTAAATACAACCTTAAAGATGTAATACCACTCTCACAATGGAGAATGCATTACACGTACCGACACATTAGTGCCACATCACTGTCACGTCAGAGCTATGCAAATTAAATATTTTTAAATATATATATATATATATATATATATATATATATTAAATAAAAAAACACCACCCCCATTTTCTTTCTTCTTCAACCCAACCCCTCCCCCTTATCCTTCTTTTTCTCCTCCTCCTCCATCAAACCCATCCGTCCCCTTCCCTCTACCTCCGCAAACACTGCCTCTCCAACCCCTATTCTTTTTTTCTCATCCTCCATATAAGCGCTAAGCTTACAAAAAAATTCATAATCAAAGTTATTGAAAACTACTAAACTTTAACAATCCAAACAAAAAATGAAATTACAAAATCTCATTTTTACTAAATAATCCCAATCTTACCCATCCACCGTCACTCCTGTAAACACCGCCTACCCTCACCCCTTTCTTTCTTTCTTCTCCTCCGTCAAACAAACCCATTCACCCCCCATCCACCCCCACCCTCCACCCTTGAAAGCACCTAAAAGAAAATTAAACTAATATTCTTTTGAATTATTTTGGATGAATTGCTGAAGATTGAAGGAAAAGGCAACTAGATTGTGCTATTTTGGCTATGATTTTTTTCTATGATCTAAAAATTATGAAATTACTATTTTCTAAGTTAGTACTAAAAATGTATACACTAGGTAATGTTGTTGTTGTAGTACTAAAAATGTACAATTAATTAATAAATTTATCTAATTAAAATTAATAGTATAAGAATTTACTTGTTTTATTTCTAAAAGAAACTAATGGGGAGAAAGAGGATTGGGATAAGGGTGATGGTGGTGTAAGAAAAAAGAACAACAGTGAAGGGTGAGAGATGCAGAAAGATTTTTAGTAAAAATTAAGTTGAGTGGATTGTTAATTAAGAAAGATATTGGAGAGATTTTGTTAGTCCAGATAAAATGTTGAAGGTTGTTGAAAATGTTGAGAGAGTTGGATTGAAAGTTGAAAGATGTTCAATGGAGGAAAAATCTTAATTCGGTGTCTTTGTGGTTGTTCTCTGGCGATGATAATGGAAGAAAATGGAAAAATTGGAGGGGAGTGTTGGTGGAGAATGTGTTTGAGGTTGTTAATGGGGGAATTTATGATTGAAGAAAATGAGTGTTATTGTTGTTGATGTTTTGGAGAAGAAAAGGCTGTCTAGGTGTTGTTCCTTTATTTTTTTAATTTCTATTATATTTAAAATATAATATTAGTGAAATCAATATTTTGTTTACAAAAAATATGCATTTTTTTTAAAATGTCACGTCAGCATTAAGGGTTATACTATTTCACTTTATAGTTATTAAGGGGGGTAAAGGTCTAAAGTAAGTTGAGCGGATAAATTCAGGGTGAAATGATTGTTAGGTTCAATTGGATGTGTGAATGGAAAAAATGGAGGAAAAGTAAGCTCTCGCTTAAAAAGAAAGTGTACTCACTTAAAGGAAAGTTTACTTCTCCCACATTGGTGGGAGAAAGCAATTTTCATGTGTTTTTATTAAGAAACACACCTTCAAGTGGATAGTGAGTCAAGAAATAAAAGGTGTCTCACGCCGTCGTCGTCGTCGCTCGCTTGGATCGGCTTTGAATTTTGATTTGGATTTGAAAAATGATCAAGAGATTAATTTTTTAGACAAAGTTTATTTGAAACTTGGAAAAACAAGTGCATGAAGAAACACAACTTGTAAGGGACGCAACCCTTCGAGGAAATGACACATTTTTTCGGAAAAAGAAGTGACTGTTAGGTCAGATATGACTTTTTAGAAAAGACACTATTACGGAAGGGACAGACATGACTGTTATGAAATTATACACCTTTCCATGAACCATTGCTTCCTTTCTGAAGGGACATTTGATGGCTATAAATACCTGAACTTTTCCTCAGGTATGATAATAATTTTGAGTACTAAAAAACACTTTTCTTCTTCAATTTTTTTTGTTTGATCATCAGCCGTTAAGTGTATTCGAGGAATTTGAATGTTTGATGTACCACTATATTAAGATTGTGATCCATTTTATCCTGGAAGGAAAAAATTCACAACATCGGGTACTTGAGGGGAATTAATTTCTTAAGTACACTTCGTGAAATCGGAGGACTTGGTTCTACGTCTACTTCATCCTATTTCTTTTAGATAACATAATTCTTTGATAGTTCATTTTGATTAGTCATTTTGAACTTGTGTTGAAGGTGTTAAAACTTCATTGTTTTTCTTGAAACTGTCTTGAACTTAGATTGAAGTGTATTGTGCAAACATACAGATTATGTACTTGAAACAACAATCTTAACGAGTGATTTAAAGAAATAAAAACTTCACCAAAAGTTAAAGATCATTCGGTTAATGATTAGAAGACATAAAAACTTCATCGTTAAACTAGAAACAAGTAGTGTTTAAAGTTGCTACAAATTTGTAATTAGTATTTTGATATACTAAAGTTGACTGTCTTTTTGTAACGGGAAAAATGATTACTGATGGTCATGTAACTAATGGTGGGACAAGTGTAGCAGCAATGAATGTTACAAGTCACACAACTGTGTCACATACTGTGGCACCAACGAAAAAGCCTGAAAAATTTTCGGGTATAGATTTTAAATGTTGGAAACACAAGATGTCCTTCTATCTGACAACTTTGAGTCTTCAAAGATTTATATCTGAAAATGCTCCAGAATTCCCCGAAGAAACATCGGACAAGGAGCGGTTCATTGTAATGGAGTTATGAAATCATTCTGATTTCCTATGCAAAAATTATATTCGAAGTGATCTCCAAGACAATTTATACGTTATGTACAACGGAATAAAGACATCAAAAGAGTTATGGAATGCGGTGGAACAAAAGTATATGACTGAGGATGCTGGAACTAAGAAGTTCTTTGTTGCAAGTTTCCTGTAATACAAAATGATTGACAGTAAGAATGTCGTATCTCAAGTACAGGAATTACAAGTTATCATCCGTGATCTCCTTATTGAAGGTATGAATATAGTGAATAGATCAGTTAAACATGTTAAATAGGTTCTCAATGTTCACATGAATTTTAATTGGCATCTCCTAATCGTTCATGGTTGTGAAAGTTGCTGTAATAATAGAAAAGTTGCCACCTTTATGGAAGAACTTCAAAATTTACTTGAAACACAAAAGAAAGGAGATGACGACCGAAGACCTCGTTCTGAGGTTGCGCATTGAGGAAGACAACAAAGCCACAGAGACGAGGTTGAAAGAAAATTCTACAATGAGTGGGGCCAACATTGTAGAGGCGACCCCAACAACTCAAAGAAGTGGAGGAAAGCTAGACAACAAAGCAATCCACCTAAGAAGAAATTCAAGGGGAAATTCTTTAACTGTGGAAAGATTGGCCACAAATCAACAGATTATTGTGCCCCAAAGAAAGGCAATAATGTAAATTGGTATATGTCATGCTTTTTGAATGTAACTTGGTAGGAAATCTTAGAGACGGGTGGATGAATTCCGGTGCCACCCGCCATATTTGTGCTAATAAAGAGTTGCTTGCTGCATTCGCTCCGGCTTAAGGTGAGGAGAAGATCTATATGGAAAACTCTGCAACTGCAAAAGTTTAAGGGATGGAAAAAATATGTTTGAGAATAATGTCAGGAAAAGTGTTGACTCTCAACAACGTCCTTTATGTACCGGAGTTGAGGAAGAACTAGATTTTTGTATCACTTCTTAACAAAAATGAATTCAAATCTGTATTTGTTTCAAATAAAATTATACTTAGTAAGGAAAAGTGTTTTAGGAAAAGGCTACCTCACTGAAGACCTATTTAAGATGAATGCAATTACAGCTGAAATCAATAAAAGTTTAGGTTCGTCTTACTTGCTTGAGTTTAATGAATTGTGGCATGAACGATTAGGACATGCCAATTACAAAACTTTGCGAAAACTGACTAACTTAAAAGCTTTGCTAAACTTTGAGTGCAATAAATTAAAATATCAAACGTGTGTGGAATCCAAATATTCTAAGGATCTGTATAAGTCTATTGAAAAGAATTCAAATCCCTTAGACTTAATCTACACTGACATTTGTGATATGAAGTCAACACTATCTCGTGGTGAAAAAAAGTATTTTATAACTTTTATTGATAACTGCTCTAGGAACTGTTATGTCTATTTGCTAAACAGTGAGGATGAAGCAATGGTGCATTTTGGCAATATAAAACAGAAGTTGAAAATTAGTTAGAGAAAAAGATCAAAACAATAAGAAGTGATAGGGGTGGAAAATATGAATCTCCATTTGCTAAAATATGTGTAGAGAATGGAATTGTCCATCAAACTAATGCCTCGTATTCACCTCAGCCTAATAGAATTGTGAAAAGGGAGAACCAAACCTTAAAAGAAATGATGAATGCCTTACTTATAAGTCCAGGTATTGTAAGGCCCTAAAATCTAATTCCCGAAATGCCACACGATGCTCCAAACTAGAAGTAGTTTTGAGCTAACCCTGGCTGCTTTTTTTGTCAGTCTAAATCTCAAATTTGGGAAGGTATGAATGAAAAATCATAATAAATACGAAAATTGTCTGAATTGTCTGGGTATATCTGAATCATACTACTCTCAAAAGTTCAATTAAATAAATACTGAAAATCTGAATACTGTCTGAGATCTAAAATTGAATCTAGTAGTCTGACAAGCCTCTACTGACTAAATCTAGAGAGTCACTGGACAGGCCACAGCTGAGTCAAACTGTCTGAAGTGAATAAAGAAATATCTTTTAATAAACTGAAGAAATGAATAGCTAAGTCTCTGAACTATGAGGACTCACCAACTGCAGAGATGTAGATGAGATGCTCAAAAGTCACTCACACTGCTGCAGCTGACCACCTGAACCTGCATTATGAGACAATATAGCACATAGATGTATATGTGAATCATTACTTTGAGGATGTACTGAGTATATGGGGGTGAATGCAATAAGTAAACAATGCCATCACAATTTATAGAATCATGGATGCTAAATGTAAATGACTCACATAGGCTTGAGTAAATCTAAAACCTAAAGATCATAAATCATGAATAGTAATGCATGCAATACAATTCTTGTGAGTCACAACACTTAGTTCTGAAATCTGTATTCTGATCTTTTTCTCAAATCATATAGGCTAAGTGAAATCTGGAAACTTATTCTAAAAATCTTTACTGATAGGGAATTCTCTTAAAAACTGTTCTGCAAGGAAGGTTCACTTAACCGACATAAACCATGTGAGCTAACATGGAGTCCAACGTCTTGACCTTCTAAGGAAGAAACCTCATGTTGGGGAGAGGTGTCATACTCTTGCCAGGGAGTATAACCTAGTCTAGGTGATCGATCACAAGCTAAAACTGTCTTCCATATAGAAATGGGAAAATATGATAATCTGTACCTATATTGGCTACGTAGTTCTTTGGAAGATAGGGCACACTAATCCCACACTTTCCGCTTGGTGCTAAATACAACTCCCTCTTAAATCTATATGGTCAAACCATTGGAAATCCACTTTCAAAACTAACATAAGGGTTCATATAGAAAACCAATCATGCATTTATATGAGTAAATCTTTAAATAAAGCTAATCTGGGTTCTATAAACTGTAATAATCTATAAAGTGGATTCCAAAGCTAAACCAGTGATCGAAAGATCAAAGCTTTACTGAAAAACTACAAATAACATGCTCATAAGGTGCTTAAAGCATCATCTTTCTTAAAATCATAAAATCAATCTTGGAAAAATAATCCATGCTTCAATCTCATGTTAAAACATCATAATATTCATGCTTGGTAATGTAAACATTCATAACTCAACTTAAAATCTAAAAATTTCAACAATATGCATGAAAATATAAACATAATCATGTAATTCAACTTCTAAATCATTGGAAGTCCCATAAGCTTGTAAACAACATTAATGGGTATAAACCCTAACTTAAATTTCATGGAAACTCATATAAAATTCAGTAAATTTATAATTAAAATAAGTTTTTGGCACAAGGATGAAAGGAGTATCCTTATTCATAACCCCACATACCTTAATTGGTGATCTTTGATGAGAAACTTGAATCTTGGATTCCTATTGATGCTTTTATGATAAATTCTTAGAGCCTTTGTATTGGGAATCCTCAATCTTGAATTTCTTTGGAAAAATAAATAGAGGAATTTGGATTCCTTGGGGAGAAAGTTTGATGAACTAGGGTTTTTCTTGAGAGAGATTTGACGAAAAGTGGATGTAAAGTGCTTTGAAGGGGTTTAATTCACTGTTTAAGATGGATTAGGGGCTGGGAGAATGACCAAGTACCCCTTTTTAATAATTAAATGGACTGAAAAATGCACATTTTTTTAACTAGATGGTCACCGCGAAGCGCCACTATCACGGTGGCTCACTGGAAATTGACAAATGGAAACTGGAAAGACTCCGCAATGCGGAGCCATCACGGAGCCCCTTTGGAATTCCATTTTGGCACATGGCGCGACGCACCATTATCGTGTTGGACCTCTGGAAATTGACGAATGGGAAATTACCCCTCTACGCGATGCACCGATATTGTGGAGGGCCACTAAAAATTGACAATCATCATTTAAACCCTCAACGTGATGCGCTAGTGATCGAAATAACGGTGTTTTGTGACTGAAACTTAAAATAGCCATAACTTCTTACCCGGTTATCGGATTTGGGCGAATCTTATATTGTTGGAAAGCTTATTAAATTTCCCACACAATGGGAGGTATAAATATGGAAAATTTCACTTGAAATAATCATCATTAAGTTTAGAAGCTAATTCTTGATATTTTTTAGATGAATTTAAGCTAGGAAAGTTTGGGGTATTATAGGTTTATCGCAAAACTTGTAGGGGAAAGTTATCCTTACAACGAACTAAATACTCAATAGAGTCTCCCATAGTAAGACTCTATCAATTCCATATGAAAAATGGAAAAGAAGGAAGCCCAACTTGAAATATTTCAGAGTGTGGGGGCGTCTAGCGAAAGTCCAAGGATGAGTCTGATACTATTAACAAATACAAGGCAAGACTTGTAGTAAAAGGCTTCAAACAGAAGGAAGTCCTTGATAACTTTGATGCATACTTGCCTATAACAAGGATAACGTTAATTTGGATGCTAATTGCCTTGGAAGTGGTATATGGTCTTGAAATTCATCAAATGGATATGAAAACAGCATTCCTAAATGGATAATTGGAAGAAGAAATTTACATGAAACAACCTAAGGTTTTTATGGTTCATGGCAAAGAAAAGAAGGTGTGTAAACTTGGTAAGTCACTCTATGGACTAAAACATGCACCTAAACCGTGGCATGCAAAGTTTGACCAAACTATATTGGCAAACGGGATTAAGATAAGCAAATGTGATAAATGTGTTTAAATTAAAGACACTTCAAATCATTAGGTCATTATTTATTTTTATATGGATGATATGTTGATCATTAGTAGAGACATTTCTGACATAAATGCTACAAAATAATTGCTTGAGAGCAAGTTTGATATGAAAGACTTTGGAGTTGCTGATGTGATCTTGGGAATAAGAATTCGTAAAACTCTACAAGGGTATTGTCACAATCTCATTACATTAAAAAGGTACTTGACAAGTTCAAGTATTTGGATTTTGGTATTGCCAAGACTCCATTGGACGTGAACTTTGCACTTCAAAAGAATGAAGGTGAAAGTGACTCATAGTTGGATTATGCAAGAGTGTTAGGATGTTTAATGTATATCATGAACTGTACACGGCCAGACATAGTATGTCCTATTAGTAAATTGAATCGGTACACGAGTAATCCCCATAAAACTTATTGAATGACAATGAAAAAAGTTTGAGACTACCTCCTAATCATAACACGGTGCTTGGAACAACAAGTGATCCTAAGCTAACCTATGATCTGGCATACTGTCGAGCAATTGATTCAATATGTATAACAAAACTTAATTTGTTGAGCGAAAACACAATCTTAATGAAATCTGAACAAAGGTAATACTGATACAGTTTATATCATGATAAAGCATAAGAAAGAAACTCAAATTACATGACTAACTCTGACTGACATCTATGAATCCTCTACTATACTAACTATAGATAGCTGGGACATGCCTCCAACAAACACTAATCAATAAACATGAATAATAAAGATGAAGTACATGAACAACATCTGATTGGAGTCCCCAAAATAGGAGAACTCATCACCCGTTGCTAGAAACTGCAACTGTTTGATCATTATATGAGGGCTAAAACTAGTACCTATATTATGAAACAATGTAGCCTCACAAACGTATACGTGGATCAGTACTTCTGGAATATACTGAGTAAGAGGGGGTAAATGCAATACGTAAAACTGAATAGGTACATAATCTTAAAATATGTATGCTAAGTGCAAGTAGACTCACTAAGAGAGACTGAAATCAATTGAAATCTGAAGTAGCTTAAATCATGAGTAACAAACATAATCTGGTAAGCTGGTGAATCACTACACTTAATTTCTGGAAACTTTAGTTTTGTAGAATAAGTAGAACTGAAGCTGGGAGGAGGTAAAATATGAATATTTGAACATATAAAATCAGGCATACATGTATTGAGCTGATCTGATTAACTAAATAATTCATGCATGGGTGACGAAATGATTGAAATCTAATTAATAAGATAACTAATGTGTGTATACTAAGTAGCTAATATATGAATACAGACTACCGATATCCAAACACTGAATACTGAATGACTGACATTTGAATACTGATTATGTAAAAATGAGCTATACTTAGTCAGAATGACTAGAATAAAACTGTGGGGTACTTATGCATATGAGATAAGGATGACTAAACAGCATGAAATAGATGAGCATGAAAAATATAATATCTTAGAATGCGAGACCAAGCATAAAATTGTTCTAAGATAAATTTTTAATCTGAAAGAATGATAATTGTATAACTGAATAACTAAAAGTGTACACTTGGTCAAGCAAACCTAAACTGAGAATACAATGAATACTATACTGAGACTATGGGAGGTATCATCTAACCAACATGCCCTAATTCGAGCTAATTGATGTCCAACCTATAACCCCAATTGGAAGGGTGTTAGTACTGTGCCACGGGTACTAACATATGGATGTATGTATCAACTTAACTAGTGTCTCAAAGGACTAGAAAGTCAGTGCTAAACTAGAGGGTGATTCCTAAGAGAATGTCAGTCCTAAACTAGTAGGTGACATCTCAGAGAATAATAGTTCTAAACTAGCGGGTGACATCTCATAATCCTACTCTAGCTACGTAGTTCTGGAACTTAAGGTATTGCTACTAAGGACCCAGTCCTAGCTGGTAGATGAGCCCCTATCCCTAGGTTCGCTCAGTGCTAAATCCTACTCCCAACTGAACTGACACTGATTAGTGGGCTGAACTAAGCTTAACTGAACAAACAACTGATTGAATGATAAAGCTCATCATGAATATGAATATCTCAGTATACTGATAAGATTTATGGATTAACTGTCTGAATACTTGAAAAGCTGAATTTATGTAAATTACATAGGTATTGGGTGTTCACAACCCACTAGCACTAAATGAGTATAAAATACTTTATCAAACTTGAAATACTTTAATAAGTGATTGTGGTTCAAAGACCCTAAAGCATAGACATTTCATCAAACACTTGGGAATCATTAACTTGAACATGGGAATGTCTTAAAACATGCAAAAACAACATGATTACATGGTTAAATTCACAATTCAATATTTATGACTTGAAATTCAATTGAACATGACATGGGAAATATAAACTTGAGACATGAGATAACCAATCTTTTCATGGGATCATACTAGCACCTAAATTGAGTCAAATTACTAAGGAAAAACATGATTTAAACACATCATGAACATATAAAACTTTATAATAATGGAAAATCCATGCTTTAATTGAAAAGAAGGTTGCTGGGCTTCCCAGGTGAAAGGGGATCCATGGATCAACTCCCACATACTTTAATATATGTTTTATTGAAGATTTCTTGAGAGTTTCTTGAACTTGGAATCTTGAATTCTTGATTTATTCAGAAATGGGCTTGAATTTTGTTCTTGGGGAGAAAGAATTTGAATCGTACACTGCTTGTTTTAGGGTGAATGGATTGGAAATAACATGTTTAAAACCCCTTAATACGTTTAGAGATGATTAGGGACGGTTTAGGGGTGTGAAAAAACTTCAACGCCCTTAATTTAGTCAAAACGGAGCACTTTTGGCACTGTGCAATAACCCAGGCGATGCACAACCAATCGCCTAAGCCAAGGTGGGTGTTGCGTCTCTACGCACACGCAAGTGTACATGATTGTGCAAGTAATATATTGACTTAGGCAATCATATATCATTCCCTCGAGGATCAATAAACTAGAAATTTATTCAATCTTTAGTTCAAGACAATCGAGTATTAAGTGTTGATGGTATCAAGATTAATTTGATTCTATAAATAAAATGTAAATTACTAAACAAGAAATAATTAATTATGACTAGAGCAAAGTAATCAACGGTTGTAATCAATGATGAGGAAGATTCCAAGTTTGAGGTATTGTGAATAGTCATACAATTCTCTATTCTTATCATAGCCTAATTGGTTATCGGGTTGCTGGTTCGCAAGGGATATGCCACAATCTTTGTCTCCCGACCTCAAATCTTCTATCTATTGAATGTTGTAACTACAACTCCCGCAGAGTTATAACAAATCTTCTACATTCATAAAGTTGTCTTCTTGCAAGTGAACCAAGCAACGCTTCTAGGTATATACCTATCCTAGATGCCAATTCAAATCCCTTATTTTATAAAAGAATAAGAACCTTGCTCCCTAATTTCTTCGTTCTATCCTATGATTCTCCTCCCGGATTCACATAGAAATATAAATTTATTCTAATGGTGGCCAATCATTAAAATAGTAAGCTCAAAAAATTAAGAACAACCCAGATGATAATCCAAAAAGAAACTATGAATAAGAATATTAAAGAGTAATCATGTTCTTAGCCTCAACCCCAGAAATAGGGTGTTTAGCTACTCATGTCTGGATTCATCATCCAAAACAAGTAATAAATTATACCCAAAACAATCCTTGAAATAAAGAAATTCAAAAGAATGCTTAAGAACCCTAAAAGAGAGAAACTTCTCCTTTTTCACCGCTGCTCTGCTTGACCAAAAATAAACCCCCCACATTATCTTGGATTTTTCCTTTTATAGCTGGGACAAAACACTTAAAATATTCCCGATTTGTCCACCCAGCGCGTTGCACCAACATTTCGATTGCTAGTTTCCATTAAAATTTAGGAAATCACGGAGCTCAAATATTCCTTGACAATTGTAAAATGCACCCTCAGCGCGACGTGCCACTATCGCGGTGAGCCAATGGATATGGACAATTGTGAAACAATCATCCTCCGCGATGCACTAAATCTTCAGGTCGCCAAATCTGATAAACAAAACTTCTTCGCGATGCGGTGATTTCGTGAACCTTCACTGGATTTTGACCATTGCTATTTTGTTGATCCACACAACGCAGAGTGTTTTTAATAAGGATTCCTACTTTCCAGCTTCTATTTTTCAACTTAATTTTAGTCCCTTGCATTTCTTCACTACTTCCATATCCTTGTTGTATCCAATTATGCACAATTCTTCATAATTTTGAACCTGAAAGTACTAATCATATCCATTAGGCACAAAACGAAATAAAAGCTGAATTATACTTAAGAATTCATACAAAAGTTCTTGAACTAAGTCCAAATCTGGGTGCATATTGGTTCCTTGAGCATGTAAATATGCCCAAGATCACCACCCCACACTTAAAATCATTTTTCGTCCTCGAACATATAAATTCAAAAACATAATTACTTTCTCTCTTCATCACCATCTCAAAGTAATGTTGCAATGGGCACTTACACTTTTCAATAACAAATTCTTACATCATCTTGTCAAAATAGTTCTGAGCTCATGAAATAATTTAGTACAAATTCTTCTCTCTTCAGTAATGAATTTCTAACATGTTGGCAAACTCAATTAAAGAAACACAATAAGTAATCTGGCTTTCATCCGTCTGCATCCTAACTCAAGGAAATTCCCCATATTCACTCACAATGATATCTATGCAATAATAGGGGAGTATCAAATCAAATTACTCGCTCTCAACAAAGAATTTGTACATGCTAGTGAACGAATCATAAGCTTGCCCTTAGTGTCCTACTCCACTAATAGTCGGATGTTTGGGTGAATGATCAACTAGGTTTTTTTGGGTTGTAATAAAGGCTTAAGGACAGGTAGGTACTATTTAAAAAAATAGTGACTATTGCTCCTAAGTGTTTTAGTACAAAAATTATCAATTAAATCTGTTTCCCAACCCCAATTTATCATTCTCTTTCTCCCTATTCTTTCATTTATCAGCACATTTTTCAATTAGCTTATTCTCTCAAACTAGGTGAGGAGTATTAGTCATTCCTTCCACATACTTATCTTTTTTATATGTGTTACGCACCTCTATTATAACCACCCTTAACTTAAGTGAAAAACCTTCATTAAGGTGCACATTATCCAACTGGACCAGGGCCAAAACAGGTTCATTGTAACACTTTTCTTTACTAACTCCCAATTAACCCAACATCATCAATCATCAATAACAACTACTTTAGGGGAATCAAATGATTACCTCCTCTCCTCCTCATTTTCTCTCTTAATCTCCTCTCATTCTTATATTAAAAATGCTCAAGAGCTTATTCAGATCAAATTACGATTTAGTAAAGAAAGGATAAGGTTTCATCTAAGGCTACCAAAGAAAAAGGCTAAAGGCTCAACGGGGCTGACTAAAACTATGCACCAAGGGAGGTCTATTTACGTTAGAAATGAGGCTGTCAAAGAAATTCCTACATCACCTCCTATACCCAACATCCTTTATTTTGCTTTGTAGACACACCAGGCAAGTTCTAGTCATTTATATTCCTGTAGAATATATACAAATCCTCACACTCATAGTGAATATACGGAATCAGCCAAAAGCTCCCTATCATGTTCTTTATTGAATTCAAAATTAAGCCAACACTTCAAATTTCATTTATTGAGATTAAATCATCAGTACTTAAAATAAAAAAACTCTTTTGCTTATTGCTACTAGAATTAGTTTCAATTACTGCAAAGATGACCCATTTCACACACTCCTCTAAGATAGTAATTAGGTTCTCCTAACTTTCTTTACTTCGTACGACTACTCCCCTTAAGACAGTCATCATCTATCTATCATAGGGGATGGCATCTAGCTATGACTGTTTATTCCTAAATTTCCATAGAGGGCAACGACAAATGTAATTACTTGAAACTAAACTTGCCAATGAGGGCGAAAATAACAATAACATAATAATTTAAACTGAAACAAAATGTGATAAATGCCACAGAGGGAAAATTACAATACACAAAGTCATAGTTACTAACTATTACAGACCAGTGTTCCAAATAGTTAGTACTTACACCCAACATAGCAAAACAAAAAAATAAGAAATTTTCAATCAAAGAACTAAAAAATACGAAGATGCAAGAGAATACGAACCCACCACCCTATACTTAAAATGAAGCACTGTCCCAGTGCTTCCAACTAAGCTTATGGTAGGGTGGCAGTATACTTCCTGATCACTCAAATAGGACTATAGCAGCCATGTCTTCAGGAGCCCTGTCCATATCATCGCCATCATCATCAGCTCCATCATTATCAAATTGCTCCTTTTAATTGGACTCCATGTCAGAATCCCTATACCTGTGTTCTTCATCTCTGGGTACATCATCATCAACAGGCTCAACAAAATCTTAGACAATTCTCAACATGGTTCTAGCATGATAGCTAAGTAGATAGTCAAGCTCTACAGTATGGAGCTCTTCTGGTGTAGCTGGTCTGGCTCCTGTCCTCCTGATCATCATCATGAGATAATACAGCCTACCTAGCACCTCATCAGTCCTTGTCTGTCACTCCATCATAGTTAGAATTAGTCCAGATACCCTAGATGTTCTTCTCACAGTAGTTATATCCATAGGGAGAGTGATAACCTGAGGTTTACAATCTAGCTCCTCTATATCCACCTTATGCCTTCTTAAAAATCTAGTCACCAAACCCCCAAATCCAAAGCTACGACCCACCTGGGTACGCGCCTTCTTCATAGTAGAAAAATTACACTCCCCACATTGATTTCCACATCAACACACATTAGGGCATAAATCAAACATACCCTATCCCTAGTCACCTCAGTTATATGCTTGCCTTGAATCAAGCATGCATACATAACACGACCCCACATTCTTTCTTTCTTGTTTATCTGAGCGTAAGGGAAAGAACAATGCAAACCTGTAACACGATACCTTGTCCAATGAATTGAAGATCGCTGGCCACCCAACAAATGCCTGATGTGTGCATACGAAGGAGAAACAATAAACTATCTCAAGAACTTTGGGTTCATTTCTGGTATACCCAACAACTCGTTAACATCAGCAGCTGTGAATCGAATCACTTTCCCTCGAACCTTCAACAAATGTTCAGGATAGCTGGGGTCCTAATTGGCATACAATTCTCTAACAAGGTGCAAATTTCACTCAGTCGGCTGATGGAAAATAAAATTCATATTGAGTGCCTAGATTCTCCATACCATAGATGGATACTCTCTCATCAAGCTATCCTAGTTAATATAGACCTCTGAAATATACTTAGCATCAATATGCTTTGTATACCACTGCTTCCCATCCTTTCGTACAGCCTTAAAACCAAATTTTCAAACCTGCTCCTGCTGCAGTAGAGGGGCCCTAGGCACCCTAGTTAATTGCCCTTCAGATGGTCTACTTCTCTTCCTAGCAAGAGCAGAAGGTCCTGCCTTTGCCTTGCCCTTTCTTGGTTGTGGTTCCATTATGTCTGTGATTCAGAAAATGCAATAAACATGCAAGAATATTAAACTGAGGACTAACTAAACTGAGTGTGCATTAAGGGTGCCTTTTCACCCCACACTTAGTTGTTAGCCAAACACCTACGTTAACAACTAAGGTACTCAGACTTCCCTTTGTGTAGGCCTTATCATCACATTCAAAAACATTGTATTACACTTTGGGACACATCATCCCTTGTCATTTCCTCAGCACAAAACATCATGTCATCGATTCCCAGCTAATCACACAATACAAGACTATAAATAAGATCATGTTACTATAGCATCTTGCATTCTAGAATTCTACTAAATCATCTAACATCATACAATAAGGGTATATTCACAGCGAAATAAAATTACCCTCTAACTTCCTAGACAGTCTAGCTTCAATGCCCTTACACTCCCCATCCTCCCAACTAACATGTGAAAAATATTTTCCCCCTAATACCAACTGCAGATACCCATTCAAATTTTTTTCTCATCGATTAAAAATAATGACAACTAGTTTAAGATGTCACAAATTTGGCAAGATAAAATATGATAGGTACTGCTAAAATTTACTACTATTATGAGAGGGAAAACAAAATTATGTGTGAAAACACTATCAATCATCACCAGATATAAAAGTAAAGGTAATAAATAAAATCTTAAAGAACATACCTCAATAATTGAGAAGAAAAATGAAAGAAAGTGTTAATTTAGAGGAATAATTGGAGAAAGGGTGCAAGGGCGGCAACTAATTTGTAAATAAAAGGGTTTAGGGTTTTGGGAGGGTCTATTTATAGAAGGGTGGGTCGGGTTAGGTTTAAGGTAATATTTATATCCGATTTTAGCTTATTTCGTGACGTGGTAAGATTGCGTAGACCTACTATAAAATGCCAATTGCCATTTAACTGCCTACCGCGACGTGCTAAGTTTTGCGACTAGTCACTGTAAATTGAGAACTGTCAATTGTCCAAGTTTTGTGTCGCACTGAAAATTGCAACAATCCACTGGAATTTGACAAATCTCAATTTACACTTCTTCGTGTTGCGGTGGAAATCTCGTATCCTTACTGGAATTTGACAATTGTCAAAATACCTAGTTTCGCGTCACGCCGTGCTTCAAAATCAGATTCCTTATGTCATTCTCACTCTTTTCTTACTTGAGAAAATCCCTACTTACACATATCATTTTTCAAACCTGATTGCTTTCAAACCATATTTAGCAAGAAGATTCTTGAACCTGTTGTTGATAAAGTGCGTACCTCCATCACTAATTATTGCTCTTGGCGTACCAAATCTGGAAAATATGTTCTTCTTCACAAACTTCAGCACCACTCTTGCATCATTAGTCAGACTCGCCATAGCTTCCACCCATTTAGAGACATAGTCAACTACAACAAGAATATATAAATTACCTTTCGAAGGTGGGAGGGGGCCCATGAAATCAATTCCCTAAATATAAAAGACTTCTACTCCTAAAATATTATTCAGGGGAATCTCATGACGCCTTGATATAGTACCCAACCTTTGATATTGATCACAACTTTTTACAAACACCACTGCATCTCTAAACAGAGTCAACCAGAAAAAGCCTGATTGCAACACTTTTCTCACAGTCCTCTCGCCCCCATGATGTCCACCATAGAGAGATGAGTGGTAATCTTGTAACACCTTTAAAAATTTAGACTTTGGGATACACCTACAAATCACTCCATCTTGTCCCTGCTTGAAAAGGTACGGTTCATCCCAAATGTAAGCATGAGAATCATAGAGTAATTTTTTCCTTTGTTGCAAGGTGGTTTCGGGAGGATACACCCACAAACTATTAGGTTTACAATGTCAGCATGCCATAGGAACTCAACTGCTTCTAAGAACAAAAACTTCTCCTCGGGAAAGTTTTCCTTTATACTCTAAAAGTCATCCTCAATATGGTCTCAATTTTTTATCCTTGACAAGTGATCAGCAAATTGATTCTCAGCTCCCTTTCTATCACGCACTTCAAGATAAAATTCTTGAAGTAGTGGAATCCACCTGATTAGTCGTGGCTTTGCATCCTCTTTGATCACAAGATACTTAATGGCAGTCTTATGACTCAGGAAATCTCCATGATCTCATAAACTCAGTCAGTTGTCAAATATCAGTAATATTCCGTAAGTCAACAAAATTCAGTAACTTATTCCATGTTCAGTTCAGTAAATTATGTTCAGTGTCTATTCAAATGGGAGTAGAAATTAGCACCGAGTGAACCCAAGGATGGGAACTCACCTGTTATATGAGGGTGTGATTCTTAGAAGCAATCCTTGCATTCTAGAACTATGTAGCAGCATAGGTTGAGACATCATAGCCTACTATATGAGGGTAGATGAGGTGGCTTATCCTGCTATATGAGAGTTCCCACCGTTCTCACTTCTGTTATATTAGGGTCACTCTCATATTGTCCTTACAAGTGATGCGGTATTGACACTCTTTTAATTAGGGCATAGATTGGACCTCAATTCAACTATAATGCATCATTTGGGGCATGTCGATTAGATGACTACCTCCCACAGTCTCAGTATCAGTCTCAGTAAAAGAACTCAGATAGTTGTTCAGAATTCAGGACTGTCAGATACAGTCGACTCAGATACAGAACAAAACTCAGATAGTTCCATCAGATTCAGGACTGTCAGATACAGTCACTCATGTTATCAGTTATATTCAGATTCAGTAATTATGTTATCATAGTATTAGCATCAGTTGTTATGTCTCATGCATGTATTCTCACGCTCATGATAGTTACTCAATTATTATTATTGTTCATGCATATAAACCCCATGCATTCAGCCTACCTCACATGCATATTAGTACATTCAAAGTACTGACGCATTTATGCTATGGTGTCTTATACCATAAGTTTAAAGACATGAGCTTCAGAGCAACAGTAGATTCCAGATATTCGTAGACAGAGTTAGAAGTGATTCCTCATCTTTCGAGGACATGATTATTTCCCCATTATCTCAGTAATTAATCTATTAGTTAGAGTTAGTTGGGGACATGTCCCATCAACATCTTACTCACACAGTTTAGTCAGTTAGAGGCTTTCAATACTATCATATTTCAGACTTCAGTATTTTTAGTTTTGTTTTGGGTATTCTATTACCCCACACGGATGTTATATCATTCATATCATGTTCAGTATTGAACCTTATGGCCTATCAGTTCATGTTTCTGCATTATAAAGTATTTTATGCAATATACAAGTAAAGATATTAGTCATGGGTTAGCTTGTGATCCTTCGAGTCATAAGTATCGTGTAGCATTTTGAGTATCAGATTTGGGGCATTATAAAGACCATGATATGTCAATAGCTAGAAGCTAGATTAAAGGTGACAAGTACAAGAGCAATACACCTCAAAAGCTAAAGTCGCAAGCCAACCACCATGTTTTTAAATTTATAAGTATTCTTTGTATAAACAGGAATGCATGTTACCTTCAAATCAAGGACTTCAGAGCCTGAAATATCAAAAGGCACATAGCCTCACTTCTGCGAATGCAAGAGGCAGTATTGCTACACAGGTTTGGTAATTAAAACTATGGTAAAAAAAACCTATAATCTAATACCTCTAGGAGACACATGTAACACCCTGAATCTGATACTCGGAATGGTACACAGTACTAGCAATCCCAAAAAATCACAAGCTAACCCATGACTGATATCTATATCTAAGCACTGCACAATATACTGTATAAATATGGAATAAAAGGGTTGAAAGTCCATAAGGTTCAAATATCTGATAAAACATAACATCTGGAAATACGGTATATCAATACCAAATAAACAAAAATAAATTATTTGAACATGCTAGTCTGAAAGCCTCTAAACTGTTTGAAAACTGTGGAGTTGACAGGACATGTCCCAAACAAACTCCATCTACTAAAACTGAAATAATAAAGTACTTAAATAATTATCCTATCCTCGAATGATGAGGACTCACTGCAAATCTACTGCTGCTGGATGAATCTAAAGCTAAGTGTGATTGGGAACTTGAGTGTCAAAGCCTATGGTATAACACACCATAACACAGAAGAAAAGTATGCGTTAGTACGTCTGAATGTACTGGTATGCAAAGTGAGGTAGGCTGAATGCATAGGGTTCAAGTGCATGAACAATACTAACTGAATGAATAACAAGAACGTGAGAATACATACATGAATACGTATCTATAAATGAGATCGTGATAATAATAACTAATGAGTCTGAATACTGATACCATAAGTTTCGTATAACTGATATACTATTAACTGAGTGGTTGTATCTGATAGTCCTGAATCTGAAGAACTATCTAAGTTCTTTTACTGAGACTAAGACTGAGACAATGGATAGTGATCATCTAACTGACATGCCCCGAATCTGAACTGGTAGGGGTCCAACTTATAACCCCATCTGGAAAGGTATCAGTATCGTGCACAGCTAAAAACAAGTTATGAGTTAACCATCTCTGGCAGGGAGCTCTTCCGTCAACCCTCCGAGTAGGAAAACTCAAATGAGATGTATAATCCCTAGACTCGTAGAGGTAGATCTCAACCTATGTTGGATACATAGTTTTGGAATGCAAGGTTTGCTTTTAAAGATCTCACCCTCTACTGGCTGATAGGTGAGCCCTCATCGTTGGGTTCACTCGGTGCTGAATCCTTCTCCCAACTGAATAGACATTGAATTGATTTCCTAGTTCATACTAGGCTTGACTGACCTATCATGTATCGTGTTACTGACTAAACTGGACTAATTTCACTAAGTTTCATTGACAGGCAGAATACTACTAAGATCTGATAACTGACTGAGATTACTAAGTACTGTGAAGGACTAGATTGATACTGAATTTACTGAGTTTTCCTGAGTCATGTAACTAATTGAATTCTAAGGATCATGGTTGGACTGAGAGTATATTGAAAAGTGACGTTAGCTCTAGGCACACAGCTAAATTATCGGGTGCAAGTACCCCCAGGACTCGATAGCATGAAACTAACAAGACATGATACTTTTTAAAATACATAACTATAGGCCACAATTCATAATACAATCATTGGGGGATTTCATGAAGCACTTGATATTCATAATCTTGTACACTGATAGGAATGCATTCAAACATATCATAATTTCACAATTCTAGTCTCATGAGCATTCCATCAAACAACTATAAGACATAGATTTAGCATGGGAGTCATTTTGAATATCTAGTTGTAGTCTAAGTTCATCATTTACATCAACAAAGGGTCATAAAACACAATTCTACTCACTTAGGCATTTTATCAAACACATCAGATGCATATGCTTAGGCTTGGGTATGAACACTAAACAATTACATCTTGGCTACTTTAATCAACTCAATTTTATGAAATTCAATCCACATGCTAACATAATATCAAGGAATACATAAATACTTCATCATGGTAACCATACAAATCAATAGCATGGATACAATTTCAATCCACAACATGAACATCATTATTTAAGCTTTAAAAAAATGGTTTTTTGAACTCCACGGATGGAAAGGATCCTTGGATGAACACTTTACATACTAGGTGGATGATTTCTTGAAGATAGATGGAGGAAAGCTTGAATTCTTAGCTTGAAATTGATCACCTAGGGTTTCTTATTCTTAAGAAATTATGGTAAAAGGAATGTATTTAGCCAAAAGATGGTTAAATTTCATGTTTATTGGGGCTGAAGGTCGAGGAAAATGACCTAATTACCCTTAAGGATACGGTTATTTAATGACTAATATTGGGCACTGACGCATTGAGAGACGTAGTGCATCAATGGCTCTGACACGACACTCGACGCGTTATGCCATGATCGCACCAAGCCTCAGTACTTTTGGCTTTGGAAACCTGCAACAATGTTAAACAACGCGATAGGCGATGTGGCGCTCCAAGATCGCGTTGGTCCATTATTTTGGGACACCAAACGTGGTCTAAACGAGGTCTGAAAAATCTAAAACTTTTTTGGGAACACCTATTAACCTCCCTAATTATGAATTAGCAAGAATACCGACCATTAAAGGATATTAAGGTCGTAAAATGAGATTTTAACCTTTTGAAGGCCAAAAATTAATCAAGTCTGGAAACTTAGCTAGAATTTTCCAAGTTTGGGACCCCCTTGATAAGCTTAAAGGACTGAATTAAGCTTTGGAACTTTGCAGGGTCTTACATATCTCCCCCTTGGGAAAATTCTTCCTCGAATGGGACTGACTGAGATGGGAGAAATGATAAGTTGAAGTACATACTGAACATGAACAACTGAAACATGAGTATATGACTGATATGACTGATAAGCTGAATGTATTATCCTGAACATGCATATCTGATGCATGAATAGCTGACTCAATGAATGCATGACTGGGATTACTGGTAAGCTAAATTTATCAAGTTGAGCATGCATATCTGATACATGAATACATGTATCAGATATGCATGGTATGTAAACTAAATATCGTGATCTGAACTAAGCACCTTGAATACGTGGCTTGCGGCTAAGGTCAGAGTTTGAGGGTCAACTTATTACCCCTTACACCTAATTATATTCATTACAAGGAGAGAGATTGGTATGCTTATGTTATGAAAGTTTGGGGAATTATAGTGTATCTCCCTTTTGGGACACTAGGTCCCTCGAAGAATACTGATTTTGGTGAGATACTGAGGAAAACTAGGGCGATGCATAAGGCACCTACGAATTAAATTGTGACTGAAATCCTGGGATCTGAAACTAAAATGTGATACATGAACTAAGCTAAGCATGTAATTACTTGGTTAGTCTATCTTATAATGATCACATTCGTGAGACTTTGGATAGTGAGACTAGATAGAACAAAGGGAAACCACACCATCCAAACTTGTTCACCTAACTGCTAAACTGAATTACTGGCTTCTTAAACTAACTCATACTAAAAACTTATACTTAATTAAAGTACATCTTCGAAACTCTTTCAACTATACTCTCTACCTTAGTACAACCCGTCACTCGAGACTACCAAAAATATTCACATGGGTATTGAGCACGACTGCTTAAATACACTGCTCATCTAATTAACTGAAGGACTGATAACTGAATACTAGGTTTGCAAGACTTAAATAAACTTAGTTTGAACAACTATACTGAAACTATAGAGTATAATGCATAGAAGGTAATGACTGACTGGGTAACATAAGGTAACTGAGCATGAGTGAGTAAAAACTGTATTAACTTAAGAATGTAAGATTAAGCGTCTAACATGTTTCAAAAACATTCTGTAAACTGGGGTATTAAAATACTAATAACTAAGTAACTGATGGCCATATGCTATGGTCGGGAAATCCTAAAACTAAACTGAGTTACTGAACTAATTACTGGGCTAGGACTGGGATTGAGATTGTATCTAAGATGGTAATTAAGACTGTAACCGTAACTACGACTATAGCTGAAACTGAATGATAGTTTCTGATAATTGAGGTTTAGACTGATACTAAAGTACTAAATTCTGATGGCTAAGTAACTGATAACTGAAATCCATGGTCCTGTAGGACTATCTGAGTCCTTTACTGAATATTGATTATTGAACTGACGTTGTAACTGAAGCCTGAGGGATAAAGTATCAACACCACAGATTCACCGAGGGATCTAAACTGAGAGTATATGTGACATAATCTGAGTTTGGATGATTACTAGGAGTGGATCATAAGTCATGAGTTGCATGACCTGATCCTAGAATTTCTATGTTCATGGGACATGATTCGTAACACTGGGTGAACTGGAACTCCTCATACTAGGAACTTGAAACACACAATATTCTATGAAAAGTGTGTGGATATAAGTTGTATTTGTGGGAGTGAAACATAAACCATGCGTAATTATCATGATGGTTGAAGTACAAAACTTTGCCCTGAGGTAGGAATGGGTCGGGAATCATCTTTCCTTATGGATTTCCTACACATACTGGTATTATTAGTGGAATCTAAAGACCTAACTTTCTGAGATATCATAACCGAATAGTCCCTGTATACCTGTTGAGCTATGATTGGTTGACCCAATAGGTGGAGACTGAGAAAGTTTCTGTTAATATTTGATCTGACCTTAAAATTGACTGTTATGTAAAGAGTTACAAAATAAAAAAAATCTCCTGAATCTAAAGAAACATGAACATGTAAATGAGGGATCAATAACATACCAGTGGCTACATCAGGAGGATTTTCCTAATTATTTCGGGACTGAAGAGCATAGAGTCTATTTTGGCGTTGCCCGCTAATAGCGCTGGAATTTGCACTTTGCTGACTCGATCGATCGGTCTGGGCTGAAGGATGACCGTGCTGACTTCAAGGGCTGGGTTTAGGATAGTCTTAGACCTTGTGACCTGACTCTCCATATCCAAAACACACATCACTGCCAGCTCTAATTACCTCCTTATGATACATACCATACTCTTTGCAAAGAAGATTAGTAAAACTCCTGCTCTCACTACCCTGGGCTTTGGAGTTTGGCGCCCTATCCCTATGGTTATTTTTGAACTTTGGTACTAGTGTACTAGCTGAGGATGGATCTGGGACTAAAAACTTCTGACTATGCTGAGAACGGTTGCCACCCTGCGACCCTGGCTGAGAAAAACTATAGATACCTGTTCTGGATCTCTTATTTTCTCTCTCTTTCTTCTTAAGCTTCTGCTCTTCAATTTGTTAAGCATGGACTATAAGTCTAGATATATTTATCTCCTTAATCAACATCGCAGTCCTGCACTCCTTAACCACTCTACCTAATACCCCAGACACAAACTTGCTCATTCTGGATCTACTGTCTGCTACTACATGGGGAGCATACCTGTCTAGATTGATGAACTCTAACACTTTGGATTCTTTCTACTCTAGGGTAAAGAATCAGTCTAGAAAGATAGTAGTAAACTCTTCCCACTCTATGGGCTCTGCATTTGTACCCTTGTCTACCTTCTACTGCTTAACCATGTATGAGCTACATCTTGTAGCTGATAAGTGGCTAACTCAGCACTCTCACTGGAAGTCACTCCTATGATATTTGTGAATTTCTAAACTTGGTCAAGAAACTCCTATGGATCCTCTTCGGATTTAGAACCTGAGAATAGGGGAGGATTCATTTGGGTGAAGTCTCGAATCTTGGCTGCAGTAGTATTGGCCACTGAGTTGGCCGGAACAGCAGTTGGTCATTCATTCTGAGCTGTGACTGACTTGGCTAAAGTAGTGAATGCATTCCTGAATTCTGCATGACAAATATGTTCGTCCAAGGGATCTGCTTGGACGGACTGAGGGGCTGACTGATTTCCGTTTTTTCTTTTGGGAGGTGTGTTCTATAAACAAAAATAGAGAAACAGATTAGACTAAATGTTAAATTTGAGCTCATCCTCATTACACGACATAAATACTGAAAGATGGGGAACTGTTCCTAAAACACCTTATAGCCTCCTATACATAAATATGGCGCGCAACACACCCATGCACAAGACTCTACTAAATGTAGCTTTTCAGACTTCCTAGGACTCTATTGAACCTTAGGCTCTGATACTAAGTTTGTAATGCCCCAAATCTGATACATGGAATGCTATATGGTGCTAGCAATCCCGAAGGACCATAATCTAACCCATGACTGATATCTATCCCTGAGCACTGCATAATATACTATATAAATATGGAATAAAAGGGCTGAAAGGACATAAGGTTTAAATATCTGATAAAACATAACATCTAGAAATACGGTATATTAATACCAAAATAACTGAATAAATTATCTGAACATGATAGTCTGAAAGCCTCTAAACTGTTTGAAAATTGTGGAGTTGATGGGACATATCCCCAACTAATTCCTTCTACTAAAATTGAAATAATAAAGTAATGAAATAATTATGCTATCCTCGAATGATGAGGACTAACTACAAATCTATAGTTGCTGGCTGAAACTGAAGCTAAGTGTGATCGGGAACTTGAGCATCTGAACCAATGGTATAAAACACCATAGCGCAGAAGAAAAGTATGCATCAGTATGTCTGAATATACTGGTATACAAATTGAGGTAGGCTGAATACATAGAATTTATATGCATGAACAATACTAACTGACTGAATAACATGAACGTGAGAATACATGCATTAATACATAACTATAAATGAGATTGAGATAATACTGACTACTGAGTCTGAATACTGATAACATGAGTTTTGTATAACTGATATACTATTAACTGAGTGACTGTGTCTGACATTCTTGATTCTGATGGAACTAGCTGAGTTCCGTACTGAACTAAGTGATTGTATCTGACAGTTCTGAATCTGAAGAACTATCTGAGTTCTTTTACTAAGACTAAGACTGAGACTGTGGGAAGTAATTATCTAACAAACATACCCCAAATATGAACTGGTGGAGGTCCAACCTGTAACCCCAGTTGGAAGGGTATCAGTACCGTGCCACAGATAAAGAGAAGTTGTGAGTTAACCATCTCTGACAAAGAGCTCTTTCGTCAACCCCTCTTAGTAGGAAAACTCAAATGAGATGTATAATCCCTAGACTCATAGGGGTACATCTCAACCTACGCTGGCTACGTAGTTCTGGAACGTAAGGATTATTTCTAAGGATATTACCTTCTACTGGCTTACAGGTGAGCCCTCATCCCTGGGTTCACTCGGTGCTGAATCCTACTCCCAACTGAATAGACACTGAACTGATTTCCTAGTTTATACTAGGCTTGACTGATCTATCACTGATTATGTTACTGACTGAAGTGGACTGATTTCACTAAGTTCCGTTGACTGACGGAATACTACTAAGATTTGATAACTGACTGAGAATACTGAGATTGCTGAGTATTGTGAAGGTCTAGACTGATACTGAATTTACTGAGTTTTCCTGATTCATGTGACTGATTGAATTCTAAGGATCATGGCTGGGCTGAGAGTATATTGAAAAGTGACGTTGGCTCTAGGCACACAGCTAAATTATAGGGTGCAAGTACCCCCAGGACTCTATAGCATGAAACTAACAAGACATGACACTTTTTAAAATACATAACTATAGGCCACAATTCATAATACAATCATTGGGGGATTTCATGAAGCACTTGATATTCATAATCTTGTACACTGATAGGAATGCATTCAAACATATCATAATTTCACAATTCTAGTCTCATGAGCATTCCATCAAACAACTATAAGACATAGATTTAGCATGGGAGTCATTTTGAACATCTAGTTGTAGTCTAAGCTCATCATTTACATTAACAAAGGGTCATAAAACACAATTCTACTCACTTAGGCATTTTATCAAACACATCAGATGCATATGCTTAGGCTTGGGTATGAACACTAAACAATTACATCTTGGCTACTTTAATCAACTCAATTTTATGAAATTCAATCCACATGCTAACATAATATCAAGGAATACATAAATATTCCATCATGGAAACCATACAACTCAACAGCATGGATACAATTTCAATCCACAACATGAACATCATTATTTAAGCTTTAAAAAAATGGTTTCTTGAACTCCAAGGATGGAAGGGATCCTTGGATAAACACTTTACAGACCTAAGTGGATGATTTTTTGAAGATTGATGGAGGAACGCTTGAATTCTTGGCTTGAAATTGATCACCTAGGGTTTCTTGTTCTTGAACAATTGTGGAATAAGGAATGTATTTAGCCAAAATAGGTTTAAAGTTTGTGTTTATGAGTGCTGAAGGTCGAGGAAAATGACCTAATTACCCTTAAGGACACGGTCATTTAATGACTAAAGTTGGGCACCGACGCGTTGAGCGACGCATCGCATCAATGGCACCGATGCGATAATCGATGCATCACGCCATGATCATGCTAAGCCTCAGTACTTTTGGCTCTGGAAACCTGCAACAATGTTAAACAACACGATAGGCGACACGGCGCGCCAAGATCGCATTGGTCCATTATTTTGGGACACCAAAGGTGGTCTAAACGATGTCTAAAAAATCCAAAACTTATCCGAGAATACCTATTGACCTCCGTAATCATGAATTAGAAAGAATACCAACCATTAAAGTACATTAAAGTCGTGAAATGAGATTGCCAACTTTCGAAGGATAAAAACAAACCAAGTCTGGAAACTTAACTAGAATTTTCTAAGTCTGGGACCCGTTTGACAAGCTTAAAAGACTGAATTAAGCTTAGCATTTTTGCGGGGTCTTACAACACACTTCCTTGATTGGGTAATTCAGTTTCATTTATTAGGTGATGCACTTTCTAAATTGAACCTTCACTCCTAGAAATCACACTTTCTAGTTGAGTCCTTCCATCTAATCTTTAGGAGACACATTTCCTTGTCTTGGTAATTTAAGTGGTATTTGTAATGAGACGCATTTCCTTATTTGAGTAATTCAAGCAACATTTGTAAGGAGATGTATTTCCTTGTCTGGGTAATTTAAGTGGCATTTGTAAGGAGACGCATTTCCTTGTTTGGGCAATTCAAGCAGAATTTGTGAGGAGACACATTTTCTTATTTGGGTAATTTAACTGACATTTATAAGGAAATGCATTTCCTTATCTGGGTAATTTAAGTGGCATTTATAAGGATACGTATTTCCTTATTTGGGTAATTCAAGCGGCATTTGTAAAGAGACGCATTTCCTTGTTTGGGTAATTCAAGCAGCATTTGTAAAGAGATGCATTTCCTTGTCTGGGTAATTTAAGTGGCATTTGTAAAGAGACGTATTTCCTTGTTTGGGTAATTCAAACGATATTTGTAAGGAGACGCATTTCCTTATTTGGGTAATTCAAGTGGCATTTGTAAGGAGATGAATTTCCTTGTCTGGATAATTTAAGTGGCATTTATAAAAAAACACATTTCCTTATCTAGGTAATTCAAGTGGCATTTGTAAGAACACACACTTCCTTGATTGGGTAATTCGAATTTTACTTGTTAGGTGATGCACTTCCTAACCTAAGTCTTGACTCCTAGAAAATTCACTTTCTAGTCGAGTCATTCCACTTGACCCTTAGGAGACACACTTCCATGTCAGGGTAGTTCAAGTTTTGGCTTTCTAGGTGGCATACTTCCTAACTTAAGCCTTTACTCCTAGAAAATGTACTTTATGGTCGAGTCCTTCCATGCAACCCCTAGGAGATACACCTTCTTATCTAAGTAATTCATGTTTTATTTATTAGGTGATACACTTCCTAAATTGAACCTTCACTCCTAGAAGCCGCATTTTCTAGTCTAGTCGTTGCACTTAACTCTTAGAAGATGCATTTCCTTGTCAGTTTTCATTTGTCAGGTGATATACTTCCTAACTTAAACCTTAATATCTAGAAGATGCACTTTCTAGTTAGAGTTTCTCACTCTAATTTTTAGGAGACGCACTTTCTAGTCTTGGTCATTTCATTTTATCCTTAAGAGATTCATTTATTAATTATTCTTGAGTCACCTTTGCATTATGCATTTTATAAGCAATTGTGATTGGGTTTGACACCCACAAAAGTCTTCTGATGATAAATTGGGGCAGAAATTTAATTCATGTTATTGGAAACATCATTTCAGGACATTCTTGAAAAATGAGACTTTATTTTTTAAAATGTGAGATCGCTCTTTATCGTAGCCTTTATTTAGGATAATTTTCTTTCTAGTTTTAATGTGATTTCAGGATCTCGCCTTGAGAGCATGGTCAGAAAATAGCAAGTCAGGAGCCTGCCTGGAGAACAAAGTGAAGAAATTTAAAGTAAAGCAACAAGGTGATGAAATAGCGAGTCAGGAGACCGCCTGGAGAACAGGGTGAAAAAATTAAAAGTTAAGCACAAGGTGATGAAATAGGGAGGCAGGAGCCTGCCTAGAGAACATGGTGAAAAAATTAAAAATCAAGCAACAATGTGATGAAAGTGAAAGTCAAGAAATAAGGTAAAAATTTGTAAGTTATGAGACCTCCTGGAGAACAGGGTGATGAAATTAAAAGTCAAGCAATAAGGTAAAGAAATTGTAAGTCAGGAGCCCGCCTAAAGAATAGGGTGAAACTTTTCACATCAGGATCAAGATTCAGAAGTACCACCGATAGAACATAGTCAATTTGTGAGTTCATCTCCAACATCAAATTTTGGGTGGAGAAAGAATATACTCTCAAGTTCAACCCAAAGAAGATCAGATCTTTTGTCAATTTTGGAAGCATTAGAAACTCAAGTCAAGAGTCCAAATAAAGAAGTTGCATAGATAGGACTTTTATGATTTCAGCTATCTTTTTAACTTGTAATTTTTATTTTTGATGTAATGATAGAGCCGAGGACCGGAACCTTGACAGGGCCTCACTTGAATCTCCAACTCGGTATAGTCCTTCTTCTTGTTAATCCTGAAACTACATGTGCTTTGACTTCCACATAACTTAAGACAGGTAGAATGCCATCAAGATCCGATTGCCTTTTTCCCTTCTGTTTCTTTTCTTGAATAATGGTCGGGTCAAAATTCTATCTCATTGTCTACTTCTTTGTCTGAAAATACTTCGTGTTTACATCCAAAGTGGGGCATGATGTAGACACGTAATTTTGTCCCTTCCAAAAGCCGAATTTACCCATTTTAACAAATTAAAAAATTAACACCCCACACAATCAAATTAAACCACCTCACCTTATCCTAACCACTCACCACCTTATCTTAACAAAAATAACAATTTCTTGCCCCACCCACTACCCTTACCAACGTACACCCCCCTCATATTTTCTTTTTTCTCTTTGACCATATAGACATCACATTTATATACACGCAAAACACAAACCACACCGGATTCTACTTACCAATAATATATACACACACCAAACACAATAATCGGAGGGATAGAGATACACATAATATACTGAGATATACCTCACTGAAATTAGGAGAGGATCACACAAATAATATACATAAGGGACCTACAGCAAAATAGAGGGTAGAATTCACACACAGTCTCTATTGTCCGCTCACATATTCCCACACTCTCAGATACATACAGCAACACACAATGAGAGGGAGGGAGGCTTTTCAATTTTTTTTATTATATACAACACACACAGAGATCACCCTCAGGGGAATAATACATACACCAACACGTACAGTGAAAGAGGCACACCCAGAAGGTAACCACAATGCAATTTTTGCACTACATCACCTCTCAATACTCTCACTAACAGGAAGACAATAATACACTCTTCAGTAGAATTCACCCATACCCACATACTCTATTTTTATGGATTCGCACACACGAGGATAGAGAAATAAAGGGAAAAATAGGAAAAAGGAAAAATTAAAGAAACAACGAGAGATCAGAGGATGGAATTGCGAGTTAGAGAGATTTAGGAGAGAAAAATAATAGGGAGAGAGAGACAAAAAGTGAGAGAGGGGACAAAATTAGTCATTCCGTTCTACTTTCTTCGATAAGAATTTCACTAAAATAGCCATAGATCAGTCCTACCCCAAAAATTTGACCGGCAAAGCTATCGGAAATAGCTGATTAAACAACTTCATAATGGTGTTGTTCCTACAAAAATCAAAGCTAGAAAATTGATCTCGAGCTATTAGTTTTGACGTTGAGGTCAAATTTTGGTTGAGGTTCATTGGTTCGTGAGCTCAATCCATCACTAATTGTTCGAAATAAAATTGAGGTCTATTTCTCATCCGCTTCTCAATTAATGTTAATTGTTTGATGCTTCATGTGTTGAATTCATGATATGGGCTTGGTTTTTTTTATTTTGATATGTTCAAACCATTGTAAGTAGTCGTTGATAATGATTAGTTGATTGTATAAATGGGATAATCAAATTATTTAGGCTCAATTTGGGATGGTATTGAAAATTATCTAATTGGTAATTTCATCTGTTTTATTTTAATTGTTATCTTTATGTTGTTGAACGTCATAGTATCATGATAGGGTGAAATTGATTGGCAAATGGTAGGTTGGGTAGGTAAAATTAAGAATTGCGGATTGTTGAGCTTTTTAAATATTTGTTTATTTTATCACATTTGAATCAATTGTACTCATTTGGCCAAGGAATGCCCAAGGTTATTTGTATTATTTATCAAGGGAATGCCCCGAGGGAGTTGTACTCGAAGATGGTGTGTGATCAAGGCTCGAGGAATCAGGTAAAACATAGTGTAGGATAGTTATAATAAATTAGGTTTTAATTTTAGCATTTTTTATGTCGATTTGTAAAAAATTAGACTAGACACTATTTTGAAGTTTTCGACTGTTTGATTGTTTATTTTGTGTGTTGTGTGCTTTGTTTGGTTTATGCATTTTATAGTGTCATACTAGCTGATATACTCTTCAGAGCGACCATGGTTGAACCATGAGATCGAGGGATGCCTAACACCTTCCCCTCGATCAACAAAATTCCTTAACTAAAATCTCTGTTCCTGGATCAGTTTTTAAAAGAGTCAAGAAGTTATGTTGAAAAGAATTTCCAAAGGTGACTTGGCATGCAAGATTATGCCAAGTGGCGACTCTGAATTTTGATTGTTAAAAATTTTTTTTGGAACAAATTGTTTTCTTTTTGTCACTTAATAATAAAAACTCTTCCAAACTTAAAATCAAATCTTTTTGGTGAAAAAAGGGATGTGATAGTTAGTAAAGGCCTATTCTTTAAGCTCTCATAAAACCAAGACGTGTTATGGCTGAAACGAACAAAACCGTGAGAACCATAAATGGTAAAAGGCTGGTTGTGTAACATGTATTATCTAGGTGTACACTAAAGTTCGACAGTTCAAAGATATCAAATCTACCGATTGACCGAGTTCATTCGATGCATGTTCACTACGGAAAGTTCAAAGGAAAACTCACTTAACCAGATGCAATCAGACTTTTCTTATTGATCACATATTTGTTCATAAAGTTTTATAAAGAATAGTCATTCCTCATTCATGTGAGGGATTGTTGGGTTCAATTAGATATGTGAATGGAAAATGAAGGGAATTCTTGGAGGGAAAGTGAGCCCTCACTTAAAAAGAAAGTGTAAACACTTTCAAGTGGATAGTGAGGCAAGAACCAAGAGGTGCCTCGTGCTTTTGTCGTTGTCGCTTGCTCGGCTTGGCTTCGAATTCTGATAATGATTGATCGAGATTAATTTTTTAGACAAAGTTTATTTGAAACTTGGAAAAATAAGTGAAAATTTTAATCTTTCTCTATGTATGCCATGCAAATGCATGCAAAATGCAACTTGTAAGGTGATTGTTCGGTCAGATATGACTGTTTAGAAAAGACACACTATTTTGAAAGGGACAGACATGACTGTTCCGATATGATACACCTTTCCATGAACCATTGCTTTCTTTTCGGAGGGACACTTGAAGGCTATAAATACTAATTTCTTAAGGACACCCTATAAAATCGGAGGACTTGGTTCTACTTCTACTTCATCCTATTTCTTTTAGATAACATACTTCTTTGATAGTTCATTTTGATTAGATATTTTGAACTTGTGTTGAAGATGTTAAAACTTCATTATTGTTCTTGAAACAGTCTTCAACTTAGATTGAAGTGTATTGTGCAAACATACAGGTTGTGTACCCGAAATAACAATGATAACTTTTCTCTTTACGGTTAGATTGTTCTTTACCGTAGAACTTCACACTATTAGCTGACTTTTCTGTCCAAAACTGTCAATGATTCCTCTGACAAGATTAAAATTGATTTAACGTTTTACCATGTTCCTTTATGATTGTAGTGCAGGCATTCCATTTGGATTTGGTATGAGCATTGGCTTCACATTGTATGAGTTGTCTGTAAGATAGCCATTATTCATGTGAAATCATTCCTTTTTTTTTTCTTAACAAAAAAAGTAGATGTTCGATCTCTTACATGGTTTTGATACTAATTTTGTTAATTGAAATTTTCTTCCATAGTTCCATCGTTGTATTTTTGTGTTTTGCTGCTTGAATCCCTTAGTTCTTTAGTAGTGTAATTTTTTGCTTGTCTTTATATGATATACCCTTACAAATACTGAATAATTTGAGTCATATCTCATCTTTTCCTATTGAGGTTATATATTTGTCTTTTTGGTCATGGATTATTTATAAGAAGACTGCAACAGATAATATTAGGCATACCTTTCTTAAGGTAAACATGGTGAAAACTATGAATCCTAAATGCACAACACATAGCCCATGGTGGGTTAATTAGAGGAACCATTATGCCTGCATTTTTTTATGAAAATAGGTGTAAATTTATTAATAGTAAAATAGGTTTAACAATTTTATTCTTCTTCAATTTTGGTTTTGTTTGTTTTATTGAAGATAAAAAAAACGGAGACAAAAGTAATTAAATATATGCATGGTGTTAGAATTATTTATTTTATGTGGATTTTACATTAACTTTTTATTACATTAAAGTAAAACGGGCTGATGTTATTAGTTGGTGGATAAGACACAGGCCGTATATTCATGCGGATTCCATATTGGCTTGTATCTATTTCATGTTATTGGTGTGGGCTGGCAATAGTGTAGGCCTGTAGTAGACCTGTGAGCCAATAATGGGGGGTGCACTAGGTTAAGGCTTTTAAGCCTATAAATATAAGGTTAGGTCCCCTTTTCTGGATTTAACATAAGACTTATTTCCATAAATTATCAGTCGTCATAAGTAAATGAGAGAAAGACCGAGAGGAAGACCCATCCTAGTTCGTCTTTGATTACGTGTACTTAATGGCGGACAAAGGTACGCACATTTCCTCCCTCATATTTTGTTACTTATTGGTGTTCTTGGTTTATGTGAATTTGTGGTGTGTTTCTATGTTAATGTAACATTTGGTATCAAGAGCTTTTTCACATAGATCTTGAACACTATGACTGAATACTATGAGGTATTTTCGAGAACCTTAATATCGTTGTAATTTAATTTTCTTTTCCGCTGCGCTTTTCGATGATGAAGTGTCAAAGTAGAGGTATTAATTTTTATTTTATTTTTAATATTGCCAATTGGATCAAAGTCGGCTAAATTGAGGCCTTCATAAATTTATGCTCTGGCGGCTATTGGAAGAATAGGGAACAATTGATCAAATATAAAAACTTAATCATATTTCTTTTGATAATACGTGCATGACAAAAAGCATTACACTTGAAGATGAACTGCTGCTGGTACTTTTCATCATTATTTTATTAATAATATTAAAAATTTATTCTATTATTTATAAAAGATATCCAATTGATATCTATTTATTATTTATTTATCCTACGTGAATTTAGTTCCACTTGAATTTTAATTAAAATCAGATCTATAATATTTTTAATTATGTGGTTACCAATTGGGTAAGATGAGCAAATTACAGCAATGGTATGTTGAATCCCTGTGATTTAATTTGTTTTGTAAATTAGGGTAAATAGTGTACACCAAAGTGACCTATTTGCCTTGCTTTACGAGACTTGTTTAATCCATTTTGAGGGATATCACTAAGTTAGAACATACAATGATCTACCCAAAGGAGATTTATTGTGTGTTTTAAATTAGTATTGTGATGAGCCCCATTATATGAAAATATTTTGATTTTAGTAAATTTATCTGCTCAAAGGGGATAGGTTTCTAATATTGAAAATATTTTCTTGCCCTGCCTAAAGGGGGGCTACTTGTTGATGCTGCGGGACTCATCGTTGTGATAAGATTATTATTCTTATGCCTTGCTATTTTGATAAATTCATTCATGTTGTGTTGTGAACAGTTATCATTTATTTGAACAATAATAATGTTGAAATTGTGGTTCTGTCGGGCTCTAACTTTAAGCGATGGAAAGAAGATCTTGAATTTGCTTTGAGCATGACTGACATAGATCAAGCCTTACATAAGGATGAGCCTCCAGCTCTCACTGATTCTAGCACAGCTGATGAAAAAGAACTTTATGCTAAGTGGAGAGAGATCTAATAGACTTTGTATCCTTGCCTTTAGGAGGTCAATTGTTGAGCACCTCAAGAGTGGCTTGCCTGAAACTGCCAATGCTAAAAAGTTTCTTGCCCAAGTGGAAGAAAGGTATCTTGTATCCAATAAGGATGAAACTGGAGATCTAATGAATAAACTTGCAGGGATGAGGTATGACTTTACTAGGGGTGTTAGAGATTACATACTTAAGATGGTACACATTCAATCCAAATTGAAAAGTCTTGAAATAACTCTTCCTGATACTTACACTGTTCACTCTACTCTTAGCTCTTTGCCTGCTGAGTTTAGCCAAATGAAAACTGCCTATAATACTCAAGATGAATCTTGGTCGATCAATGATCTCATCTCTAAATGTGTTATTGAAGAGGAAAAAATTAAAAAGAAGAAGGGTGAGGTTGTCATATTATCTTTTCATAATTCCAAAGCCAGCTCTAGCAAGGGACCTAGAAAGTTTGAAAGATCTAATAATCATACTTTTAAGAAGGGTCAGGACAACAAAAGGCATGATAAAGATCAGACTGATTATCCTGGGACCAATAACATGATTTTTAAGAAAAATAATAATTGCTTCTTTTGTAAGAAACCTAGTTGCAAGCAGAGAGATTGCACCAAATTTCATTCTTGAATAAAAAAAAAGGAGTCAAAAGAAGGTAATCACCTAGATCTTGTTTGTTTTGAGTCACACTTTGTAGATGTCCCTATTAATTCTTGGTGGTTTGATAGTGGAGCTATTGCTCATGTTGCCATTTCCTTCCAGGGGTTCAAAAATAAAAGAAATCCAAGGAAAATGGAGTCAAGAATTAGAGTGGCCACAGATGTCCAAGTTGAAGTAAAGTTTATAGAAACTATAGTTTTAGAATTAGAAACTCGCTATAAGCTTGTTCTTGAAAACACTCTTTATGTACCATCTTTTAGACGGAATTTGATTTCTATTACAGTTTTACACAAATTTGGTTATGGTTTTAATTTTCTTAATGGAAAAATTAATTTGCTTTTGAACTCCCAAGTTGTTGGTCATGGAATCTTTTCTAATGGTCTGTTTAAAATTTCTTTGACATCTAATTTTGAATACAGCTCTTTTAATTTTGAAATTGTGGAGTCTAATCGACCAATTTTAAATGAAAAATCGGGCATGTTATGGCATAGGCATTTAGGTCATATCTCTAAAGATAGTGTTGATAGATTGGTTAAGTCTAATATTTTATCTGCTCTTGATTTTGGGGACATAGGAACATATATTGATTGCATTAGAGGAAAGTTAACTAAAACAAGAAAAAAAAATGCTACTCGTAGTTCTGGTTTGTTAGAAATCATTCACACGGACTTAAGTGGTCCATAGTCTACTACAATATGTGGTTTAAGTTATTTTATCTCCTTTATTGATGACTTTCTTTATATGGTTATGTTTTTCTTATTAAAGAAAAATCAGATTCTTTTGAAATGTTCAAATTGTTTAAAATTGAAGTAGAGAAACAACTGAAAAAGGTCATTAAGATAGTGAGGTCTGATCGTGGGGGTGAATACTATGATAGATACACTGATACTGGGAAACATATGGGACCCTTTTCCAAATATCTACAAGATTGTGGCATAGTTTCCCAGTACACCATGCCTGGCAGTCCTGCCCAAAATGGTGTAGCTGAAAGGTGAAACCGTACTTTAAAAGATATGATTAGAAGTATGATGAGTAGATCTAACTTACCTGAGTTCCTTTGGGGTGAAGCTATTAAAACCTCCATGTATATTCTTAATCGTGTCCCTTCTAAGTCAGTCCCTAAAACCCCTTTTGAGTTGTGGAACAATAGAAAACCCAATTTAAATCATTTTCGAGTTTGGGGATGTCCTGCAGAGGTAAAGATATCTAACCCTTCAGAAAAGAAAATTGAACCTATAACCTTTCATTGTTTTTTCCTTGGTTATCCAACTCATTCTAAAGGATACAGGTTCTACTTTCCTACAAGGGGAACAAGAATGGTTGAATCTCAAAATGTAAAATTTCTTAAATTTAATGTTACAGATAAGGATTGTTCTCAGCATATTGCTCATGAGCCAACTGAAAGTATTGAAGCTATTAGAATTCCTCTTACTATTACCTCAGAATCATTTGTGTCTGCACCTATACATGATGAACCTCATATACATGGGCAAGCTGATGACTTTGTACCTGCAGAAATTCAGGTGCCAATTATTGAAGAAGTGGTTCAGGAACCTGTTGTTGTTGATCAAGAGGTTCAAACTTTTAGGAGATCAAGTAGACCTAGACGATTGTCGCTATCGCATGATTATTTAGTATACCTAGCTGAAGGTGACATTGTTGATCCTATAACCTTTTTTGAAGCTTTAGCATGTGCTTAATTAAAGATGTGGCTTGATGCCATGTCTGAAGAGATGAAATCCATGAGTAGAGATGATGTGTAGGAGCTTTCAAAGCTTCCTAAAGGCCAGAAGGTTGTTGGATGTAAATGGTTTTTTATGACTAAGAAGGATTGAAATGGAAACGTTGAATGATTCAAGGCGGAATTAGTTGCTAAAGGATCCACACAGCGAGAAGGGGTTGATTACAATGAAACTTTTTCACCAATATCATCTAAGGATTCTTTTAGGATCATTATGACATTGGTAGCCCATTTTGATCTTGAGCTACATTAGATGGATGTAAAGACAGCCTTTTTGAATGGTGATCTTAATGAAGAGTTTTACATATAACAACCCTAAGGTTTTATTGGTAAAGGCAGTGAGCATCTTGTGTGTAAATTGAAGAAATCTATCTATAGCTTGAACAAGATTTTCGACAGTAGTACTTGAAGTTTGAGGAAATTATCACTTCTTTGGGGTTTGTGGAGAACAAGATTGATCATTGCATCTATCTCAAGATCGGTGGGAGTAAGTTCATCATTCTCACTCTTTATGTTGATGATATTTTACTTGCTAGTAATAATTTGGGACTGTTCCACGAAACTAAACAATCATTGAACAAAATATTTGATATGAAAAATTTAGGAGAGGTATCATGTGTTCTGGGCATTGAGATTCGACAAGATAGATCTCGTAAGTTATTGGGGCTTTCACAAAAGGCATATATCAATCATATTTTGAAAGATTTCAAATGGAAAATTATAAGCCTGGTGATATCCCTGTGGTGAAAGGTGATAAGTTAAGCCTAGACTTGTGTCCTAAAAATGATCTTGAGAAAGATTCTATGAAAGATGTGCCTAGAAAGATTCTATGAAAGATGTGTCTTATCCAAGTGTTATTAGAAGTCTTATGTATGCACAAGTTTGCACTCGTCCTGACATTGCTTTCATTGTCAATGCTCTTGGACGTTATCAAACTAATCCAGGAAGAAGTCGTTGGGCTGCTGCTAAGAAAGTAATGAGGTACTTGAAGAAGACAAGAGATTATATGTTAGTGTACAAAAGGGTTGACAACCTTGAGGTGATTGGTTGCATAGACTCAGATTTTTTTGAGTGTCTTGATGATTTAAGGTCCACTTCTGGCTTCATATTTATGTATGTAGGGGGTATGATATCTTGGAAAAGTGTGAATCAAACTCTTACAATATTTTCCACTATGCAAGCAGAATTCGTAGCTTGTTATGGTGCAACTACACAAGCTATTTGGGTTAAACATTTTATTTCAGGGCTTGTGGTAGTTGATTCTATCCCTAGGACCTTGAAGATTTATTGTGACAACAAGGCGGCTGTGTTTTACTTAAAAAATAATAAATCTTCTTCAACTTCTAAGCATATGAAAATAAAATATTTGGCTGTGAGAGATATGGTTAAAGGGGATGACATTGTGATTGCACATATACCTACTAATTTGATGTTTGTTGATCCACTAAACAAGGGGCTAAGACCCATAGATTTTATGCAACATGTTCAAAATATGGGTGTTGTTGAGTCATTTGATTTGTTGGGTTAGTAGGAGTATTTAATATTGTTATTCATTTGTCATTAGACTATTCACCTTATTGTTTCGGGCATATGGTGATATTATCTCTTGAATTTATGTTCATGCTATGGTAGATTTTGCTATCATTTATGTTTATTATTATTATTGTGCACACTTTAATATTGTTTTATTATATTAAGGTTTTTTACCTTACATGTTGGCTATGACTCATATTGATAAAATCATATTGTTGTTTTATTGGATCTTTCTTTTGGAGACATATATGGTACATCATTCTACCTTGTGGATTTTTTGGTTGTTGCACCATGTAATATGTTGCACATGTTGAACCTCGAAAATCAAGATTTTCTGGTGGAGCGCATGTTATTTTAGTACTCACACATGTTGTAACAGAAAATCGTGGTGACGATTTTTCTATGGTACGCATGTTGATTTTAAGCATGCATGTTGATATAAAAAATCATTTGAAGGAATAATAATGAAATAGCCTCGATTTGGAGTCCATGTTGGCTATTTCTTGTTACGCTACTACATCATTTGGTTTATGTTTACAAAACTCCAGTGTTAGTAATTGTGGATTGGTCTTGTATCGTTGGTTGATGCAAGTACTGCTGCAGTTCAATAGTGATTTTTTGCTTGACTGAACTGTATTGGAGATGGCGTTCCACCACTAAATATTTATGCCCACTGTCTATTCGGCCCGAGAGTTATTTTCTTAAAAAAAATAAGTTTTCCAAAACTTTTCGAGATAATACATCAAAAAACCCCTGAACTTGTTCTGGCAGCTTACTTTAACCCTTAAATTAAATTTTCATTTATTTACCCCCCTTAACAACTTTATCGTGAATTAATTTCAACCCTTAAGGTTGATGTGACATTAAAAAAAAAAAAAAAATATAGACGCGTGAATTTATTTTCTTTTAAAAAAATGACCCACTTATATTATATATATACATATTTTAAACTCTCCCTCCCCCCCCCCCCCCTTCAAACCCCCACCCTCACCTCACCTACCAAACCCCTCACCCACACCCCACCCCGCCCCAATTTCTCATATTTCAACTATCATACCCGCCATTTCCACCGCACCCTCATTATTTAAGGTGAAAAAAATAAAAAAAAGAAAACGATAGATGGGGTGGATCAAATTTAATGGTGGGTGAATTTGATAAGATAAGTTCATATACCACCATTTAAGGTTGATGAAATTTAATGGTGGGTATGAAAAATTAAAATTGGAGGAATCTTCTTGTAAAAGTATATTTCAAATTTATCAAAACTCCGTTCAATCCAAAGCTAACGCTCTCAAAAGACCCGTAAATCATGTAGGAAACGGTGGTTGGGACCGAAGTGGGAAAAGGAAATTCTAGTAACGGCGGTAGAACCTTATCGGAACTTTACCCAAATTCCAAGAAGCTCTTACTCAAATCTTGAGATGGTTTAGAGAAGCTCGAGTGATTCGAGTACACTTCTTCTTCATTGCAATCCTCATCTCCATCTCCGAGTGTTGTTATGGTCGATTTATCGAAACTATCATTTGATGTTGTGAGAAAAGATATAGCTCAGATCCAGTTTCTTTGCTCTGAGATGGAATTTCTCTTGGCGATCCATATCTGCCAAATCATAACGTGATCTCTGAAAAAGGGCTATTTTTATTGAATTTTAATCTTTGACGAGATTGATTTTCTTTGAAATATACAATTTAGGTGGTACTAGAATGATGAGTGGAGTGAAAGAAGAAAGAGGGGTGGTGGGGCTTCAAGAAGAAAGGAATAGGGTCGGGGTGGGCGGAAAGGGGGGAGGGGGAGGGTTTTTTCTTTTTTTTTTAATATTGTATAATAAATAAATTAGTGGGGTCACTTTTTTCAAAATAAATTTTGATGTGGTACTAATGTGGCGCAAGTGTAATACACTCTCCGTAGTGAGAGTGGTGTTGTATTTTTTAGGTGGTATATACAATTATTGTATATAGTATCATATTTGATCGACGATAATTCAACATTTCACTATTTTGGAGTAGAGAAAAACTCAAAAGTATAATTTTTTTTTAGAGAGAAATCGGATAATTAAGGATAGAAGTGATTATTTTTTTATATAGAATAAATATAAGAAAATTGTTAAGTTAAGGAGGTAATTGATACTTCTATTTTTTAAATTTTTTATATAAAACGTAAAAATTTATTACATACAAAAAAAAATAAATTATTTGAACTACACGTAAAATATAAATATATTTAACTAATCAAAAAATTCATAATTATTATATGTAAAAGAGGAAAAAGTAGAAGTGATGGGACATTTGTGAAAAAAGAAATTGTGGGTGGGGGACCACTGCTATAAAAAAATTAAAAACATAACTTTTTGTTATGTTGAACAACTCATTTTTTAGTATCTTATTTGATAATTCACTGCAATTTTTTTCTCGATCATCGTGTAAAATGTAAGAAATTCTTACGTCTTATATTTGTTTATAAAACTTAAGAATTTTTTTTGTTTTATAAAAAAAAATGTAAAACGTAAGAAATTGTAAGAGTCAACTCCGTTAATTGATCCTTAAGAAAAACATAGAAAACATAATAAATTATTACGTTTAGCCTATTTTGGTAATTTTTTAAATAGGTGACCTATTTTGGTCACTTTTTAAATTCTGTGGCTCATTTTGATTCTGAGTTCACATATATCTTATCTATTTAATAATTTCCAATAGATGAGTCATATGTTACAACAATTTAGTCATCTGTTGCAATAGATGTCTATATTTGTTGGATAATTTTCAATAAATGAGTTAGCTATTGCAACAGGTTAGTCATCTGTTGCAACAGATGTCTATATATGTTTGGTCATTTTCAACAAATGTCTTTAACCGTTTGGTCTTTTGCAACAGATTACTCATCTATTGCAACATGTTAATTGAAATCGTAATTGAACTTATCAATTCATCTTTAATTTTAGTTAAATCAGTGTTGCTATTACTAATAATGTCTTAATTTGAATCATTTCAAATAAAACTGGTCAATTAACACTTTACTCAAAACAATACACTTAGATGATCATGTAATTACTATGAGATTAATTGAAATCATAATTAAATTATCAATTCATCTTTAATTTTAGTTAAATCAATTTAGTTATTACTAATAATTACTTAATTTTAATTATTTCAAATCAAATTGGTCAATTGATCATTCTACTTAAGACGAAACACTTAGTTGATCATGTAATTACTATAAAATTAATTAAAATTGTAAGTGAACTTACTAATTCATCTTTAATTTTAGTTAAATCAATATAGTTATTTCTAATTATCACTTCGTTTGAATCATTTCAAATAAAATTGGTCAATTGATCACTCTACTCAGGACGAACACACTTAGTTGATCAATTGATCACTCTACTCAGGACGAACACACTTAGTTGATCGTGTAATTACCATGAGATTAATTGAAACAGTAATTGAACTTATTAATACTAGTTAAATCAATTTGGTTATTACTAATATAATGGCTTAATATGAATCAATAGATGACTAAGATGTTGCAAAAGATGAGTAATCTGTTGAAAATAACCAAACAGATAAAGGCATCTGTTGCAACAGATTAGTCACCTATTGCAACAGATTAGTAATCTGTTAGAAATAATAAACAGATAAAGTCATATATTGCAACAGATTGGTCATCTATTATAAATAACCAACAGATAAAGACATTTGTTACAACAGATGACTAATCTATTGCAACATATGTGTATATCTGTTTGATAATTTTCAACAAATAACTCATCTGTTGCAACAGATTAAATCTGTTGCAATAGGTTATACACTTAAATGATCATGCAGTTACTATGAGATTAATTGAAATTGTAATTATTAAATCAATTTGGCTATTACTAATAATGACTTAATTTGAATCATTTCAAATAAAATTAGTCAATTGATCACTCTACTCAGAACGAACACACTAAGATAATCATGTAATTAATATGAGAATGATTGAAATCGTAATTGAACTTATCAATTCATCTTTAATTTTAGTTATATCAATGTAGTTATTACTAATAATATCTTAATTTGAATCATTTCAAATAAAATTAATCAATTAACACTTTACTCAAGATGAATACACCTAGATGATCATGTAATTACTAACTATGAGATTAATTGAAATTGTAATTAAAATTATCAATTCATCTTTAATTTTAGTTAAATTAATTTAATTATTACTAATAATAGCTTGATTTTAATTATTTCAAATAAAATTAGTCAATTAATCATTCTACTTAAAACAAAACACTTAGTTGATCATGTAATTACTATAAAATTAATTGAAATTGTAAGTCAACTTGCTAATTTATCTTTAATTTTAGTTAAATCAATATAGTTATTTCTAATTATGGTTTGATTTTAATCATTTCAAATAAAATTGGTCAATTGATTACTCTACTCAGGGTGAACACACTTAGTTGATAGTGTAATTACCATGAGATTAATTGAAACTATAATTGAACTTATTAATTCATGTTTAATTCTAGTTAAATAAATTTAGTTATTAATAATATAATAGCTTAATATGAATCAATAGATGACTAACATGTTTCAAAAGATGAGTAATCTGTTGAAAATGACTAAACAGATAAAGACATCTATTGGAAATGACCAAAGAGATAAAGACATTGTTGGAAATGACCAAACAAATATAGACATATCTTGCAATAGATGACTAACTGTTGCAATAAATGACTCATCTATTTAAATTATCAAACAAATATAGACATCTGTTGCAACAGAGAACTAAGTTGTTGCAACAGATGACTCATCTGTTGTAAATTATCAAACATATAGGATATATGTTGGAAAATAATTTAAAATAGTAAAGCTCAGATGGTTTTAAGAGAACTCAAATGTTTGTCCCCTTGTCTAAGGTCTTGTCTTTAATTTTGGTTAAATCAATTCATTTATTACTAATAATTACTTAATTTGAATCATTTTAAATAAAATTTATCAATTGATCATTCTATTAAGGACGAATACATTAATTGAAATTGTAAGTGAACTTATCAATTCATCTTAATTTAGTCAAAATCAATTTATTTAATACTAATAATGACTTAATTTGAATCATTTGAAATAAAATTGATCGATTGATCACTCTCCTCGAGACGAATACACATAGTTGATCATGTAATTACTATGATATTAATTGAAATTGTAAGTGAACTTATCAATTCATCTTTAATTTTAGTTTTATCAATTTAGTTATTACGAATAATGTCTTAATTTGATTCATTTCAAATAAAATTGGTCAATTGATCACTCTAATCATGACGAATACACTTAGTTGATAATTTAATTACTATGAGATTAATTGAAATTGTAAGTTTATCTTTAATTTTAGTTAAATAAATTTATTTATTACTAATAATATCTTAATTTGATTCATTTCAAATAAAATTGGTCAATTGATCACTCTAATCATGACGAATACACTTAGTTGATAATTTAATTACTATGAGATTAATTGAAATTGTAAGTGAACTCATTAATTCATGTTTAATTTTAGTTAAATAAACATAGTTATTACTAATAATGTCTTAATTTGAATTATTTAAAATAAAATTGGTCAATTAATTATTCTACTAAGGATGAAACACTTAATTGATCATTTAATTATTGAGATTAATTGCAATCATAATTAAACTTACTAATTCATCTTTAATTTTAGTTAAATCAATGTAGTTATTTCTAATAATGGTTTAATTTGAATTATTTCACATAAAATTTGTCAATTAATCATTCTACTCAGTACAAAACACTTAATTGATCATGTAATTACTATGAAATTAATTGAAATCGTAATTGAACTTACTAATTCATCTTTAGTTTTAGTTAAATCAGTATAGTTATTTCTAATAATGACTTAGTTTGAATCATTTCAAATAAAATTGGTCAATTGATCACTCTACTCAGGACAGACATACTTAGTTGATCGTGTAATTACCATGAGATTTATTGAAACTATAATTGAACTTATTAATTCATATTTTAGTTTAGTAATCAATTTAGTTATTACTAATAATGAATTAATGTGAATCGATAGATGACTAACATGTTACAACAGATGAGTAATCTGTTGGAAATGACCAAACAAATAAAAACATCTGTTGAAAATGACCAAACAGATATAGACATTTGTTGCAACAAATGACTCACTTGTTGCAACAACTAATTCATCTATTGAAAATTATCAAACAGATATAGACATCTGTTGCAACAGATGACTAAGTTGTTGCAACATATGACTCATACGTTGGAAATTACTAAATAGACAAAAAATGTGTTGAAAAATAATTTAAACTACTAAAGCTCAAATATTTTTTAGGAGAACTCAAACGTTTCCCCCCTTGTCTAAGGTCTTGTCTTCAATTTTAGTTAAATCAATTTAATTATCATTAAAATTGCTTAATTTGAATCAACAAATGACTAACCTGTTATAAGCATTTATTGCAACAGATGACTAACTTGTTGCAACAAATAGGTGATCTGTTGGAAAATAATTAAAATACTAGGGAATTCAAATATTTATAGGAGAACTCAAATGTTTGTTCCATTGTCTTAAAGACTTGTCTTTAATTTTAGCTAAATCAATTTAGTTATTACTAATAATTGCTTAATTTGAATCAACAGATGACTGATATATTGCAACAGATGATTCATCTGTTGAAAATTATCAAATAGATAGAAAATCTGTTATAATAGATGGGTTATCCATTAGAAAGAAATTAAAATACTAGGGAACTTAAATATTTTTAGGAGAACACAAACATTTGTCCCCTCGATCTTTTGCATTTGATGTATAATACACTATTTTTATCTTTTTAACCTGTTTCATGAAATTTTTCATGTGTTTCACTTATTCGTTGTGCCCTTGTTGGAATTTTTATAATTTTTTTAGGTCAAATTTTGTTTGTATATCACTTGGACATTACTTTATAGGTGATTTTGTAAGTATAATTATAATTTTTGTTGAATTTTTTATTTGGTATATTTTCTACTGCTACAATGAATAGAACCTGCAATATGAATCCAATATATGAGTCATTTATTGCAACAAATGAGTAATCTGTTGCAACATATGACTAATCTGTTGGAACAGATGACTCATATGTGGGATTCATGTTACAACACTATAATACAAATCCAACAGATGAGTAATCTGTTGTAACAGATTAGTCATATATGTTGCAACAGATTACTCACATGTTGCAACAGATTAGTCAATATGTTGTAACAGATTAGTCAATATATTGCAACAAGTTACTCATCTGTGCAACAGATTACTCATTTATTGGATTCACGTTACATGTTTTATCTATTGTTGAAAAAACAGCAGTAGCAGATACAGCCAGATGAGCAATTCAACTAAAAATTATAATTTTACTTACTAAAATCACCTATAAGTAATTCCCAAGTGATATGCGAATAAAATTTGACATAAAAAAATTTGATCAAGTAGCAATAGTAGCAGTAACAACAATGATCAACAACAAGAAGATAATGATGATGAACAAGAAGAGATGATAATGAAGAACAAGATGATGATAATAAAGAAGATGATGATGAATAAAGCAACAACAATAATGAACAACAAAAATCACGAAGAGAGAGAAAACTTCAATAAATGAGAAGAGAGAGAAATGTGCCTTTTTTTCCCTCAATTTCTAGTTATATTAGGTTTTACATTGGATCAAAGTATAAATTAAAAAACTTATGGGTTATTTTCAAATTTTTCTTACTTTCTTAATCCTTAATAAAGTAATTGTCAGCTCCACTCAATTATTAAGACTTGTGTCACCCACACTTCATTTTAGAACTCTTTTGTCACCTAGAGCCCAAGGCCCCTAGTTACTCTTCAAGTAATGTGCACCCTGACATGAAAATTAAAGTAACAGGGAACGAATTAAGGAACTGAAGTTTTTGAGTCTCAATAATAATTTTAAATTAATGTATAATAATAATTTAGTTTACAAAATAGATATAAATATATTTAAAAAATACAGAATTAGAACAAACAGATATGTTATAGAAATAAATGTTTATCTATAAAGGTTTTTTATTTCTCGAGGGTAATTTGATATGTGGGATAAGTGATAATTTTTTGGGGACAAAATTTATGATTATTTTATTTTATGTTTGATTAGAGGATATTAGTTAGTCCCAAATCATCGTTTATCGCAATTATGTGATAAATTATTCCATATATATAGTAGAATAATCAATCACATCAGATATCTCAATATATGAAATAACTTTATTTATTTTGATCCCTCATACCAAGCACCCACTAAAAATGCATAAACTTATATCATCAATAATTTTGCTCTAAAACTTGGCCGAAACAGGTATGTTTCTGTCGAATAATAATAAAAAAATAAAAAATTTATCTTTTTACTTTCTCAACTATACAATACTCGTAGTACACTGGAAAACTATGGATGCAGTTTATTTAATATTAAAAAATAATTTATGAAAAAAGAATAATATTCTATCATGTTTAAGTAAGTTATTTAAAACAAAACATGAATTTCTAATGATATATTTTAAATGATATATATATTTTTATAAAATAGAACAACAATATATCTAGTGTATTCTCACAAAGAGGAGTCTGGAAAGGATAAATATGAAATAGAGAGGTTGTTTTCGGCAGAGCCCTTACTCAAGACATAAAATTATATAACAAATAAAAATACGAAAGCACACAACAAGATTGAATAATACACTGCTAGATACTAAAGAAAATAAGACACCTACAAGGTATTAATATAAACTATCTATCGATTTAGCGTGGTCACATCATTATCTTCTTTTGCTTTTTTCTTTTTAATTTGTCTTTACTTATTATTCTATTTTATCCTTAACTCTACTTTTCATGTAGTTCTACTTAGTTCCCAGCTACTTATAAAGAAAGTAATAATTTAATATGTACTCCCTCGTTAATTTTCCTCCTTGACATAACACACAAAATTATATGTAGAATTATTATGCACTACATGTTTAAGTATACAATGCATATAACTGAGAAACATTGATGACAATAAAAGCTAAGGAAAATTAAGAAGAGACAACGTAACCAAGAGAACGATTAATATAAATAATTAGATCGTCATGTATTAATAGTGAGGAAGACTATAAGCAATTGACTGTCATTATGCTTCCCTGCTGCTAAATAATGTATGTACCTGAATTAATATTCACAAGTAAAAAAGTAAAATCTTAATAGTATCATAAATTGAACGATAAATTAAATATGATTATTGAAAACACATAAATTATTTGATCAAGAATTTTTTATGAAAGAAATTGAAAGCACTCATGAAAGTGCTTAGTAGAACATAAAATAAAGCACTCTTAAATTCAAATTTCATTGATGCTATAGAACTTCTAAAATCGAAAAGAAAGTGAATCTCACAACTCAAATCTATTAAATATGTGTAGTTTTAATCTATGTTAATTATTAAAAAAATATTATAATAGAAAAAAAAACACAATTTGAAACAAAAAGATTGTCGAATCATGATCTTAAGAGTTTTTCTCAATCTATGCAAATACAACAAATAAATCAATTACACCTTAACCTCAAAATAGTCAATCAACTACATCTTAACCTTAAATTAGTTTATGTTAACTATATAATCTCATTGTTATATATTCACACCATTTATAGTATTTAGAGATTTATTTTAGTTAAACTACTTTTATGTTAACGGATTTGAGATCACTTACATTTGTAAAACTCATGTTACTGAATTTAATGACGAATACAACCCGTACAAAATTCTCTTATATAAAATTATTTATAAACAACATATATACCGCATAAAGTGAAATTATTTACATAATTTCCCTTGAGATTTTCTCTCTCCCTACTATACAAAATATTGTCATACATTCGGTTGATTGTTATACATTCGCTGAATGTATGATAAATCTGATTTACCTAAAATTAAGGGATAAGGAATCAGTAAATGTACCCATATTCCTTAAATTACGTTATTTAATTACCTGATGTTACTTATTGTTTGAGTTAAAATAGTAACTGAAATTTGAATTTCAAAAATAAAAAATCTTAAACATTACCTTTAATTATCTTCTTTTTTGATTTACTATTCTAGGTAAAAAATATTTTCTCGTAAGTTCTTCTGAGAAAAAATATGAGCATCCCAATATTGTTGCGTCATTCTGGTGTATGGGAGACGGAAATAAGTTTTAAAGCATACAAAAGTGATGCAATTGTTGTTTCTGAAAGTATTAACTTTGTGAAATTAGTTGCAACAATCACGACGAAATTGGGTATTATGATGTTCGGAAAAAAAGTGAAGTAAAATATATTGTTGATGGTAATTCTTCTCCAATTATCATAAGAAATAATAATGGAGTTAAGGTTTATATTGAGTTGAAGAAACAATGTTCTGGGCTTATAAGTTTTCTGCTATGTATAACAACTTCCAACAAATCGATTAAGGATATCGAGTTTGATAGCGAAACTGGGGCTGTAATGTGTATTGAAGGTAGTGAATTTGATTCGGTTGTTTTAACTGTTGTTGAAATGCAGAATCAATATTCATTATACGTTCCAGAATTTGAAGTTAATAATTTCATTACTGATTGCAAGAACACTAAAATAAAAGTGAACCAACTTTATAAGGATAAGCAAACTTTGGTATCGGTTATGGATAAATATGCGATATCGAATGGCTTTAACACCTTTACTAAACGATCTGACAAACAAAGGTATGGAATAAATTTTTATTTTTTATTTGTAGATGTTGTGAAGGATGTTGTTGTGTTGTAATAGCATTTGTTAAACGAGTTTTATTATTGACTGTAATTTCTGGCTTTGTTGTTTGCATAAAAAAGAGTTACATTTACGATGTATAATATTTCGTCATACATGCATTCGAATGTATAATAAAACTGTAATAATTTACTTATGATTTTTTATTTAAATTGTAGATTTTATATGTATGTGATTAAATGGACAGCATGTTTTAAAATGTAACTGCAGCTATGTGTTATATTGTCGTGTCAAAGATTGTAAATGGGTCCTAAAGGCGTATTCGATGAATCATTCAAAAAATTTTGTGATAGAGACATTTGATTCGGAATATAGTTGCATCCTGAGTGATAGAGTACTGAATAATATGGTTGCAACAACATCTTTTGTCAGTGAGTTTACTGCACCAAAGTTAATTAATTACAAGAGAATACACATACCGGCGGACATAATTGAAGAGATGAAAGTCGTCTGCGGTGTTGATATTAACTACATGATGGCTTGGTGGACAAAAAAAAGGCAACTGGGATGCTTAGAGGTGGACCAGCTGATGGATATCAAAAAATGCCCCGTTATATATATATGTTGAACCAGGTATATCCTGGATCATACATTCGGATGCATAAGGCATTAGAAAACGAGTTTAAATGCTTGTTTATTGTCTTACATCCTATGATAAGGGGGTTCGAATTTTGTCGTCCAGTAGTAGTTGTAGATGGTGCACATTTAAGCGGGCCATATCAAGGAACGTTTGTATTGGCGAGCACTCTTGATGGTGCAGGTATTATATGTTGAAATATTTACATTTGGTATTTCAGCATTGTGCATGTGTTCTATCAGATTATGTGTTGCTCTAGTATGTATAATAAAAATTGAACTTGCTTAATGAGTACATAAACTACTAATATACGCCTTTAATTTTGTGTTTTTGATGTTTTCTATAAAGTAGATGCTAGTTTCTATTTAAACAACCTTAGAAATTTCATTTTCATTTTAAAATTGAACGAGTAAAGTGTAAGTAGATTTTATTTTTTGTGCTATGTGTACGATTATCTATTATACATCATGGTGTATGTATGATGCTGTAAAATATTCATACTTTGTTATAAATTTTACGTTTAATATCTGATACATTTACTAATAATTAAATCTATAATTCACTAATAGTATGTTTATGATGTATGATGTATTGTTATACGTTATTAAAATGTGTGGAGTTATATATTTTATTTGATTTCAATTAAGTGATAATGGTAGGACAAAATGTATGATGTCATGTATTATCTAAGTGTAAAATAATTTGAGGTCTGTTCAATGGTATACATATATTATAGAACTGTTGTTTTTTTATTGTTTAGGATGTATTCTTCCATTAGCTTATGGTGTAGAGGATTTCAAAAATAAAAATCCGTGGACTTGATTTTTTCATCAATTTAGAGAAGCATTTGGAGAACGGGACAACATGTGTGTTGTATCGGATCGAAATGAAAGTATCATAAAAGGTGTGAGCATTGTTTATCCTAATGTCCCTCATTTTGTATGTATTTGAGATTTATGAAAAAATGTTTGTAAATGTCTGTAAATATTTTAGAAAAAGCAAAGATAGACTTAGTGACCTTTATTATTCCATGGCTAAGACGTATAGAAAAGAAGATTTTGATTACATTATGTCAAAGGTTGGAAAGGTTGATCCAAGGGTTAAGAAATATTTGGAAGAAGCTGATTATGATAAATAGTCTCGATGTCACGCCCCTGTTAATAGAGGTAGAATGATGATCTCTAATATAGCTGAATGTATTAACGGTTATTTGATAGAGGCTAGAGTACTTCCTATTTTAGGTTTCCTTGAAGAAGTTAGGATTCTATTTGTTGCATGGAATTGTAAGAACAGTGAAATTGCATCTTATACAAACACAACGCTTGGGAGAAGATTTCAAAAAATACTAACTGATAATGGGGTTAAACCATTGCGGATAACGGTATATATTCTGATAGTTGAATCTACTTTATATTTGTTATTAATTTTTATATTTTTAAATGTATAAAATTAATCATTGCTAACAGGTTAAGGCAGCCGGTAGTTATCTGTACTGTGTGTATGAATCAGGAAGGAGGTACATTGTTGATATGGAGCATGGCACGTGTAGCAGTTGTCGGTATCAAATTGATGAAATTTCATGTGCACACGCAATTGCGGTTTTGAAGAGTATAAATATAGATGTAAAAGAGTATGGGCGTTACTGTTCAGAATTGTACCGTCCAAACACCATTGTCAAGACATATAAACTCCCCATAATTCCTATGTTAGATATGAAAGATTGAATTGTTCCAGATTTTGTTGATGCAGATGAAGTTTTGTCACCCAAAGACAGAAGACCTCCTGGGAGGCTAAAAAAAGGAAGACATTTGAAATCTAGTGAATCACTTACAAGTTTAAACCATTGCAGTAAATGCGGGCGTGCAGGCCACAACCGTAGGACGTGCGGTTTCTTCCCGAGATAAAGTTGAAGATTTTAGTTTGTTGTTCTAAATGCTAAGTGCTTGTTTGGATATAACTACAGAACGTCAATTGTTTTTTGTTTTTTGTTGATTTGCTTGTTGAAGTTTATTTTATGTTTTTATTTGTTATGTGCTTTTTAATTATGACTTAATGTATGATATTTTGGAAACAAAGTAACGCAGTTTTGAATTATTATATTATATGACTTTACTGCTTATTATTGCAGCGTAGTAATATGTATTTTTAATGTATAATACATTTAACATGTATGATATTATACGTTGACAACATGTATGAATTCAAAGTAAACGCTTTTAAAAAGTCATAACAACTATCAAAATATGAAGCAAACGAATTTGTGTGAGGATTTTGGATTATACAATAAGGTGTATGTATGATAGTAAAAAATATTCTTGTTTTGTTATCAGTATTACGTCTAAATGTTGATACATTAAGTTTGTTTACAATTTAAGATCTATTGTTATTATTCTAAAAAAAAAAAAAAATACCAAAGCTATTTTCAATTAACCAATGAGACGTTGCAACATGTATGATGTTATCTACTGAATTTATTAAAAATAAATTGATACCTGTTCAATTTATAATTAACTCATAATATAATATTAACTTCTTTAATGTTGAAAAAAAAATAATGTTTTACATATATATAATTTATTATACATATGTGGTTTTTACAAATGTAAATTGTTGTTATACAGTGTTTTTAATATTAAGTTAGGTAAAATGAGTAATTAACAAACAAGATAGAATAAGCAGAAAAGAGTTTATGTAAATGTAAATGTATTAGAACCCAATATTTCCATTCATATAATGTTGCCTAAAAACCAACATTCAAAAAAATATTACTGTATATAACTATTTAGCAGAAACAACAAAAAAAGCAATTAGAATATTTTGTAGACTACTCCAAAGTAACAATCGCACTTTCATCAGGTGATTGGAGAAAAGTATTCTTTGGACGAGAAGGATCATCATTATCACTCGTATAACCTTTCTTTGCCTTCGTCACTTCGTAATGTCATAATAACAAAGTATAACGTGCACGTTGACTAGCAGCTTCAAACTCACATGAATGAACTTGCTGCCCTTCACTCAATATTTCTGCATATGCAACCACAAAGAACCCGCAGTCCCTGAATTTTTAATAAAATAAAAGACCGATAAGTTTAGTAATTTATCATGATTATACATGTGAAAATTTTAAAAAAGTAAGAGATACTTACAAACTATCAGACGCTTGTTGTGGAATGTTTTGGACTCATTTAACATCAAATGGGTTGTGACTTATATCACCAATTTGCAGACCAAGCTTTCCTTCGTACGCTTTAAGTGTTGACCAGTCAATTCTTTCAGTCTTTTCAAAAAAATCACTATCCGACAAGTAAGTAGGCAGCATGGCTGCTAACTTTCGTATTTCAGTTGGCAGTTCACTTTTCTTTTTTCTTGACAATGAGTCATATATACGTATTGTTCTCTCCTTTAACACAACTACAGTCAATACCCAGTGATATTCTTTTCCACAGTGAACAAGAACATATACCTCATCAACCAAATACCATGGTAAATCCGCAGAAATACAGAATCCATTAATTATATTTGTTATAGCGATTTCATTAGAAGCACAAGCAACAGATTCTGCGTAGTCTTCTTGCATGGATATGTGCTCTGTTTTAACTGCTGAAAAATAGCGTTCATATGTTTTTTCCATATATGTTTTGAAGAAGCAGCTGGTTGTCGTATATCTATATGTATCATACTGCTGCAACTTTGATTTTTTTCTCAAATGGTAGAATATCACATCTAAGTGCTACATATTAAAATGGGTACGTTATGTTAAGCACTGAAAGAAAACTGCATATTAATACGTTATTACTATGTATTGCGTAAGAAGTTGAATGAATGATCTGTTTCCATTACATCTATATAATGTGATTATACAGTCCATAACATGTATGATATTTATTCATACAACAAATGCCAATGCATATGTTTTAGTTATTAGTATGTATTGGGAATGTTCATTAATGTATGATATATTAACATAACATGTATAAAATCTGATTATATGTAATACTACATGTATAATTTTTAGTCATAAAATTACATTGTAGTAAAATGTTTTAGTTATTATTATTTTGCAACAAAGAACAAAAATGTATGATATGTTACTATTCACTGTTTTAAATGTGATTATACATCACACCACATGTATGATATTTAACTATACAATAGATTCTATGAATTATGTATTTTAATCGTACAATAGATTCTAATGCATAATTTTTAGTTGTTATTATGTATTGATAATTGACAAGAATGTATGATATGTTAACATAACATGTATTAAATGTGATTATATGTCTTACCACATGTATGAAATTGTGTCATAAAATAAATTTGAAGTCATATGTTTTAGTTATTATTATATTTTCAATAAAGAACATCAATGTATGAGCTGTTACAATTAAATGTATAAAAACTTATTGTACATCACACCATATGTATGATATGTTATAATACAATAGATTCTATGTATTCTGTAACAATTAGAATATTTTTAGTAAAATTTTAAACAAGCATGATATAGTTGAGTTTAATTTACCTCATCATTCCAACACATTTTAGGTTGCGTCATCAAGTAGAACCAATTCTTTGAGAGTGCTTGTGCAACAATAAAGTCCAATAGAGGATAACCTTATTCTGGAGCATTTTTTAGATAGTGATTGTCTGTTTGTTTCCTGTAACATAAACAAGCATTAGACTTCACCAAGGTTTATTCTCATGTACTATTTTCAATGTAATCTTTCTAAATAAGCTTACTTTAATGAATGATATTTCAGTAACCCAAGTTCAAGCCACTGTGAATAATCGCTGATCAATTGATTAGGCAAGTCTTCATAAATGGTACAACCATCAAAAGCATACCTATGCTTCTCTTCATTATCAGAACTACCCTCATCTTTAGAGCTCGATCCAAATTTTGTGATGTATGGTGACCTGAAAGTCTTTGACTTTTTTTTGTCTCTTTTTACAGGTGATGTATGTTTTACTTCACGAGATTTTGCTACCTCAAGCTCCTTTACTTGTGCATCAGGAAAGTCAGGTGTAAACTGACTATCTGGAAGTGATCACTGGCTTTCCGTCACTAAATTTGACGTAATAACATCAAATTTATTTGTATTCGAAGATGTTGACAACCCAAATATTAGTGTGTCTAAAGCATCTTGAACAGACTCCGTTAGTGTGGCATTCACATCATCCTATAGATTAAAGATTGATGTGTTATGTGTAAAATCAAACATATTAATGTTTAACGTTAGTGATATCTAAATAGCAGATACATTTATATAGATAGTTTTTCTAGTTTAAAAAACATTTGAACTGTAAAAAAAATACCTGCAAATCTATCACATCAGTACTATGATGTTTGTTCAATTCGTCAGCACAACATAATTCTTTTGTGGCAACATGCTCATCCTATTTTAATTAAAATTATTATATAATAAAATAAATACATCATATATCTATATGTATCACAAATGTATAAAGGACTTTACTATGTCATAAGTTTATGTTTTTTAGATTTGAAGTGTTAAATCAGCAGGAGTAAAATAGAAAAAAATAACAAATGTACCATCACAGGACTATGCTCTTTTTCCAAATCTTCGATACTAGCTTCCTCTTTATCGGACATAAGCACATCCTAAATTAAGAGTTAAGTAGAATGTTGGAACACATTTATTAAAAGTAAGACATAGTTCTAAAGGATAAAATTTTGTAAAAGTGATTTTAAAAGTCATACAATGATGGATGAAAAAATGTTTACATAATTTGATATCTATTAGGGATGGATGTGAATGTATAAGAATGTAAGTTTTGAGTTGATAAACAACATGAAAAATCAAAAATGTACCTCTAAATGTTTCATATGAGGGTTATGCCGTCTGCTCAGTTCTTCAGTACAACCTTCTTTTTTTGCATCATTATGTTCATCCTACATTCACAATCATCATGTATAAAATTCATGTAAATGTATAATGAATGTTATACATTCAAATGAACATATAATGAAACTGAGACAGTATCACAACAAGATAGTATTACAATGCAAATTATTCAAAGTAAGACATAGAGCTATCGAAAATAAATTTGTAATAGTAATTTGAAAAGTCATATAACGGTAAATGAAAACCTGTTTATAGAATTTGATATCTAGTTGGCATGGATGTGAATGTATAAGCATGTAAGTTTTGAGTTAATAAACAATATGAACAACCAAAAAAATACCTCTAAATGTTTCATTTGAGGACTTTGATGTATGGTTAGATCTTCAGTACAACCTGTTTCATTATGCTCATCCTACATTCAGTAACAAGCTTCATTTATAAAAGCTTAGTCAAAGTGATACAAAGTTGAACGAAAAAAATATGGACCGGTGATTTAAAATTGATATGTATAACAAATGCATATGTATTTGTTATATGGGAATTTAATGTATAACATTAACAACAAACAAATATAATGATCCAGTGTAAACAACCTTTTATATTTGTTGCAAACTCATCTAATTAGTCGTCGATAACCATTGAGGAAATCTTCAAATGAAGGACTATTAGATGAATGAACAGCAAGCGCAAAGGTCGTATTCTGAAATGCAGAATGCATTGGTAAAAAGGTAAAGCAGAAATAAAACAGAAGCAAAGTAAAGGACAGGGTGAAATTTTGTTGTGGGTATTCGACGTTCAATTTTTCATAACTAAATATGATCATAGACAATCCCAAAAGTTTCAGTATAAGCTAATTTCACTAATGTTCCAACAAAATATGATTGTTCTCTAAGAACATAATCAAAATCAACAAAGGCATTTGTAGTTCACCTCGGTGTGAATTATACATTGTCAGATGATTTTAAATACACTGCACATGCCGTTTAGAGCTAATATTCAAGACTCAAATTGCTAGCAGACAGTAGTAGCGCTAATACCACTTGATGACATCACTCTTCGATAACTTTAAAATGCAATTTCTTCCCTCCTCAAACTTGAGCTATGTTTGTGTAGATGCAGATGTGAAGTAGCATGTTCGACTGCACACATACAGTCATGCTTGCACATGTTTGTCGAAACTTAACATTTGATCATACAAATAGGTTATTTCTATTCATGTTTGATTGGATACACCAGAACTTCAGTACAGATTTGTTGCTATAATCTAAAACTACATCAAGATATTCAAATTTCTTCCATTGGTATGATTCTTATAAATTTAATAAGAACTCAATAAATAACGAAATAAAACCTTGAGATTAACACAACATGGGTCTTTTCCAGTCAAATAAATACACAAACTTGATATGCATGCCCTGCATTATTTATTAAAACACCGCTTAAGCAATCAAAACAAGTAACAAAATTGTTCAGATTACTGACTTTCATCTTGTGCAGGATTGAAAAATCAATTTTAACCGGCAAGATTAAACTTTATTATGAAAAATCGATTCACCTTCGAGTACCTTCTTCTTGTTCATAGATAATGGATATGGGATAAAACACCCCAAATCAAAAGAAGATCAAAAAGAATAATCACACTATTGTCTTGTATTAATCTAGACTTTTTGCATTTGGAGTAGAATCAAATTTGATTTTTTCGGACATGTCTCAAGGAGAAAAAAATAACAACACGATAAAAGTAACAGTTGATAGAATTGAAGGAATGAAATATGGAAAATACTAATTTCATATGCATAAAATATCAAAAGAAGAAAAGTCCTTCTCGATAAAGAAGATATTTAATGATAAAGAAGAAGAGTCTTCTAGGTAAACCAAAACTGAAAATCCTGTAAGTATAGAACTACTAAATTAATTATTAAAGTTAATAAAAAATCAAATATCAAATATCATTTTGAAAATATATGTTTATCATATTTAAATCCATGAATTGTGAACAAATTTTGTTACTTAAATAATATAATTAAAAAAAAGATAATTATTTCTATTAACAGTCAACCTTGCCATAATTATCAAAAGATTTAATGAAGAGTGATAAATATTAGAGGCTATAAATAAGGATAAAATATGAATATTAAAAATAATAAAATGATTTTCTAATATTTTTTTAAAAAAATATTTTTCTAGAAAGTTGCTATAACTTGCAATAAGTTCTTTAGCCTAGTAATTATTGAAAAGTTTTGTTATAAGTTGTAATAAATAATGTAATAAGTTTATTTAGGAAAATTTTCACTTAAAATTTCAACCCACTAATCCAATTTCAGTCCACCTCAGTTCCAACCAAATTTAGGCCCAATCTTCCCTTGACCCGACCGAATTCTTTTTGATTCATGTTCAGTAGTCTGTTTTGAGGTTAGTGCGACGCCGGTTCTGATACTTTCAACATAGTAATAGTGACTCAGATGTGACCCTGTTTTATTTGTGCGTTCACAAGGTTCTGGCAGCCTTAATTTTGTTTGAAAATTGTCTCAAAAAGCTCAAAACTTTACATATTCTTGGTTGTCTAACTAATAGGATGATACATCGTGTTTGAGGTTTTCTCATAGAGTGTGTAAATTCTCTTTTGAATGTTCAAGTGTAATTATTATTTTCCTAAAAATCAATTTCTGCAAGTCAGTGATCACATGTGTTTTGCTTTCTTGCCTGGAACTTGTAGTCTAGTTTTTACTCACTAAGACACCTTAAAATTAGTCATTTCACTCATGTCCCTTCGCAGTCCATGGTGTTTCACTTACGGATTACAGACACATGCGATTAAGTTATTACTTTGTGTTCATCCATCATACAACTTGACTTCTAACTTTTTTGTTTGGTTGGTTTTAAAATCTATGCTCCAAGTTGTAAAAAATTTATCTTCATAAATTTTTATTAATTATCTGTATTTAGGATCTGCTAAACTCATGTCTCCAACTAAAAAATAAAATCCAAGACTCTACTGGCCAATTTTTGTTTGAGATCCTAAGTCAAATTTTCTCTTAATGGAAAAAAATCGTATATAGCAATTATTAGATAGGAAATTACAACTTATAGCATAACGTTCATTTTTTCAAGTTGTAGCAAATCTTATAAAAAAATAAAAATAAAATATATTTTTTTAAAATTACATAAAAATAATTACTGAAAAGGAAAATAAAGATTTAATACAACTAATATGCAATAATCCTTCCTTAAATATAGTTATCATTAAATATTATTGATATCAATCCACCCCAAATCCCTATAACCGTTTTTCTTTTCTTCTATTTTAATGCTTCCATTAAGAGTTTCCATCTTCATACACTACCTTCTTTTTATACACCATTTAGTTGTTCCACTCACAAATGCTTTAATGAACAAGCACGATTAATATGTCTCCATTTGATCAATATGTGTCGAGGGGAGCGCTACTTGATTAATAAGACTTTAACCCTCATCTCCTCAATTTGCTTGTGATTGAATCATAGTAAAAGTTGCATACATAGATATGAATATTGTATGTTAATATCTTTTTGTGCTCATTAATGTTGTCTTTCTATGATTGTTGGTATGAACAAAGTTTAGTTATTGTATTTAAGTAGTTTTTTATTTGGTGTTATACTAATTTAACAGTTGTTTTGTATTTCACTTCGTTGAATGAATTGGATATCAATTAAGTTTGTGTCAACCAGATTTACTGCAGTTTTTCTTTACAAATTGTGATTATTTTTTTCAGTATGAAAGATGACAGTATTCATTAAATCTTAATTTAATACAAAAGTAGATGAGATAGAATCTTGATTCAAAGAGAGAAGCACATAGTGTATGAAATGAGTATATAAATTGGTATCACCTAAATTTAATATCACAATCCATAAATATCAATTTATATATCTATGTCATACAAATGTGACATATAAGAAAACACTTTATAACTGATTTCATTCAATTTATAATCTTAAGTATATCTTCTTAATTTAATATCACAATCACATTATACTCATTCCATATAAATATAACATGTAAGAAACTATTTTATAAATCTTGAATGTAATATTGATATTATACTGGTTTCATACATGAAATAATTCAAAAAATACAAGTTTGTATATTTATTTCATACACTAAAATAAATAATAACAAATAATATTTAGTGAAAGTCGATTTTTATACCAATTTCTGCAATCATTATACTTATTTCATACTGATTTTATACAAAATTGATAAACAAAACAGTTTAATAAGTATATATATAAAAGATAATTTCCACTATATTATTCTTACGAAAGTTACAATCTATATTTAAATCCTTATTTATATTGTTACCAACACAAACTGATCGTTCAATATTTTTCTCTAATATCCATTGACATATCTTTTATTGTTATATACAATGAGTATTTAATAAAGAAATTAACAATACTCCTTATATCATATTATTTTTAAAGAACAAAAGAAAAATAGAAGAAAGAGAATTTCTTATGAAGGAGAACAATCGTTGGTTGAATAATGATTCACAATGGAACAAATCGTTGGTTGAATATTCTAGGACTTCTACGCGAAGGAGTAGAATCGAATTTTGGTTTAGACATGATTCACAATGGAGAATGAAAAAAATAAATATATCAATTTTATGTTTTTCGAAAAGAAGATGAATATTATCTTAAACCCACTTTTTTCAATGAAAAAGATGAATATTATATGAAACCCACTTTTTTTCAATCTTGTATTTTCAAGGGAAGAATATGAATATTCTATGAGTAAGTTAATGGAATCAGATTTTCAATAAATTTTTGAAAGGTTGAGTATTAGAATAGAGAGAGAGAATATATATTTACCATAATTATCAATACACAATTTAAGGGGAATATTGATTACAACCCTATAAATATGAAATTGATTTTAAATTATATAATTAAAAATAAATTTTGAAAATACAATTAAAATAATACATATTTTAATTACAATTAAAATAATATATCTTTTAATAAGTTACTATAATTTGTAACTAAATTACTATTAATGCAATTATCTAAAAGTATTGCTAAAATTTATTATTTTAGATCTAATACTATAGGGGATAATTTTCTCTTAATTAAAGTGTCAAATTTGACAAGGACTTTAGATGAATTTGTGAACACTCAGTGCTTGAAATTTACAACCCACTAATCCAATTTTAGCCCACCTCAGTTCCAGCCAAATTTAGGCCCAATCATCCCTTGACCCGACCCAATAACTAATATCTAACCTGATACCTTTTCCCCCTTTTTCCATCGTTCCAACACAACTAAATTTACCGTCTATCCATGGCTACCCTCCTTTGACTGCCGACCAACGATTAGACCACCGAATAATGGCAAATTCTGGTGGTCACCACCTCTCTTCTCTTCTTTTATCTCTGTCTTTCCATCACCATCATCACTTTTCATTCATATCTTTTCAACTTTTCTTTTGTGGAAGTGAGTTGTCAAACTCTCCAAGAGGTCAATTTAACCTTATGAAGGAAGGAGTGTGAGAATTCAGTAGCTAATAGCCCTTCTATTCCTTCAGTTCGGTGGGTAATAGGAATAGCTCCATTTGAAGAACTCAAATCGTTTATATCAAAATTCAACCAAGTCACAATCTTTCAAATTCCTTCTGAAAAGGTGATTTTCCTTCACCAAACTATCACTTTTTAAAATTCAAATTTCAAATTCTCAGGCTCCTCCAAATAACCGTTCCATTTTTGCCTATAAAAGGGGGCTCTTTTTCACCTTTAGGATATGGTGGAAGTGGTAGCAAATTGGGGAATTTCTTGAGCCTACCATACTTTTTCACTCGGTTTTATCTATTTACAGTTTTTTACACTTTCCTTACTCTTGTTGCTTTACATCATTTGCATACGAAGTTCAAGTTCAAGTTCGAATCGCCAACGTGAACGCTCTAGTTCGCCGCCCCACACAATGTAAATTCTATATCGTCTAATTATATTATATTTGATTTTTATGATTCGTTGATCGTTTGAATTTACTGGTTGATTCTATATATAAGCATGAAATGAAAAATTGTTGGTCGTTCCCTCACTTTAGATTATGTATTTGTTAAATATTTTAGTTGCGATTTCTCTTGAATAAACCTATACAGTTTTTTTTTTTATCAAATAAATGGGTGTTTTGTTTCGTGTCTTTAAAGGTGAACTCGAAGCTGACATCTATTGCACCAGTTGGTTTCATATATATTTAGTGGTATGCTTATAAACTGTTTGTGAATGTGAATCAGCCCGAATAAGCTCTATAAAAACTAAAAGTTTTTTTTCTTCTTTTTGATTCATGTTCAGTGGTCTGTTTTGAGGTTAGTGCGACGGTTCTGATACTTTCAACATGGTAATAGTGACTCAGATGTGACCCTGTTTTATTTGTGTGATACTTTCAACATGGTGATAGTGACTCAGATGTGACCCTGTTTTATTTGTGTGTTCACAAGGTTCTGGCAGCCTTAATTTTGTTTGAAAATTATCTCAGAAAGCTCAAAACTTTACAGATTCTTGGTTGTCCATCACAAAATTTTGTAATTTTTTGCTTGAATAATTGAATATGACATCCATTGGTTGGCGTGTCTTGAATGGTTTGTGAACTTGATCGGAGTTTTCAGCTTCCACGCTAGAATGGAAAGGTTTTCTTATAAACTTCTAGCTCTAAGGTAGAATTAAGGATTTGGCTTGAGATCGTTATATGCTTGTTGAAGTGTTTGCATAATAGCAGTAAATCAAAAGGAAGGTTGATTCCTTTAAAAAATCGTTCCTTAATTAGTCTTGGATGCCGAGTAGGAAAAGGTTATTGCCTGTTGCGTGTATGATTGTTTAAAGTAGCTTGGCCGCTCACTTAAAATTCTGCTTTTACATATCCTGTTGCTATTTCCAAAATTAGCAAATAAAATAGTTTAAGGTGTTGAATCACCTGAGGAAAAGAATTCATGTCCATTTGAGGAGAGCATAACCTGCTTCGTTTGATTTTTTTCATGTATGTCGCTTATGTTCTAAATAGCAGGAGTGAATTCTGTTTCGTTCTTTTAAAAAATCAGTTAGTACATTATTTGTGGTTCCATTTCTAACTACATATATTTGGTTTCGTTGGACTGTATCCTAAATTCTCTTAAGTAATCACCAGCCAATGAGACTATATCATCTGGTGCCCAAAATTGCTCTTTTGTTTCATAAAAGAATTTGAATAACACAACGTGATTGACACATTTTCATATAAGCTTACGTTTTAAAGTTTGGATGGAAATTTTTCTTATGTGCTATTAGCTATGTACAGAATCATTTTGGGTGGCCATGAGCTTTGCATTTTCCTGTTACTTTGAACTCGATTAAGACGACGCTGAAATTAAAATCTATCCATTTTTTAAAAGGGGGTCAAAACTTTGCAAATGCTTGGCTATTCGTAGTGGGATTTTGTGCCTTCTTTTGCTTGAACATTTGAATATGACACCTGTTGCCATTTTTTTAAAGATGGCCGTTTACTTAAAAGTGATTTTTCAAACATGCAATTTAGCATCAAAATGGGTCATACAAGCCTTAAGTTTAGAAAATATTTCACTGTATATTGAAATTCTTTATCTTTTTTTTTTTTGTTAATTTGGGTATTAGAATGATTAGAGAGGTTCGACAACTCAGTGTGAAGATATTTTTAACTAGACTGAATATCTTTTTCTTTGGCTAAGCATGTACCAGCTTGTTTTCATTCAGTATAGGTAATTAGCTTAAATAATGGCAGTAGTTTAAGGTCTAGAGTAAAGGAAAACAAGCTGGAAGTCTGAACTTCTGCAAGATTGTCTGAGCCTTGATTTTGGAATTTGCACAAGAGAAGTGTCTCAGCAGTTTTTAATTATAACTAATAGGATGATACATCGTGTTTGAGGTTTTCTCAGGGAGTGTGTAAATTCTCTTTTGAATGTTCAAGTGTCATTATTATTTTCCTAAAAATCAATTTCTGCAAGTCAGTGATCACAGGTGTTTTGCTTTCTTGCCTGGAACTTGTAATCTAGTTTTTACTCACTAAGAAACCTTAAAATTAGTCATTTCACTCATGTTCCTTCGCAGTCCATGGTGTTTCCCTTACGGGTTACAGACACATGCGATTAAGTTATTACTTTGTTACTTTGTGTTCATCCATCATTCAGCTTGACTTCTAACTTTTTTGTTTGGTTGATTTTAAAATCTATGCTCCAAGTTTTAAGAATTTTATCTTCATAAACTTTTATTAATCATCTGTATTTAGGATCTGTTAAACTCATGTCGCCAACTAAAAAATAAAATCCAAGACACTACTGGCCAATTTTTGTTTGAGATCCTAAGTCATATTTAATTAAAGTGTCAAATTTGACAAGGACTTTAGATGAATTTGTGAACACTCAATTCTTGGAATTTTGTGTTAGGAAGTTAATAGACATCTTTAGTCATTGTAAAAGATTGGTAAATATGAGCATGAATTCAGCATGTTCCCATTGTCATTTGAACATTCTTTTGTGCGTATCAAGGTGATTATCTTTTGTTAGTTGATTATGAAAATCAATGGAATCTTTACTTAAATGAATGGCTTGGGTATCATACCGTATTATTTTAGTTACTTGTTTACTTCATTCAAGTATGGTTTTCTAATCCTTTCCTTTTCTTATCTCACACGTACACTCGGACGCGTTTGGGGTCTTTTGGCTTGACTCCATCTCTGTTCAAATCAGAGTAGTGAACAATAATTGCATTACGTGTCTTTCTCTAACAGTCTTGTGCCTCTTTCCCTCTTTCAACCTTTATACTTTGGGGACATTTGTTATTATTTTCATTTAATATTTCATACATTATTATTTCGAATTTGTGTTTCTTTTATGTCTCTTATTTGAATAAATATGAATCTTTAAGCATTTTAGTAAATCTAATTTCTCCGTTAGACTCCAAACTTAGCATATCGCTAGGCTAAGGTGTTTAATTTATATCGTTAGACGGTTAAAATTTAATAGGTTAAAACATACCTTTGAGATAATGACCTTTATCTAATCAAATTTAGTTTCTTAGTAGTTACTAACGACTTTAATTTATTCAAACCTTTTCAATTTTGCAAATAACACACCCATTAGAACTCAATTTTATTTAACTTAATATAGTTTAAATATTTACCACTCTTTATATTATTATTATATTTACTTATTTATTTTTAATGTTATTTCACTTTTGTTAGATTTTCAAAGCAAATGAGTTAACCTTTTTGTTTACTACAAATGATCGCTTTTAAATCTTGGTCATTTTTCACAAATGATCGCTTTTAAATCTTGGTCATTTTTCACAAATGATCGCTTTTAAATCTTGGTCATTTTTCACAAATATCAAAGTGCCTTTTTTTTTAAGTTAAAGTTTGCCCATCAATTTTAAGTTTGGAAAATATTTTCTCCATCAGTTACTTTGAAATAAGAATTATTTTCACACTCAATTACTCGCCTTTTCAAATCTCAGCATTTGTGTTTGATCGTAAATTTCTAATCTAAGTTTGGCCCGTTAATCATAATTAGTGGATCCTTTAGAGTGTCTAATCCCTTCTCTTTAGGATAATTAGAATCTTTACTTAGAATCACTTATCAAGTAGATCTTAAAATGAAGTCTTTATTTTTTTTAAATCACATAGTTATAATAGGTGTCCTAATTCACCATAGAATTAATTAGGTGGCGACTTTCTGATTTTATTTTGAGGTTTTCAATATGTTGTACTTCGATTTTGATCCGTGTTAAAATGGGGTGCGACAATAATAATTGAAATTGAATTTCCATGTTACGTTATATGTATACAGTATGTTGTGTTCACGGAGTTCGAGAAGGGACGAGCAAACTCTGTCTAGATCACGCCTTACATAGAAATAATTTTACAGTTGCTTCAAAGCTCCTCCGCCTTTTATTTTCATATAATTTCAATATAATGTAAATTAATTAATTTAAAATTGAATCTAAATTACCTGTTGTCGACATTTAGAGGAATACTGCTACGATTCTTAGGATCATATATATTTTTTTAAAGAAACCTCAACTTTGTTAACATTTTATGATATCACACTAAATTTTGATGCTAATAGCCTGCCAAAAAAAGCTGTACATAAAATTATTTATAAAAAAAATAACAGTTAATACATAAATATGATCCTAAACTTGACATCAAATTATAATTTTGACCTTAAACATTGACATTGCACAAATATGACCTTTAACTATTCAAAACTGCACAAATATGTCCTCCGATCCTACGTGGTAAAACGCGTGTTCAACACGCAAAATTGGGCGCGTCCGCTTAAAATCTAAGGGCATAATACATAAATTTGATCCTAAACTTTGACAATGCACAAATATGACCTTTAACTACTCAAAGCTGCACAAATATGACTTTTAAATGACTCTTCACTATTATTTTTTCATTATTTTTGGCTCATAGATGAAAATGACATCTAATTTTTTTTTTCATTGCGAAAAAAAAGCGATATTGAAGATTTATTAATTAGGTGGGTCAGCCACATACGAAAAAATCACGTGAGTATGTATATATATTAAAAAGCAAAGGGTGAATTTAAGTTATATAATATATTTAAATATTATTTATTTAAATATTAAATTAAAGATGAAACTATACTGATAATTAAAAAATTTTAATTTTAATAAAACGTTATTAAATTAATGTTATTAAGGATAGTAGTAGTATATTAAATTAACGTTATCAAATTAACGTAATTAAAATGTTATTAAATTAACGAGGGGCGGACCTACATGGTTGCCATGGGGTTTACCCGGACCCCCTTGGTAAAAAAATTACGTTGTATATATATAAGATAGAAAATGTATATTTATGTACGTATATTAATGTTGAATCATATGAAACAAGACACTTAGATAGCTCAGTGGTGTTATTTGCTCTTCTTGGGCGCTTTCTTTAGCCTACTGCGCGGGTTCGATCCCTGCTAGTGGCTGTTTTTTTTAATTAAAAAAAAGTTAGGTGTTGCTGCTATAGAAATAAATAATAATAATAATTTTTTTTAATTTAAAAAAATTAGGTGCTGCTGAATAAATAAAAAAATTATTATTATTATCATTATTATTATAAATAACAACAACAATAATAATAATAATAATTTAAAAAAAAACGATGTCGTTTTAATACAAAAAGCAAAACTTTGATAGTGTACAAATATGACCTTTAACTATTCAAAACTGCACAAATATGACCTCCATTCAAGTCAGCTCTTTTAACAACGTGGTACCGTGTGATGGGATTATCTTTCCACATAGGCGCGAGTGAAACTTACGCATGGGGTTGCAAAATTGGAGGTCATATTTGTTTAGGTTTTGAATAGTTAAAGGTCCTATTTGTGCACTATCAAAGTTTAAGGTCAAAGTTATAATTTGATGTCAAGTTTAGGGTCATATTTATGTATTATCTCAAAAAATAATTAAAACTATGTATGTCATGTCATGGTATTGAATTGAAGAAAATTAAATATATAAGGTAAAAATATTTTTTAAAAATTTAAAAATCTTACCTGTCCAATTTACCATAGTATCCCAAGACCTGCAAATTTAATAAATCAAAAGAAATTATTTAATTACTACCAAATGCAACAACAATATATCCTTATATTTTCACATTTCCAAAAAAAAAAAAAAGAGTTATGCAGTGAAATATGCAAGTTGTTGGCCCACAGTGTTTTGTCCGTTTTAATTTTTTTCAAAATTAAGTATCCCTTTTAAAATTCTTGATTCAAAAAAGAGCCCTTTTGACTCCGGACTCAAACTTTATAATAGCACACAATCATCGGCCTAGTGACCTAGAAGGTAGGAAAACCTCCAAATTGAACTTAATTACCTCAAAACATTTTACGTGTTTTCACTACGACAACATTCAGGGGACATAATTCATGTGTAATTTGATCATTTACTATCGGATTCTCACAGGAAGTGTTTAGGTACGTAGTGTAGAAAAAATTTATTTTGAGTCTCACTCAATCAACAAAAATTCCACATGTCAAATAATAAATCCCCATACAAGTATGACATGGCGCATCTCATATAAAATAAAGTTTTTCACAAAATGTAATATCAAATCTATCTATTTGAAGAATTTGGAGGCAATGTAGTAATGTTTTGATTACGAAGCTAAGTTTTGCGAATTTTTCATTTTGATGCCGCACTCATGTCAGGTTTTACAAATATATACTATTTTGAAGAATCCGACAAGTATCAATGGTTATTTTTAAAGAGTCCGAGCAACATAATTACGAAGTGCGATCAATTATCATGAAATTTGAAATTGAAAAAAAAAAAATTCTAAACCCTGGAAATGTTTACTATTATTTGGTTTATCAGGTAAAAGTATTCATATGTATATATATGCATAGTAACCTCCCTCCTTTCCTCTCCTAAGCCCTGTTTGTTAAAAGTGTATTTTTTTTCTTCACCCTTTACCGTATTGGCTTTTTTCTTTTTTTTAAAAAAAAAATAATTTTGCAAAGATATAAATTGGTTAAGGGATAAGTCCTAAAATTTTAGAGGATAAGAGGTAAGTCAAAATTTTAGAGGATAGGAGATAGGTTAATTTTTGAAATTTATGACCTAAATCAAGTAGGTAAATAAATATTAATGTGATTATAAATTATCTAAAAATTGATTAAAACAAAGTAAATTGATTATTGAAATAACATAATCTTGAATCGAGAGGTTGACCATTCTGAACCAAACCAAAATTGGGTACACATCTTTGACAGCTGGATCTCATGACAATTGACGAGACCCTTCGTGTAAACGCCGTTGTATATGGCGGCCTCGCCAACTGGCAATTTCTAGTCAAACCTTCCAACACTCTATATATTTGTCTCTTCCTTTTTTTTTTCCTCTTCTTTTTTGTATTTCAGTCTATACAGGGTTAATCATCCACTATGTTCAAATAAAAATGTTTGTTCATTGAGCGCTTACCCATTGAATAATAACAATAGAAAGAAAATAACGTGATATGACTAGACAAAAAAAAATAAAATCAACGACCCATATCAAGGCCAGTTGCATCACGAGAAGCCAAATTGAAATTAGTAGAATAGTACTACTGGTACTGTAAACTCAATGGCGCCACAAATTTGAGAACAGAAAAAATCTTTTCACACTTCCCAAGTTTCACACCTTTAATGGTCCTTTCTTCAATCAACACAAACAAAAGAACAAACTTCCCATGTCAACACAATGGTCCACCACAAAAAACTAAGCCATGGATTGTACCTAGTCCGACCACGCTCACTTATTTACAAGACACAAAATTGTCGATTAAAACATTAATTATAAGCCTAGTCCTAATTTTTGACTAGCTAATTCACAACTAACTTCAGCTAATCCAACTCTAGAGTTTGCTAAATCAAATTCCATCCAGAAATTTTGTTGGTGATGATGTCCAATAATGTATGCCTCTACCCCCAGTAAGTCTGAGTTACCTATTGTAAAGCAATATACTTGATCCTTTCCTCTAGTCGCCCCTGCTAATTTGTAGAGTAATTTTTCACCAGTGACACTCATTTCCACACCTGGAAACATCAAAGTTACTGGTGGTAACGGTGGTAGTGTAGTACGAGTTGACTCAGCTAGGTAACACAAGTCCATTGCCCCTTGAAATACGAAATTCGGGTCGTTCAAGTTCCTCAACACTCCTTTCGTTTGCTTCATGAACTCATTTTTTAATGCTGTGTAAGCCGGACCAAGTAGGAACGTAAATTGTGTACCCGAATCAACCATGGTTTGACCTGCTCCAGTATGATCGGGGACAAATACGGATTTAGGCAAAGGTAAAACCGTACCACCAACTTTAATTCCTTCCAACTGGACCGTATAAGCAACCCGGTCAAAATAAGGTAACGGAGTTGACATTTGAACTAACGGAGTGTACTTCCGTGGCCTAAGCCACGGCAAATCCACCTCTCCGAATAATAGAACGCCGTTAGAGTCACGACCCGAAATGCAATAAGAGAATTTCGGGTAACCCATTTGAGAAACTAAAGATAAACCTCCACGGTTCATTCCTACCAACCCGGTAGTCTTGGCGTCTTCCGGGTTTGAACTTGAACCCGCATCCATGCACCCGAACACCATTCCGGGCAAATTCAAATTATCGATACGGAAAGTCTCCAAAGCAAGATTACCTTCAACAGAAGAAGCATCAGCATAGGACAACGTAGCATGGCAGAGCTTTTTTGGGTCGCAAGAAACGGGTACTGAGAAATCCCGAGTTTTCGTCCTGCATGTTGCGGACGAACAGGGGATAGCGGAGTAGGATTTAGAAACAAGCGGGTTGAACACAGAGGGTGTGGCTGTGGTTTTCTTACAATGAAGCCAGGAAAGTTCACTTCCTGTATCAAGAACCATAGTAACTTGCTGTGGAGGAGACCCTACAGAAAGAGAGACGGTAAGGGAAACATTATGGTGAAAAGCAACTCTATTAGGAGGTTTCGGGATGGAGACAGATGAAATTTTCTTAGCTGTGAGGGGCAGAATGAGTGACTGCTGCGTAGTAGAAATTGATTGAATGAAAAAGGATGACAACATAAGGAAAAAAAGCAAAAGAATTAGAGAGTCATCCATAGCAGTATAAAGGATAAATTAAAGAGAGTTGTTGTTCATGTACAGAAATATGGAGGGGATTTTCAATGTTTAAGGGCTCTTTCTTTTATGAACGCAAAGACTAGTCAGCACTCATGTATCTGAATTGCGGGAGCAGTGTTCTTGTAGTGTAGTTGTTGAGAGAGTCCCCTTCGTGCAATAGTGGACGATATATATATATTGTCGAAACTGAGGGTTGTGAGAGTGGAAGTTAACCAATCGATATTATCAATGATTTTTGGGAAAAAGTTTAAATAGATCCAAATTATTGGAAATATAGCTCATTTATATCATTTGTTATAAATTTAGTTTATTTATGTTACTGATTTTAAAAATGTAGCTCATCTGTATCATTATTTTATAACGGCTATTTTTATAAAATCAGTTTTACCACGTGGTTTTTTATTAGAGATTCACATTACGAATTCTAAATAAATTAATATTACTTAAATAAAAAATTAAAAATTGAACTCCTTAAAATAGAACTTGATCCACACAGTTAAAATAAAATCGAACCTATTAAAAATAAAAAATGAACTAATTAATAACAAAAAGCAAATTCATTAATTATGGCAGATTTTATTTTAATTAATATAATTTTTTTATTTTGATTTAAGTAATATTGATTGATATAGATTTTGTGACGTGGACTTCTAATAAGAGGTCATGTGACAAAAATAATTTAATAAAATCACTATTGCAAAATAATAACAGAAATAATTTTTTTTGTAATAAAAGTGATATAGATGATCCAAATTTTTAAAGGCAATGACATAAATGAACTATTTTCAATAATTTGATGGTATATTTGAGTTTTTTCCATGATTTTATATGATAATTTTTTTAATATTATTATAATTATTATTTCGTAGATATAAATTAGAAAAATTGAAGTTCAAATCAACATACTTATAAAAGGCAATGGGTCAATAAACTTGTGTCGGGTCTGCTTGTTTTTGGCATAATATTTATTGGTCATTTGTCTTTCTTTATTTTTTCATTTTTTTAATTTGCTTATCTTATTTTTTTATTTGTTATGTATTTAAAAAAATTACATAAAAAATATTATAAATCACAATAATAACAACTTAAAAAATTTAAAAGATATAAAAATTTGATTGGCTCTCATAATCTTATCAGTGCGCATGTGTTGGGACAAAAAAAAAGTATTACACATTGCAATAATTAACAATTTAAAAAATTTAATTGACTCTCAAATTTTATCAATGCCTCAAAAATTGGGACAAAGGGAGTAACATAAATTATTTAAAAATTACGTAAAAGTGTATAAATTACAATATAGTTGACAGTTTTAAATATGTAAAAATCATATAAAAATGTGATTGACTATTTAAATTTTAATCGTGTCATATAAATTGAGACCAGAAAAATAATAAATATTGAACTCGTGCTAATAAGGACTCCTCGATATCTAGTATTATCATATAAGGAGTGATATTATATGATAATTCTTAAAAATACTGCTTATTATTTTTTGTATAGATATAAGAATAATTGTAGTTTAAACGTTACTAGTTTACTACCATATAAAAAGTACAATTATTTGATAAAGAATATTTATAGTAATATTTATTCGTTATATGAAATTAGATTTTTTACAGTTCAAATATAATCATAAAATATTGCATATTATATGATAAAGATTATTTGTTTAAAATTATTCCTTTTATGAAATTATAATATTTTCAGTAAAATGAGAAAACCTTAGGACTGGTCAGGAAATGTACATCTTTTATATTTATTTCATAGAAAGAAGGATAGTTAAGGATGATATTAAGCGAAATAACGTATTGAGAACAAATCACTTCACACTATTAGAAAATCTATTTGTATTACTAATTGAAAAACAAATATCACCGTAAAAGATTGATATTATATGACAATCTTTGTAAATATTATTATCCTTGATCGGTAATTAGATTAATTGTAGTTGAAACTAGGAGTGGATATAAATGTCAAAAAATTGAACTGAGATGAATTAGGAGTGAACATGTGAAGATGCAAAGGTAACTTACATAAATACCAAATATTAAGGTGCTAATAACCTTTTTTATCACAATTTTTTTTAATTATTTAATATACCACTTTTTACGTTTTCTGATACACTAATTTAGTATGCATGCTTTGCGCGTGTATTTTACGTCAACAAATAAAACTATATATATGAAAAAAAAAAATTATTACTCTCACTATTTTCTTTTCACAAACATGAACTTACAAAATAATGTGTAATCCATGTATTGTATTTATGGAGAAAAGAAAGAGTCCTTCACTAAAAAGAATAGAAGGTGATCAGAATGACACCATACGTTAAGTGTGAAACAACTGTGAGATAATTATACTCCGCCAATGATACAACATGTGTTTCCTTTAAATAGAAAAAAAAAATCCGCATAAACTTCTATAGATAAAAAAGAATCAATAAAGGAAATATATCATTTTGTTGAAGACACAGCAAGAATCAATATGCAAACAATATTGATACATGCACTATATTGAGAAAGATGGCTACCACGCATGAATATATAAATACAAAGGCCATGAAATCGACATAAAATTTTGTTCTCGTAGTTGTTAGGACTTTAGAATTTTAATTGGGGCAAAATATAATAAATTTTACATCTAAAAGAATTGTGTACTTAAAAGAAAAATTAAATTAAAATTTTAATATGGATAAAATATAATAAATTTTACATCTAAAAAAAATTGCATACTTAAAAGAAAAATTAAATTACTTAAATTATCTTCACATAAATTATACTCTTCAAAGGATTCTTTATCTAATACATGTATATAGTTTTTTACTTTTCACTTATTTTTTTTCTACTTTAAGGTTTTTCATTAGGACGCTATTTTTTTCTGTTTTCTACATGCCAATTTAGAAAAAAAAATCATTTTGAGGTTTTTATTAGATTTAGGTCTGTTTTTACGTTTATGCTTTCTTTTCTTTTTTAAAATTGGTTTTTGCTTTCTTTTAAGTTAAAAATTAAGATAGATAAAATAATTTTAAATTAATTTTTTTTAATGTATATATCAAATGTTGATTTTGACTGAAGAAGAAACTGTTAATGAAGGACAAAAAGTTCAAATCACTTTTCTAAGGGTATTCATGCTTTTAATATATTATATAGATATAGATTATAGGTATATTTGGTCTTGATACATATGTGTTTTGATACTTTTGAAAAAAAAAATGGTTAGCTAAATAAGGAAATAACAAAATCTCTTTGAATTGGGGAGTAAATCACGTTTTAGCAGTTTTGAAAACACAATAACGTAAAAATTAATCAAAGAATCAAAGTATTCATCTCTTAAAATAATACTCGATTGAAAACTACAATTTTAACACAAATTCTTCATTATTTTTTCTTTCCTCTTCATCTCAATTGCATCTTGAACGTGGTACTAAAACTTCAAAATTTTCAATTGATACATATGACAGTTTGCTAAGATCTGAACACATTTGATACTTTTATGAGCTGACACTTTTAATTCATTGTTGTCCCTAGTTAAGTGATTTTGATAATCTATACTTCATACTGATATTATTTGCATTTGTTAGATTTGATACATTTCAAGTCTGATATGTGAATTTGATACATTTATTTGGAGATATTGATACATTTGAAATATTATGATAGCAGGGTTTCACTGTCATGTGTTTACACAACTTAAATTTTTTTGATACATCTTGATATATGTATTTGATTCATCTGTTTTGTATTAGTGTATTTGGTCTTGATACATATAATATTTTGTGTCAGTATTTTTTGCCTTGATACATATACTATTTAGCCTTGATACATATAGTATTTTGCCTTGAAACACATCATAGTATAGTATAATGTTATGTGTCCGGAATAAAATCCATCACTTTACCACTTGAAGAACCCACAATGTTCTTATCAATTTGGGTAACACCAAACTAAATGATGGTAAATCATAGGAATCCATAAAAAAAATAAAAAAATAAACACAAAAAATATGTTTTGAAATTAAGATAAAGTAATCCTCCTTAAAATCAAGTTCAACATTCCACTCACTTCTCGAAAAAATAAGAATTTTTTCAACAAATTAACTTGAATGTCATTTGCAATAGAAGGATGAGAGAGATAATTGATTGAACCTCAAATTTGGAGAGAAGTTATTGATTATTTTGGGGTGAGGAATTTTTAAAATGGAAAGGAGAAATTTGGGACTAAGAAGTAGGAGTTTGTGTGATTTTGAGAGTGAAAAATATATGTATCAAATATAGAAATTCAAAAAGTGATATATTATGAAATATTTTAAAAGGTGTGGAATTTTTAAAAATAATGGTGCTTAAGTTTGATTATTTGTGTAATTTTTTCAAGATACAAGCCATAGATGATAAGGTCCAACATATAGTATGTTGAAGCCAATTTGAAGTTGTATTAGGCGCTTATGAAAAAATTACAGAAAATAGCATAGTTAAGACTATCATTACAATAAATAGCAGCAATTTTTTAAAATTACAGTTTATAG